>NW_011888813.1:1720178-1727713 GCF_000151845.1 Pteropus vampyrus
CTCTGTTGCCCTCTAGTGGCCAGAATGGAGCAGACTGCCCAGCAACTCCACAGACTTCTGTTGGTTTGGTGATGCAGCTATGAGCCAGGGTTCAGAGTCCCTTTGCAACACAGCATCACCGGGGCTCAAGGATGCTTTTTAGCACAACTCAAACCTAAGATGGTGCAGAGGGTACATCATCCCTTCCCTCATTGCTGAGGGTCAGATCTGCAACACAGGTCTTGTATTGCCCAGAGTCGTGAAGTACCCAGCTGCAAGGCTGCGATGTGCCTGCTTCTTTTGAGGTCAGATGTGTATGTTTGGGGGTAGGTAAGGCACCTGGAATCTGCTTTCACAGTCATATTTGTGGTGTCACTTCTGCCTCGGTTAGATGTTGTCTCTAGCAAACAGATATCATTATATGGTTTTCCAATTAACACTTCCCAAGGGGAGCTGGTTAATATGGATGAGGCTTTTTAACATTTGGCTTTGAAGGGAGGGTTATATGCAGTTGTAGCAGAAGGAGCCAACACCTTAGTAATTGGCTAAGGTTTGCAGAGGAACAAGGCACTCTGGGAGCACTTGCCATTGCTGAGACTTAGGGTCTCTGCAGAATATATTATCATGGTTCAGACTCTAAATGGCTTTTCAGGTAAAATTAAAAGTGGGTCTAAGTGGAGATTATTCCAAGAAGGCTAGTACCCTTGACTCATAACAAAAGAGATGGATTGATTGCTGAACGTCACATAGGCATTGTTGATCTTGGGCCCTGGCAAAGAGTTCTCAGTAGAATTCATTGACTCTGACATTTGTCCTTTGTAATAGGCAATTAAGCAAGAGGATTAATTTGTGGGGAGTCTGAAGTGTATAGTTGGATGAGAGATAGCAGCATGACCTCTCCTACCAGAAGAGAGTCCAGAAATGACTTAGAGGTAGGGACCAAGCTAAATTTGGTATGCCAGCTTCCCTTATACTTTGGGCAGGAATGCCCAGTTTGCCCAGTCCTGTCCTTCTGCTTCTCCTTCCAGCTGTTTAAGTCACGGAAAGGACATGGGGGGAAATACAGCATTTCATAATGTTGGAGAGAGTTCGTTAAAAAGCAGAGGCTTCCCATCCATGGACGTTTGAAACGTTATATGTGCTGGTAAGGTGATTGAGGGTTTAAACGATCCTCTTTTTTAGCATATTGTGTTTTTCCCTTTGACAGTGAGGATCACGAATTACCATTTTTACTTCATATTAGAAATTTAATCTTATTTCTCACTCCTTACTCTCCCAAGTATATAGTTAACATATAACAATCCATTGTCTTCTTGCAACACCACCTGAAAATAAGGATTTTATAGATGATTCTACAACACCAAAGCCCATGCACTTTGCCTGCATGCTTCTTGCCTGCTAAGTGTTAGAATCACCATTGATTATTTACCTTTTATTCTGTACCTCTTCAGTTCCCATCCCTACCACTATCCCTGCCGATACCCGGTCCAGCTGACTTTTTGTTCCCGTAGCCTGACCTTAGTTTTTAACCAGATCTCTTTAGCCTTGGAAATCCCCCGTGAGCTAATGTGCCCAGGGTACCTGTAGTGATTCTAAAGTATTTTCTAGGAAAGGGTTACATGGATAGGAAAGAGAGGAAGAATAAGTGGGAGGGAGTGGGGTCCCATGAGGAGAGGCTCGTTGGGTGGTGGTGAGAAGATCAAGTGTTGCCAGCTGGGACAGGCAGGGGATGGCACGACGTGACGTAAGCAATTTCTGGAAGCACTTCACTGCAAGCCAGGTCATTCTTACCCAGCTCACAGATGGCTGAAGTACCACCTTAAACTAGATCCAGTCATGTGTGTCTTAGGGTTAAGAGCAGGAGGGCCACATAGCGGGGAGGGGTATACGGGGGCACAAAGAACAAATTCACTTAGTACCCAGCTTTGTCTTTATCGACACTGGTCTTAGGTGCCTGACACCAGCTTTCTCACTCCCAGTCTGGTTGTTACACAGCAGCACAAATGGGGAGATGGCTAGGACCTGTGGGAGAGCAGGTGGCTCCTACCAGCCAGTGCTAAAAATGCCCCAACTTAAAGGTACACACATCTCACTCATGACAGCCTTCCATATCACACATACTGTGATAAAGTCAGAAGTGTGTGCTCTTCATCCTTTGGGGGACTCTCTTCCTTTTCTCCATTTAATTCTGGCCTCCATTTTTATACCCGATTACAGAGTTGAGAACCACATCCCCTTACAGATGGATCTACTCTTATCCTTTGGCATCTGTGACATCTGTTTGCATCCATCCTTCATTCACCTTTAGAGCTTTACACTCTTTGGTTGCTTGTCAAGCGCTCATGCTCCTGAAGGTTCTGTCCTTTATCTTCCAACATCCTCTTTCTGACAATCTCGACCATCACCTTAACGAGTCTCAAATTCAAATCGCCAGCCCGGATCATTCTCCTGGACCCCAGACCTGTTTCTAGCTTCCTATTAGACGTCTCCGCCTATTTGTTTCACAGGTACCTCAAATAGCACATCTAAATCTGAATTCATTCTCTGCTCCATAAAAGTTACTTCTTTCTTTCTCATTAGAAGAGTAGAAATAGATGGAGAGCATGGAAGACTTTCATTTATCTATCACTTGGTTATTACCTATAGTTATTCCTCTTGCTTATCCCATCTGCCCCTTTACATTTTACCTCTAATTTGTCACCAGGTCTTGCAATTCTACCTCTCAAATATCTTTCCAGGCTGACTCTTCCTCTGTCTGTCTACCACACCGTCTTAGTTCAGGGTTACATCAACTTTATTTGGCTTCTGACATTTTCTTCTATATGTTCAGGAGCTGCTTAATGTTAATCTCTAAAAGAAAATCTGGATACAGTTTTTACGCCAAATTTTATTTTAATTTTTTAATGGAAGGTTTTCAAGCACACTATTACAATAACGTGGATGAGTATAGGAAAGGCCAACACACACACCTTTTAGTGGGTTCCGAGTTTAAAAGAAATCCATCTGTGAGACAACTTCATTTCCTGAAGTTTTCAGACAATGCCCACAGCCATTTGGGTCATATGGCAACTTTGTGAGTAAAATATAGAGCTTCTTATGACAGTCAGTTTTCTATTATGGTAAGCTAATGAGGGCAGCCTTTCATGAAAGTGTTTTCTCTTTCTATGGCCCAAAGAGTATTGATACTTTGAAAACAGAGCCCTTTCGGCATCCTCATCTTCTCCATCTTGGTCCACTCTACCAATCGATGTCAATACAGCCGGTGAAAAGGTTTATTCTACTTGTTCTTCTTTCTATCTGAGTTACTAACATGCTCAGTTAAATACTCCCCTCCTTGTGTTTCTCCTTGAAGATTAAAATTCTAGCTCAGAAAATCTGGTCATTCAGAAGGCTGAGAAAATGCTAACAGTTACTTTGGAGGTACCTTTGTCTCCCTCAGGATGACATTCTTCGATGGACACCCAAGTAAGATTTGCTATTCCGCCTGAATCACAATGAAGTCATCTGAGATGTGCTGCTGACCTGCAGCCCATGGGGTGTCGCAAGGTCTTCTGTCATCCTTTCAAACACTCACAGTGATTAATTCTATAGAAATCACTTCTGGAGCTGTCACCTTCAGAAAGCAGTTTTCTTTTCGAATACATATGGGGTATAGAGGCTTCTTCCTGGAAGAAAATGTGGCTTGCTTTTCATATTAGCTTTTTTTTTTTTTTTTTTTATTCCAAGGAAATCCACCTCCAAAAGTAACCAAATACCTTCTCCCAAAGGACCCAGGCCTTGGATTTTACAGCTGGACTCATTGTCCTGCTCTCCTTTCTTCTTGAGTGTCTATCCAGGTCACCTGGGTTCTTTCCTCATTCCTGATGGTCAACAGAGACTGATGCACTGAGTGAGCAGGTGTGACACCCAGAAGAAAGTGAATGGAGTCATTGTTTTAACTCTTCACGTCTGATACATCACTCTGGGTCACTGCCATTTTAGTTGAAAGAATAGTCGACAGAGAAGGAAACCATAGGGTCTCCAGATGACTCTAAGACATCTCTAGTTTCAGGAGATTAATTTCTCATCTAGGAGCAATGGTCTGATTTGCAGGGAGTTTAGACCTAGATGGACTCAAATCCCTATTGTGATTTTTTATGACCTTTAGCCCCTGGTGAAGGCTAGGTGTATTGGCATTCAAAACCAGCCCGGTGTCACGGAAGTCCTTGATTAAAGATAATTTGGGTGAAGTGATGTGTCACAAACCCACTTTGGTTCTACGTTAGAGAATCTCCTTCAGGATGACCTTAGCTGGAGAAGGAGTGAAATAACTACTTCCTGTCACCCACGGCCCTTTAGCCTGGGTATAAGGGTCACGGGGGCATCTGGAGCCCACAGGCCTATTTTGCACTCGGCATGGGGTGACAGGGTGACACCCTGGGATCTTCTAATTCCAAGCTCAATCATTCGTTTGTAGTTTTTTGTTTCTTGTTTGAAAGGTAATAGTAGAATTTAAAAAAAAAAAAAACAAAACCCCGCAAAACTTTCAAATAAATTGTTAGAAGCAGCATGCCTACTGTCCAGGCCTGAAATTTCTTCATACCCTTTGCCTTTCTCTGGCATGCCCAAAGGTTTTCTCCATTGCTCCCTGTTGCTCTGCCTTCTGCTCTGTTTGTTTCTATGGCATTAAAGGACTTGCCCGCTTACTTCACAAGGACCCTCATTTCTTTATCTGTCATGTTTTTTCCCCCCCACTTTTGAGGTTTGCAATCAAGAGTCCTTTGACTGAAATCCTGGGCTGCCTGCAGCAGCTGTGGGGGTTCCCAGCCAACTGCCTTGTCCTCTGAAGAATAAATTCCCTTTGACAGTACCACTTGTGAAAAAACAGCAAGTGTAGAGGATCTTAGCGATAATTCAGGAAGAGAGAAGAGTTATTGGCGGGTGGTAGGGGAGGACAGAAGATGGATTAATATTTTTTTCTATATCACTTGGCATGTTAAACTTAATTATATTCCTTGAGAGACCTCTAAACAGTCATAATTAGGAATTATGATAATAGCTGCTGTTGCCTTACACATGTTCATTTTATTGCTTGCTTCTTCGTGACTGTGGGCTGTGATTAATACCAGTCAGCATCACTAGGACAAGACCTCTCCCTGCCTGCAGGAACCTTTTTGACTTTGGCTGGCCAGTCTCAAGGGTCAGGGGCACCTAGCCTAGCCCCATGAGCTAAAAAAGAGTAACCTTCCTAGACTAAGTGGAATTATAGGAAATGAAGTTCCTGTCATTGTCACTTGTAGCTATGCAGATAAGGATTTGATTCTCAGATTGTCTACTCCCTCTTCTGTCTTTGCCATTAACAAAAAAATTTTTTTTTTTTTTTGAAATCACAAACATCAGAGGAGTTAAGGTATTAAATGGGCAAAGAGGCACAGCCACTCTTGTTAATTGACAGTCTCAATATAGGAATATCAAAAAACCCATTTACCCTCTAGGCTGCTCAGCCTCAGACACTCAGACACTCAGTAGTTTGGTTTTGAATAACTATGGAGATTCATGTTCAAAGCCAGCGCTGTTTTCAATAACCTGTTTACAACAGGAATATTATGATAGGCCAGAGACTGAAGTACTCCTACCTCTCACAACAGTCTCAAGGAATATTCAAAAGCAGATTCAGAAAATACATGGTTGTGAACTTAAGGGATTCACATTCAAAGGTTCATCTCAGAGCATTTTCCCAGAAGCATGCCTCCTAAGAGATCCAGCAGAAGGCAAAGGATTTTGAAATTCCTTCCATTGCTTCCTCACCTTCCACCCCACAAGCTGACTAGGAGTTGTCTTTTGCTTCTTTTAAGTTTTAACTCATGATCTTCCCTCAGGCTCAAGAGAAAAATCTGTTGTATTTTGATGAGATGAGTCACCTTTGATGTCACAGTCCTCACTCTCCAAGAACAAGGAACCATTAGTATCTTGACATCTAATTGTATAAGTTAAAGTACTTCCTTGGATCTCAGAGGGAGAAGCTGAACTCTAACACACAGAGTCTTCTGGAAATAAATGATCGTACCCTATAAAGGAAGGGGAGATAAATTCTGTTTGAGCGATGCCACCGGAATGTTAAAAGAAATCCAGAGGGGGGAAAAAATCCAAGTGAATAATATATATTGGGTTTCTGCCTCCTCATTTGGCATTCAGGTCAGATCAAAACTAACCCAGTGAGATCTTGAAATTTAATGTCACATAAAAATGCTCCTGGGCAAGGAATTTTATTATATACGGTCATGAGAAATATGGGAGGCACCATCTCTGGGTATTTTCCTGTCAAATCTTTACTCATCTCATACCCTTTACAAATACAAGCCCCAAATGCTATATTTAAACATCTATATTTGTTGGGATTTTGTTAAAGGAAAATTAAACAAACAGAAAAACCACATTTCACACGTGTTAAGTGATGGAGTAGTAAACCACATTTAACAAGTTGGGAAAGCCTTCAGTTTTCATCAGTGTACGAAATGTCTGCACATAAATATTGGAACCGCTTTTCAAAGGAAGGGCGCCGTAATTAGCTTTTTAAAAAATAACGAAAACCCACGCAGGTCAACCTGTGGAGTCTTCATGTGACTATAGGTGTGTGGGCGTTTAGGTGAGTGAGTGGACGCTTGTGTGTCTGCGTGTTTTTAATATTTTAGGATTAGCAGAGTGACAGTGTGTGACGGAAGATAGACGATGGCTATATTAAGCAGCATAAAAAATGTGAGGAGGAGGCGGAGAATGAAAAGGAGAGAGAGACAAATGATCAACCCGGAAGAAGGACATGGGTATAAGACTAAAAGAAAAGATGAATTAATTTCTTTAAATTGGAAAAATCAAAGGAATGTGTTTTCCCCTTAGGCAATAACCACTTTTTTTTTCCCCCTAGAGCTTTACACATTAACATGTAAAAAAATAGATTTGTGCTATAAATACAAGCTGTCTTCAATGCATATCTCTGGAATTATTTTCCCTTATGATTCCTTTGTGGTCTTATGACAAGGCCATGCCCTCATCTGACATTTTTTAGTTAGGAAATACCAACCTAAGTTTTCTTTGATCATGCTATTATTGCCTTTGCTGGCAACACCTTCCATCTTCCTCCGCCTCCAGCCACCTTTTAGTAATTCTTCTAGACTAGCTCAGCTGTTTCTCCATCCCTGACTGTCTTTGTCTCCTTCCTTCGTCTTGCTCAGTTTGTCTGCTCTATACTCCGATAGCACGTTATAGTAAGTGAACACTTACTGTCTCTCCCGCAAGGCCGCAGACTTCTTAAGAGGAGGGCCATTTCTTAATCGGTCTGTATTCCTGGAGTCTAACTCAGTGTCCTAGGGGATCTTGTTTCCTTTGGCTCAGTCCACTCTGTCACCATTGGCCCAGGCATGGGAAGTATGGAAGTCCCTCAAATCCTCTCTTTAGGTCAGTTTTATTGTGTACCTGTGCTGTGTGCCTGGAACTGTGCTGGAGGCTGAGGGCACAATTGTGTAGAGGACAGGGTACTTGCTTAGTGACCTACTGTGGAGAACTTTCCAGTCAGATTTATT
>NW_011888813.1:1727763-1731172 GCF_000151845.1 Pteropus vampyrus
ATTACTTGAGTGAAACTGGATAGTTCTTTTCTGATAAGGAATGGTAGAACCGGGCATGATACGTTGCTACTCTTCAGTTAATTAAAGCCATGATTTGGGTTGTGGTTTCTGTGAATGTGTGTGTGTGTAAGGAAATGGCAGTCTGTCCTTCTCACTCATGTCCTCAGATATTCACAGGGCCTCTCTGCCACTGAGGGACTCTTTTGGCCTAGGGTTTTTAAGATGCTGAAGTAAAAGAGCTGGCTTGCAAACAGTCTTAAGTGCTCTTCTGGGCACCATGAAGCCTATGGGCAGCGGCGGCGGGGAGGGCATGGATGGCTATTAGGGGAAGCTTGAGAAGTTGCTTAGTGTGTAAGTGATGTGGGAAAATTCTGTTTTTAAGCCTTGGGAATGAGAAATAGAGACAGGAGGGAAATGGACCTTTGCTAAGAGAAAAATGTTGAGGCCTGAAGAGGGCCAGAGGCATGAAACCCATGTTGGCCCATGAGGGTGTCAGTAGAGATGGCGGTAGTTCTAATCTGTGTATGTCTGGAATAGGAGTCACCTGCCGTCCACTGACATCAGAGGTCACAACGGAGTCCTTGATGTGAGTCTGAAATGTCACTCCTTTCCATCCAGTTGTGTTCTTGTCACCTCAACTAGAATACTTCATCCGAGAGTGACATGCTACCATTATTGTTATCCCAAGCCACTTTGTAGAACCAATATATCCCAAATCACTGCATATTAAAACACTTCTCTTTACTGCCTTCAAATAAATAGATCCGGTAATTTATGTATGCATGTATTCGTGAGCATACTCGTATACAGACTACACTAAATTCTCACTAGTTGAGGCATGGTGATTGACGGGAGAGCACCGTTCTGGAAAGTCTGGTGCACAGTGTAGTGTGGACAAGGAAACTCTCCCTATTGATCCCTTTGATCCAATTGATCAATACACTTGATCAGTTGTATTTACTCTCAGAGAGGGATGTCTGTACAGGTTTAGAAATAACCTTCCCTTTGTCAGCTGAGATGGGCAACTTATTCAGTAATCATTTAATGACGGCCCACAATGTGTCAGGATGCAGAGACAAGTGATCCAGGCAGGGTCCCAGCCTTCAAAGAAGATGACAGTGTGACATGATAGTCGCTACCATAGAGGGACCCGAGGGGCGTGGCACAGGTGCTCATGGGGGTTGCGCTCACCGGACACTAACCTGTAGTCTCCTTCTGACAGCTAGTTCAAAATTTTCAGGGCTCTTAGAAAACATTCG
Organism: Pteropus vampyrus; assembly: GCF_000151845.1. Classification (NCBI taxonomy): domain Eukaryota; kingdom Metazoa; phylum Chordata; class Mammalia; order Chiroptera; family Pteropodidae; genus Pteropus; species Pteropus vampyrus. The sequence continues at coordinate 1,729,023 of NW_011888813.1, forward strand.
TCCCATAAGCAAATTCATGCAAGATACCCGTGGAACTGGGGATTACAGGAAAAGTAAATCCAGAGTCTTCTTGACCTCCCGCTGTGTAACGGTGTGGGGGGTGAGGGGAGTGGGTGAGGGAGAGATTAGATTAGATTCGATTGTGGAAGAGAGAGTTCTATTGGGAAGATGAAGAGATTGGTAAAGTTTCTAAGCCTTTCTAAGCCTCATTTAAAAACGATGTTAGACTAAGTTCAGTTGCAGACTGGCAGCTCATGTAGTAACTAACTAGCATGCAGAAATTTTTTTTAAAAAGTTGAGCCAACACTTAAAAATTGGAGATTTTACTCGAAAACAGTGGCTTCTGAAAGGTGTTGAAAACTCAGATCAGGTCAGGTAGGCTCCTGTTTCTATGAGGGCACAAGGGCCACTGCCCCTGTCAGGTGAAGAATCCAGATTTCCAGTTCTCTCGAGGCCCATCAGTCTGGCGTCTGTGTTCGTCGCTCATGCCAGCCCCACTTCTCTGACAGGTAACCTGACCGGCTCAGTGGTTTCTAAAGTCTTGGGTAAAATTAAAAGTCTCTAATTCTGTGTAAAATAAATACATTCCAGGAAAAAAATATTTATGGATTGAGCAGAAGCCAGGTATGGATGTGCTTTGTGAAACTGGTTTTTCTTTGTTGAATGCCGAACATTCAGAGATCCCAAACCATTCCCTACGGTTGGCACCAGGTTGGAGGTGAAGCAGCCAGGGCAGGGAGTGGGGGCGGTGAGGGGAGGGAGAAGTGCATGGAGTAGAAGGAAGGAAGCTGTGATTGTTTCAGAACCAAAATGTCCTAAGCTCCTGTAGAATTTGAGTTGAGACGCAACACGGAAGAGAATCTGCTGCGCAGGGCCACTGGAATATAGATCGTGTTTTAGAAATGGCTGATTTATCAGGTGTGAGCAGAGCATGACAACACAGCTCTGGTGCTGTTCTTTCTTCTGTCACATTCCCCTGCCCCTGGCCCCTGGCCTCCCTCTCTCTCTCCCCACGCTGACACCCCAACCCCTTGCAGCATTTGCTCCCCCTCCACCTGACTCTCCCTTGCTTTCCTGGCAGGTTCACCAAGAAACAACCAGGTCTCCATGGCAACGTGAAGACAGCTGAAAAATGGCAGCTAAATGCAGCTGCCCCTCATTTAATATCGACTCTGGCACTGACAGAACAGATAATGGGCAATAACACACCATTATGTTGTGGGAAAATGAAATGCTTCAGCAGAAGGCTGTCATGCTGGGGGATTTATTTGTTACTGTACCAGCACTGATTTCTCTTTACTTCCCTCCATTTCTTTTTATTCCTCCTTTTCCGTGGCAGAGTTTTTCTCTCTCCTTCATTTCTTTCCCATTCCTCCCTTCTATAGCTCCCCTTATTATACTTCTTTATTTCCCCTGCCTCTTTTCTTCCCTCTCTGAATCACTTATGAGGAGATGTGAAAGCATACATATATAATAATAGCAGTTATTTGCATAATGACTTACAACTTACAAAGCGTTTTCAAATACATTTTCTTTTTTCATTTGGATGATGAGACAACCATGTGAGATGTGTAGAGCTTGGGTGCGGATATTTATTTTACAGATTTTAAAAAGGGCTCAGAGGAGTCGGACAATTTGTCCAAGGTCGGGTAAGCATGTAAGTGTCAGAGCCTTCATTCCAACCCAGATTTCCTGGCCCTTAAACTAGATTCTTCCCTCTCTACTACAGGGAAAGGGCAGATCAACCAATTCCTACTCACTTTATCAGGGCCCTGTTTCTTTTGGAGTCATTTTTAGCCCCAGAACAAGTCTCCCAGGCTTTGGGGCTTCAGAAGGAAGGTCTTTAGATCTTGACTTCTATGAACAGCCTGTTGCAGATCCTGCCTGCCAACTGGCCTTAGGTTGTTGATAAGATTGGATTATTTTTGTTTTTATTTTTTTAAACGCAATTTATCTCTACCTGCTCATTACCTCCCATTGTATCATTGTGTAATTATATAATCTTGGCACACAGAAGGGACGTGGTGTACTTTGACTTATAAGTGGAGCATTGTGGTGGGTGTCAGCTTCTCCTTCTGCTAAAAGACCACATGGTACATTGAGAACCAAGGGGCATTGTTGATGGAGCCGGAGCCCCTCTTTAAGCTGTT
>NW_011888813.1:1731222-1734123 GCF_000151845.1 Pteropus vampyrus
AAAATAAATACATTCCAGGAAAAAAATATTTATGGATTGAGCAGAAGCCAGGTATGGATGTGCTTTGTGAAACTGGTTTTTCTTTGTTGAATGCCGAACATTCAGAGATCCCAAACCATTCCCTACGGTTGGCACCAGGTTGGAGGTGAAGCAGCCAGGGCAGGGAGTGGGGGCGGTGAGGGGAGGGAGAAGTGCATGGAGTAGAAGGAAGGAAGCTGTGATTGTTTCAGAACCAAAATGTCCTAAGCTCCTGTAGAATTTGAGTTGAGACGCAACACGGAAGAGAATCTGCTGCGCAGGGCCACTGGAATATAGATCGTGTTTTAGAAATGGCTGATTTATCAGGTGTGAGCAGAGCATGACAACACAGCTCTGGTGCTGTTCTTTCTTCTGTCACATTCCCCTGCCCCTGGCCCCTGGCCTCCCTCTCTCTCTCCCCACGCTGACACCCCAACCCCTTGCAGCATTTGCTCCCCCTCCACCTGACTCTCCCTTGCTTTCCTGGCAGGTTCACCAAGAAACAACCAGGTCTCCATGGCAACGTGAAGACAGCTGAAAAATGGCAGCTAAATGCAGCTGCCCCTCATTTAATATCGACTCTGGCACTGACAGAACAGATAATGGGCAATAACACACCATTATGTTGTGGGAAAATGAAATGCTTCAGCAGAAGGCTGTCATGCTGGGGGATTTATTTGTTACTGTACCAGCACTGATTTCTCTTTACTTCCCTCCATTTCTTTTTATTCCTCCTTTTCCGTGGCAGAGTTTTTCTCTCTCCTTCATTTCTTTCCCATTCCTCCCTTCTATAGCTCCCCTTATTATACTTCTTTATTTCCCCTGCCTCTTTTCTTCCCTCTCTGAATCACTTATGAGGAGATGTGAAAGCATACATATATAATAATAGCAGTTATTTGCATAATGACTTACAACTTACAAAGCGTTTTCAAATACATTTTCTTTTTTCATTTGGATGATGAGACAACCATGTGAGATGTGTAGAGCTTGGGTGCGGATATTTATTTTACAGATTTTAAAAAGGGCTCAGAGGAGTCGGACAATTTGTCCAAGGTCGGGTAAGCATGTAAGTGTCAGAGCCTTCATTCCAACCCAGATTTCCTGGCCCTTAAACTAGATTCTTCCCTCTCTACTACAGGGAAAGGGCAGATCAACCAATTCCTACTCACTTTATCAGGGCCCTGTTTCTTTTGGAGTCATTTTTAGCCCCAGAACAAGTCTCCCAGGCTTTGGGGCTTCAGAAGGAAGGTCTTTAGATCTTGACTTCTATGAACAGCCTGTTGCAGATCCTGCCTGCCAACTGGCCTTGGGTTGTTGATAAGATTGGATTATTTTTGTTTTTATTTTTTTAAACGCAATTTATCTCTACCTGCTCATTACCTCCCATTGTATCATTGTGTAATTATATAATCTTGGCACACAGAAGGGACGTGGTGTACTTTGACTTATAAGTGGAGCATTGTGGTGGGTGTCAGCTTCTCCTTCTGCTAAAAGACCACATGGTACATTGAGAACCAAGGGGCATTGTTGATGGAGCCGGAGCCCCTCTTTAAGCTGTTGCTGTGGCTTCAGATTTCTTTCTGAGACCTTGGTTGGTCCCCATGCAGTTCCCATCTTCTCCTGAAATATTATTTAGTGGACTTTCAAGTCTAGAGATCTGGGATCAAGATCCCAAGTTCATTTGGTCTTGGGAGGTTTGCAAATGAATTAAGAATGGATGTTCCAAAATGTTTTCATTTCCGGCAGTAGCTGATGAGGAAAGAACTGAATAACATAAAAGGTGTGTGGGCAATATGAGTAATAAATATAGTGGCTTTTTAATCATAAGAAAGAATGATTTGTGCTGAAAAAGAGAGCTGTGCTTGTATTTCACAACGGAGGTTTTTAACCTAGGATCTCCGAACTCCTTGAAAAACGTATGCAAAATTTTGTGCGGACAAGGCAATACAGCATAGTGGTTCAATCCATCGGCTTTAGCCATACTCACCAGGCTGTCTGCTCTGCCACTTGCCAGGTCTCTAGCTTTGGGAAAGGTATCCTCTTGAGTTTTTCGATTTTTCAGTTTTGTGACTCAACAAGAATTGCTATTCTATATTGTTCCTCTGCTGTCTATGATGCTGCACACTGACACTTCCCACGGGTTCTCTTTTCTGAAAGGTGCACCCATTTTTAGCTGCAGAAGCTCACCTAGGCCTCTGGCAAAGTGGTCTCCTGGTGATGAGGAAGCCAAGGAAATCTGGCTACTAAAATTTTGGACAGTCTCTGGTCGCCGCTGCGTGTCTTTCAGTCCGTGTGCAGTTATTTTCTGTAGATGGTTCCTCAGAGTGAAATGAAGCTTCGTGTCATATCGCGCAGTCATGGAACGCTTGGACTGGCCGCAACCAGAGGTCATTCCACTTCTGCAGTCTATCAGTCCAGATCCTTGTTTCATGAAAAGCAACCCCTTCGCCAAAGGCCTGCTTTGCTAACCAATTCTCCTGCTATCTTGTCTCTCTACCCCTTTGAATTTGCTTGATTCCTTTAAGTTCTTAAGTGAGTTCACTACCATCCCTCATGTAAGAGTGGTGTAATATCAAAAGATGTTTATTCAGAATTTACACAATTTTAGTAGTTATATTTTATTCTTAAAAAGCAAAAGTGGCTGGTTCATGAGATGAGCGCTTTGAGGATTGAGAAATATTTTTAAATGTTTTATCGTTTTAATAAACTTTAAAATTACATTTTAGCCTGTAGAAGACGGTTTAGAAGTTGTTCTGTTATCTGATTTTTGTTCATTATTCAAGGAAATGTAAGAATAATAAACCCTTTATCCAGCTTTTGGAATTTTGGAAATTTTAAAACAATTATGAATCTAAAGTTAGAGATGAGGGGGCACAGCCTTTA
>NW_011888813.1:1734173-1737853 GCF_000151845.1 Pteropus vampyrus
GTGTGCAGTTATTTTCTGTAGATGGTTCCTCAGAGTGAAATGAAGCTTCGTGTCATATCGCGCAGTCATGGAACGCTTGGACTGGCCGCAACCAGAGGTCATTCCACTTCTGCAGTCTATCAGTCCAGATCCTTGTTTCATGAAAAGCAACCCCTTCGCCAAAGGCCTGCTTTGCTAACCAATTCTCCTGCTATCTTGTCTCTCTACCCCTTTGAATTTGCTTGATTCCTTTAAGTTCTTAAGTGAGTTCACTACCATCCCTCATGTAAGAGTGGTGTAATATCAAAAGATGTTTATTCAGAATTTACACAATTTTAGTAGTTATATTTTATTCTTAAAAAGCAAAAGTGGCTGGTTCATGAGATGAGCGCTTTGAGGATTGAGAAATATTTTTAAATGTTTTATCGTTTTAATAAACTTTAAAATTACATTTTAGCCTGTAGAAGACGGTTTAGAAGTTGTTCTGTTATCTGATTTTTGTTCATTATTCAAGGAAATGTAAGAATAATAAACCCTTTATCCAGCTTTTGGAATTTTGGAAATTTTAAAACAATTATGAATCTAAAGTTAGAGATGAGGGGGCACAGCCTTTACTACTACTACTACTACTACTACTACTACTACTACTACTATTATTATTTTATTTATTTATTTTTTTTAGGCAAGGCAACCCTTGGTTGACCTCACAGAGTGCAAGGACCTTGTCAGATTACAATCTCTCATTTTTTATTTTTTACGCCTATAGCACATGGTCTTCCTAGGTGGTGTTCCATCCAAGTGCTAACCAGGCCTGACCCTGCTTAGTTTCCAAGATCAGATGGGGTTGTGCTCGTTCAGGGTGGCGACACAGCCTTTAAACCAGAGGAAAAATTGTGTCATAGCCCATGTACTTTTTTTCATAGGAAAGGAATGGGGTTATCCAGAAGACTTAGGATTTAGTTTTAGTATCAGGCAGAAGGGCCAAGAGCTGGGCTAGAGACAGCACGTAGAATTGGAGAATGTTGGAAGTGGTCAAACCTGCTGGGAGCAAGGAGGACAACAGCAAGGACGGACAGGTCCCCCAGGGAGGCCACAGAAGGAAATCCTGATAGAACGGTAATCAGGAGACTAGACTCTTTCAGGGCACAAGCAGCAGCCTCAAGAGAACTCAAGAGAATTGATTGTCATCTTCAATCATAAAAGTACACTCAGAAGTCATGGGGAGCTCAAAGGAAGGACTTTCAGGGACCAGCATTTCTTAGTAGCTTTATTAAAGCACCAGCGAAATTGCCAATGTTCATGAAGAGCATAAAACGTCCAGTCTCTTTGGGTAGTATGGATGTTAGGCATGACCTGGCTCTAGGCTACTTACAGCATTTCCTGCAAGTTAGTGCTGTCTGAGGACTATTTGTTACTCATCCATGAGGATGTAACTATTGAAACTGAGGGTCACCATTTAAACACTTTGATAGCAGGGTGTGGGGACATCCAGGGCAGTGGGCTGGTCTCATTGAACAGGGTATCAACCAGTTCAGTGTTTTCAAACTCACCTGGCAAGTCACACATGGCATGAGCTGCTGTATAGGCTCATGCGTTGACCCGGATAGATTGGAAAGTTAAAAACTGAAACAAAACAAAATTGCTTCTTCACCACAAAGGCTTTGCAAAGCCCTGATCTAGTTCAAAAGCCTTGTTTTACATATGAGAAGATAGATGATTTATCCAAGGAAATCTAGAAAGATAGTGGCAGAACCAGAATGATGTTATACCAACTTTTTTTTTTTCTTTTTTAATTAAGCAGATTATACCCAACATACTTTGTTTCCTAAGACAGGGAAAACATGCAGTATACTTCAGAAATATTTCCTTAAAAATATTAAGCATTTGAAATCTCTGGGTTCTTAAAGGTATAATCATCCCTCCAAGGGCTCTACATTTCAGAGGAGGTTTCGCTATATATACACACACACACAACTGTATCGCCCCACAGGAAACATTTTGTACTTTTAAGTGTGTTGATCTCTTTGAGGTGTTATTTTGTTTCTGGGAATTCTTAATATAGGATCATGCTAGATGGCAATTTTCTGGGTCAGTTTTGCCCAAGGCACTCTCTAATAGTGAATTAGGTAATGAAAGAACTCTCGTGGGCACTTACAGTGCAATTCGGGGCACTGCTGGGAATAGACCACATGGGGGCTCAGGAGCTAGTGGACCTCTGGAGGCCTCGGAGCATGACTAAGCCCCCTTCACCACCCAGTTTTCTATCATCGGATGGTGTGGGGCCCAGGCAGAGCAGAGCCTGGATGGGCCCTTGTGACTCCCTGCACTCATTTCCATCAGGATCTTGGTCAGATGAAACTTAACAAACGTATGGACACTTTTCCCACTGCTCTGCTTAGGTTAAATCGGTTACCTCTTATGGGTTGAGGTTTCAATCCAACTACAAATGAGTAATGACATGGTGGTCACAGTACCACAATCATAGCAGTCTTTCAGTTGTATAGTATTACATTTTCATTTCATTGGGTCCTCACCATAACCCTATAGAGCTGGCAAGGCGACTACTACTAGATTCTTTGTTATAAGTAAGGAGAATAAAGGGCCCAAAGAGATGAGCAGATGTTGATTTTATCTCCACATTAACACACAAATCCATCCACATGTGTTCATCTCCATTGTCACTATCCGATTCTGTGCCACCATCATATTTCACCCGGATGATTCTAAGAGCCTGGCAACAGCCTCCCTGCTTCTCTCGTAGCCCTCCCCGACCAACTGATTATTTACGTAACAACCAGAGTGCTCTTTTTAAAGTATAAATCATACCATGGCGCTGTAAGCCTGAAACCCTTTTGTGCTTCCTGCATTTTTTAGAATAAGGTCCACATTCCGTGACACGGTTTTTAAAGCCCAGCGTGATCTAGCACTTGACCACCTCTGCAACCTCATCTTACGCTGCCGTCCCCTTACTCCTGACCCATTAGCCCTGTTAACCTTCAGACTCATCACGCTCGTTTCTGCCCCTGTCAGTCTCTTTCCCCCGTCCTCCCCATGGCTAACTTGTACTTATTTGCAAGCTTCAGTTTTAATTCTGCTTCCTCAAGAGGACTTCTGGAATCCTTCAGTCTGATTTAGCCCTTCCCACGTTCTCTTCTGTCTCATTTCACCCTGATACCATCTTCACAGAGCTCACCACAGTTTACACTTCTGTCCACCTGGGGGCCCCTTTGTTTGAGGGTTGTCTCCCTCACTAGACCACGAGCTGGGGCAGGGCAAGTTTCATGGCAACGTTGTTTATCAGCAAATATTCAGCACATTGCCTCAGAGCTGGACTGCTGTGAATATTTGTTAAGTAAAAAACGAAGGCCTTAGAGGCCCAAGAAGACACAGACGGGCAAGGGTGGTATGAGACAGTATCACTCTGCCTCTGAAAGAATCCCTGGTTCCCCTTGGTTTTGTTCTTACTTCAAACACAACTGAGGATTCCTGGAAGAACCATGTGGCTTGGCACATAGTAGGAGCTTAATACATGTCTAAGTAAGTGAATTAATACGTAATGAAAGAATGAGTGGCGTTCAGACATCATTATAAATTCCACTTCTGGGCTTTCGTGTTTATTGTGTTAAACCCTATGATTATGTCACTGTCCCCAAGTTGCACTGTCATCCTCCCTGCTTTCAGTGGGCTAGATATATATATAT
>NW_011888813.1:1738758-1743278 GCF_000151845.1 Pteropus vampyrus
GATGGGAGCACAGTGCAGAGGAAGAAGATCTGGGTTTTTGTTCTGTATCTGCTTTGTGATCCTGAGCAGACCTTTCACCTTCCTGGGCCTCCCTCTGCTCAGTCTATAGTGTGAGATATTAGACCAGAAGCTCACTGTCCTCTCAATTATGAGTCTGCATTCAAAGAAATATATAAAGTACATGTACAAATTATAAATATACATATAACGTTCCATCCATCCATCTACCTACCTACCTACCTACCTACCGATCAATCATCTCCTACTTACCGATCGATCATCTCCTGCTGTCCCTCATTCCACTGTTTCACAGTGAGCGCCCACACCTTACAAGGCCCTGTGTCAGTGTTAGTAGTACTAGGTCTGGTGGAGGACTTTGTCCACACATAAATCAGAAGACAAGAAACCTGAAGCTCAGCGCACTCAGTGCACAGAATCCTAGGCCACCGTGCCAGAGCTATCCACATAGTTTTGCTTTGACTTTGGCAAAAACAAAACATCGCAGAAGCAAAACAAGTGAGAAGCAAAGCCTGGGGCTGAGGTGTGCTATGCACGTGATGAAGCTCTTTCCTTTGGGTCTTTAGTTGGGAGAATTTTACCATGTGACACATATTCGCCCAGCACATTTACATCATGATTAGTAAGACAGCTCAGAACCCGGGCTTGAATGTGCTGGGAAGTCAGCTGAAGGACAATGTTGGCTCACCAGCTTCGGAATTAAATGCATTGCAGTCAGTGTCCCTCTGGGAAACTGTGCTCTGCGAATGCTGACTCTGGAATTGTACATGCTGAACATCAGGGCCTAGAAAATAGTTGGGAGAGAATGTTTTCCCAGAAGAACTAACCTTAGTGAGCTTTTGCTCTAGACCAACGGTCCCTAACTTTTTTGTACCAGGGACTGGTGCTCCTATGAGAACCTAATGCCTGATGATCTGAGGTGGAGCTAAGGAGGTGATGCTAGCGCTGGGGAGTGGCTGCAAATACAGATGAAGCTTCTGATGGCTCGGCCACCGCTCACCTCCTGCTGTGTGGCCCGGTTCCTAACAGGCCATGGGTACTGGCCACGGCCCAGGTGGTTGGGGACCCCTGCATTATATTGTTTTGTCACTTCATTTCATCCTCAAACAATCCAATAAGTAATGCTCTTTTCTTTATGTGAATAAGAAAACTGAGGGTCAGGAAAATCTTTAATATAATTAAATTATGTATTATAATGTAATTATTTTATATAACTTTATTATTAAATTAATCTGACATATATAACTGCTTTTGTTCACGGTTACCCTGTTAGTTGCAGGCATCACTAATAACATTTTTCAGTGCTTGGGTGCCAAAGAAGAAAAAGCAATTACTTTTCTCCAAACAGAAGGGGACTTCTGTAGGGATTAAATGAGGAAAATAGCATGATTAGAACTCCAGGAATTTTGCTCCTCTCTCTGCCCTCTCATTATTCCTGTGACTTTACGTATGACTCGCTTATGCCATGGCTGTGTTCTACCAGTCAGTTTTGGAACCTTACACAATTGACCTTCAAGCCCATTACTCTTGGCTACTAAGATCATCTCCTTGAGGAATTCAGTTCCAATTCCAGAAGCCAGAAGTCTGCCTGCTGCTTGCATTTTCTGCAGAGGTCCTCCTCTACCTCAGTTGAGAGTCACAAGATGTTAGTGAGATCAAAAGCCACTGAATGTCAGGGAAAGTTCGAGGATCTCTGCCACCTCGTCACTGTCACCTTTTCATATGAACAACCTGCTTCTAAAATTATGTTTTGAATTTTCCATTTATTCTCGCTGCTATGGACTGAATGTTTGTGTCCTTTGCCTGCTGAAGCCCTAATCCAGATGTGATGGTATTGGGAGGTGGGGTCTTTGGGAGGGATTAGGTTTAGATAGAGTCATGAAGACGGAGCCCCCATGGAGGATTAGTACCTTTATAAGAAGAATAAGGGAGACCAGTGCTTTCTCCCTCTCCCTCTCCCTCTCCCTCTCCCTCTCCCTCTCCCTCTCCATCTCCCTCTCCATTTCCTTCTCTCTTCCTCTCTTTTTCTCTCCCCGTCCTTGTTTCCCTCTCTGTCTCTCTGTATCTGTCTCCATCATGTAAGGATAAAACAGGAAGGCTGCCATCTGCAAACCAGGAAGAAGGATCTTACCAGGCACCGGGTAATCTGTTGGCACCTTGATCTTGGGCTTCCCTGCCTCTAGACCTTGAGAAACAAATGTCTGTTCTTTAAGCCCCCCGGTAAATGGTGTTTGAGTATAGCAGTCCAAGTGGACAAAGATAGTTGATTTGTAAGGGCTAGGAGCTGTCTTACAGATGTGGGGTTTCTTATTTTTATTGCCTTGGGAATCAGCTGGCAAGTTGGTATACTGATGGTAGGGCCCGAAGAAAGGAAAAAAAAAAATTAAGTGCATTGGAAACAATTCCAACTTTGAGACACTTTTTATCATTTTAGATGAATGTAGATAGAATGTTTACTGTGGCGTTGCCCAGGTCCTTTATATAATGTCTGGATAGCATCTTAGCTGCATGTGGATAATGTGTTAGGCAGCTAGAAAAATAACCTGCTTGAACTGCTCCTGATATATTCCCCTTCCCTCTTGTGTCGTTGTTCATGGTAAGTGCATCAATATAGAGCAGCTAGCAAATGAACGCTTCTTTATCAGAGGTGCGTGCGGCTGTGCTGGATGCCACCACATCTCAGAACAGCAGCTATGGCAGAAGGGGGAATCACTGATAAGCAGGTATGCCCTTTCCCAGACTGGATGGTGTTTATTGGTATTTGGGAATCAGAATGTGGAGGAAGATGAAAGGAATGTCTTAGTTTATTGTGCTGGAATTACATTGAAAGCCAAGTTAAAAAAAAAAATGATGATGATGATGATTGATGATGATGATTGATGATGATGATGATGATGATGATTTGCCAAGTGCTTACTGTATGCAAGGCTCTGGTCTAACCGCTTTACATATCTTATTTCATAAACCTCACTGCAACTCCAGGTGAGACATATTATTATATTATTACACCCAATTTTTAGGTGAGGAAGCTGAGGCTTAGAGAGTTTAACTTCCTAAATTCACAGAGGTTAACCATGAGAGTCAGGACGAGAGCTTTGCTCAACTCTCTAGGAGATGCCAAAGAAGAGTCTCCATCAGTTTGGGAGGGATTGTAATTCTGGAGATTCCAATCTTTCTCTCGTCTCCAGAAGGACTTGCTAGTATTTTTTATGGGAATGTTTAACTCCTTTGAGTTGTCAGCTGTTGGGATGAGGAAGAATGTGGGCTCAGGTGAAGACTGAACCCGAGTCACGTTCAGTCTAAGCCCAGAACTAGAAAGGCAGAAAACTAGCAACATTTAGAGCATGAAGAATTAGTTTTTGGAGCACTATTTGCTTTTGCATAGTCATCCAGTTATGTAGTACCTCGAGAAATTTCTTTCTGTTTTCCAGATGAGAAGCATGAAAAAGTAAGACACTTAGCATTTCTCTCTCTCCAATGAAATCTTGGTGTTAACTTCATTCATTATATATTTTCCAAATTGAGTCTTGTTAGGCTAAAATTTACTTTTGCACAGTGTGAGTTGGGGGAGTGTTTAGAAAACAAAAAGAGAAGATGGTTACTCTGTTTTACGAGGTCAAGTCAGAAAATTAGTACCAATCCCCACTACTTCAGGACCATTATTTGTATTCAAATAACAAATGCGCTAATTACAAAAGAATGTCCATTTTTAAATTGCTTGCAAGATTTTCTTATATCCTTGGAGATAATAAATTGACATTCCTCTCGAAAAGCATTTGTTAATTTTTTAATTCAATCATACCAATCTTTCTTCCAATTAGGAGAAATTAGTGAGATTTTATTCTATTAAATTGTATGTAAGTGCTGTTGTCCTTGCTTGGGTGATTAGCTTTCACTTTAATGCCCTCTGTTTTGGTTGATGCATTTCCTCATTTGCATCTATTATTTGGTGTAGCTTTTAAAAGCTGCCACTTTTAAGCAAGATGGACTGATGTCTCAAATGAATTCGGACATTTGGACACTTGCGACAGTCGGTTTGGCACTATAAAAGTCGTGGACTCTTGCAAATTTAAGTGGAGGGTGTGTACTTACAATCAATCTATTAGTTCTAAAACATTGGTTCCCTGGGATGGGACTTTTCTAGGTGGCAATAAAAGAAGTTATTTCCATAATTTAAAGTTAAGGGGTGGAATGGGATGGACCTGGATCAGTGCCTTATAGTCCTGCAATATGCGTGATTACCTGGAAATTTTGGCTACCTTATAGATCCCTAGTTGAACAATCTTTCAGGTAGTATCCACTGCCTTCATTTCTTACCTAAGGCAAAACCCATGCATGCCTTAGGGCAATAAACAAACATGTTTCACAATGGCGATGGCAGACGTATTGAAAAGATTCCTTGGCAGATCTCATATCACATTCTGCGGACCTTTTGGTCTGTGCGATGGTTTCTGGAGCTGAAGCATTTTATTATGTAAAATTCAGCCAGTTTGTCTTGTGAT
>NW_011888813.1:1745003-1769152 GCF_000151845.1 Pteropus vampyrus
TGTGTGTGTGTGTGTTTAGTTTGTGATTGATAGAAGACCAGGAATGCTAATAAGCCATGCCAAAGGAAGGTCACTGGCAACCTCCTTGAACTTTCCAGGGAGGCAAACACTTTTGGAAATCAGGCTGGATTACCTGTTTCTGGGAAGGACTCAGACAAAGAAGGCCCTGCACACATGAGCTGAAAGGGAGCCTTTCTCACATCCAGACTGGCAGGATGTATGTTAAATCCTCCACAGGAAGTGAAAAAGAAATGATGCTTGACAATCAGCTGCAGCTTTAGACTTTCCCCCAGGCCTGAATCCCTGAGAAGTTACAGTGGGCTTGAAGGCTTCAGATGAGGCATCAAGTGATTGATGTCATTCCATGTGTGCATAATCTTCGAGGTTGCCCAGTGAGGCTGTGTAGGGTAAAGGGTGAAGGCTTTGGAGTCAGCCAAAGCTGGTCGTGAGCCCTAATGCTGCCTCTTACCAACTGAGCCATGGTGGCCAGATTACAAAGCCTCAGCCGTCATGTCTGTAGAACAGAGACTATAAAAGACTCACCTGTCAGAATTGTGATAGTTCTGTGAGATAGTCCAGGCAGGGAGGTGAGCCCAGCGTGGCTGAGAACAGGTTGCTGCCATTTTATTAAACATTTTATCCCTATGGCCAGTAAAAAGCAACCTCCAAGGGAACAAACCACTGGGAGTTAGTGAATTTAGGGAACCACTTAGAACCCTGGGAGAAGGAACATGGCCTCCAGCAATCCTCAAGTCTTCTCAGATTCATCTCCCTTTACATTGCTTGTTAGATGATGAGTTCTAATGATAGTGTATAGCTCTCCTCTGTCGGGGGACTGAGCCCTATCTGTGTCTGAAAAAGCACCCGTGTCTGCATAGTTTGTGTCATATTCAACATGGCTGGGGAAATGAAATGTGCCTTTCACAGATCTGCCGAAAACAGTCATGGCACTTCCTAAACTTTCCCGAGAGTTAAAGGGATGGATCATTATTTCTTCCCTTCGCAACAAATATCAAACTTAAAAAAGAGAATTCCTTTTTGCATTTGGACATGGATGTTTGTTTATAATTTGATTGCAGAATATTGAGAATGCCCTGACCTCTTGGTGGGTGGATGGATGGATGGATGGATGGATGGATGGATGGATGGATAGATAGATAGATAGATAGATGTCCCTAAATATGGCCTATGTCAGTGTCAGATAAAAGTTGTCCATGTAGCTCAGATGCTATGGGAAAAGGATGCAGTTTGGTAAGCAGTATTGACATAAGGAATGTGTTTATGGGGTCTTCAGAGGCCTATCTCCACTACAGGGGGCCTTGAGGAGTAGGTATGGGGCCATTGCCAGGTGATTAGCTCACCTGTGTTATTGAGACAAGGAGCTTCTCTTTCAGAGAGTGCCTGAGGTCAAGAGCATCTCTACTACTTGGATTGGCTGTCAGGGCTCACGGAGAGTAGAGAGGCATTTATACACCACAAGCTATTGCATGCCATAGCTTCTCCTTTTCTTCCCCCTTTATATCCTCTGACTGGCATGACTCTCAGATTTATTAACAGCTTTTTCACGACTTCAGCTTTTCCATCAGGAAGAGAAAGAGGACCGGGAAAATCCAATTTTCTTGTGCATGGCCCTCTTCACCGTCTTGGTTTGTCTTTTGTTTCCCCTCCTTTTGCTTTTTCACATTTAAAAATTTGTGTGTTGCCGCTTTGCATGAGGCTGGAGTTTCTTTTACTTCCTCCCTCCCCTTGATTGTTTCGGAGTTTTTGTTTCCCCCTGGACTTGGGCACAGTGGGCAAGGTCAGCTGTCAAGAGGGCTGCACATCACCGACGCGACTTTCAGAACTTTGCATGGGAACATTAAGCAGCATTCCCTCCCTGATGTCACAGAGTCTCCACTGCTGCACGGGGGACGAGAAAAAGAAGCTCAAAGAGTAGAAAAAGGCAATCCACATCAGGTTATTGGCTTAGCCACGCAAGCACCGAGCAGCACACTAACCCAGAGCGCTTCTCCAGGGGCAGATGCTGCCCAGTGCTAGCTCCAGTGACTCTGGGACATTGATGTACATCTACATCTGGATGTGACACACATGCAGGAGGCCTTAGAGAAAGGACTTAACTGGGGATTAGACGTCCAGTGTCCTGGAGATCAAACTTCTTGTCATCCCTTCAGTTATCAGGTTCATGTGTGTACCCGATAGTTACTTTGCAACTAACTCACTTATGTAAAAATCAGAAAGCCCGAGTTCTGGTTTCAGCTCTATTACTAATTCCATTGGATGAACACTGGACTATACTAGGCTTGTAAAAAGAAGTAGAAAATATGATTTTAAAAGTACTTTCCATTGCTAAGGCAAGATTTCATCTTACCAACTCTACATGAAATGAGGAACATCTTTCTCCTTGGGCATGGATATGAAAACTGGCTAATTCCTTTTTCTCTAAGTGCCTTGAGGTAAACCAAAGTCAGAGTTCTTGGAACTCATCCATATAGCCTGTCAGTCAGGAAATTCATGATGAAATAATGCAGAGCTTTTAAAGAAATGATGGGTGTCTTTCGAAATGGAAAAAAGGAGAAAAATTATACGGATAATAATACCATCGAGTCGCATAATTTTTTTATGTATTTTCAAAGCCCATTCACACTTCTTAATGACTTGGTTTAAGGATATTTTCTACCATAGCCTACACTAGGTAGGTGACATGTCAAAATCTGATGGACCTCTTCTGTTTTCACTGACGGCCTACTACATGATGAGTGCTTTCAATACACATTTGCTGAGTGGATGAATAAATGATTGAATGCATGAAGGAGTAACTTAAAGTCTTCAAAAACACACAGTCAGTTGACTGTTTATTTGGCTCTCACTAGTGCCAAGCACAATAAAGGTTGGGTACACCTAGGAGTTTTGGTAGGTTATGTCAGCCATGAAGGGCACATGATCAGGTTTTGTTGGTAGTTCTGCTGGCTCGCCATAGAAAAAGGAACTAAAATGATAATAACTAGAGCATAGCCATCTTGAAAGAGTCATCAAAGAGGGTTGCTGATCAAATGAGCAATCATGGAGCCCCTAGAAGATCACACAGTGGGTCACTTAGCTCCTGATCTCAGGATGGTACCTTTTATACAAAACCAAATTCTTACTGCAGTAGCAGGGACAATGAAATTGAACTTAGACCCAAGTCCAGCCGCATTCTAAATTCTCTTATTATTATTGTTATTCCTTTAGACAACCTTGAACCCTTGGATCTCAGCTGACCCCTTTGATAACTACAGATAATAAACCTGAATAGGTTGTTCTGAAGATTATATTAAATATTATCTACATAATGCTAAACCAGAGCTAAGGCCCCCATCAAACAATAAGCTTCAAAACTGTTAGTTGGCATCCTCACCACCATCATCACCATCACCCCTGTCTCAGGGACAGGGGGCATTTCCTTGCATGTAAAGCAGTGATAGTAATGCCTGCTCCCTAAGGTCACTGTATGATTGAAAATGCAGCCTTTGAGCTGGGCACCCAGTAGACGGATAGTACATGCTACCTTCTTTCCTTCTCCTTTCTTCTGTGATGTCTTCTCACTTTTCTACCTCAGTTGAGGGCAGTGTAAAGTGGCCCAGTGTCATTGGGGGTGCTCAAAAGGCCCCCGCAGATAGGTAGTCTTGGCTGGTAGCAGAGTGGGTAGTGGAGTACTGGGGAGGGGAAGGAAGAATGAGCAGCACTCTGGGACAAATGACAGGCCTTTTCCTGCCAAACCTGAGTGTACCAGAGGCTGCGATTCTGAAGCTTTTGGAAAGTTTCTGCCTGTTTCTGAAATTATCCCAGTAATTCCTGAGGGAACACTACTATTTGCATAAATCATTCCATACAACTTAATTAGTTACTTATAATACAGAAGACACTTATGATCTCACATTCAAACATTTGGAAAGCAAAAGCGGTTTATTCGTGGTGGTGTATGGTGATGATTGATGATGAGCTAGTTGGCTCTGAGACACCACAATGTCTCAGAGAGCCTTCTGAATCCTCAAAGGGACTCGGGTTATTCTTAAGATGACTTTTAAAGTTCGTAAAAAGTCATATAGACCATAGCAATGAAGACATTACTTATATTGTTAATGTGGTTATTTGTTCAAAAACCAGAATGTCAAGTTCGAAATGGTAGAAACTCACAGCTGACGAAAGGATCCAAATAATCAAGCCCCTTTCTTTGGCAGTGATTTTAGGTAATTGACAGTTCTTATTTGATCTGCTTTATTTTTTGCCTTCTGACATGTGACGCAGGTGGAATGACCAACCATTCTGATTTTCCAGGAATTGTTCCCATTTAAGTACAGAAAGTCCAACATCCTGGGAAACTTCTCAGTCCCGGGCAATATGGATAGTTAGTTACCCCTTTTTGAAGCACCTGACAAATGCCTTTTCAGGAAAGTGCCATGTTTTGGCCAACACCTAACTGACAACACACAAAGAAAGATTCTCTGGTTCAATGGGTCTTCAAACTTGGATTTTGTTGACAAGTAAAATTTTTACAGAGAAAGGAAGGAGCAAGATAGGATCGGTGACTATTTATTTTGCCAAATAATAACATTGTCAAATTTCATGTATCATCATCATCATTTTACAAAAGATAGGACATTCTAAAACCAAAAAAGAATAAAGGAGTAGAATGAAACTTCCATGTTCCCAGTGTCTAGCACAGTATCTGGCATAGAGAAGGTCCTACATTAATATTTGTTGCATGAAATGAATACTGCATAAATTTAGCTTCTATTCAAAGACATACTATAGTGTCCTTTTTTTCCTAATTTGAACCATGGATTGGTACAAACTTTATCTGAGACCATTGTTTGGGAACCAATGGTTGAATCCAAGTCTGTGTGGACCATAGGATTTTTTGGTGGGAATTTTTTATCGTAAATTGTGATAATGGCATTCTGATGTCTACCTCAGTCAGAGATTCATTTTAGTTGGTATAGTCAATCTCTCATGATATAATAGCTCCTGAAGAGAAATAAGACTAAGTTTCTGGCCGTTTAAATCAGAGAATGAAATTCGGTCAACTTCCTTTTAGAGTTCAGTGGCTACCATAAGGAGATGCATCTTTCCTGATATCTACATGGATGGATTTCACCACATCTGGCAGGAATGAGTCAGCAGTCCTCCTTATTTTCTTAAGTCTTAGACAGTGTCTTTATATGCTATAAGTCTCCTTACTTGTCTTTATTCTAATTCATTCAACTACAGAGTGTGGTCAGAAAGCTTGACCAACGGGTGATGAGTACAGATACCACAGGTCCTCTAGATCTGGGATCTACTCTGCAGTGTCTTCCTACCATAGTTGGAATTTCCAAATCACTCACTCTTTTATCATAACCCATGGGTAAAAAAAGTCATTGATAAATTTTACTTAGTATTTATTTTATTGATATCATAGGAAATGTAAATATACATCATGAATGACTCTACACGCTATAAAAAGTCAATTTGAGTCTCTGTTTCAGAGAGTCTTATAATCTCAGTTTTATGTGCTCTTCTTAATAATAAGTCAACTAACTTTCTTCTCTTCTACAAGCCCTGAGCATATTTCTGACTGTAACTTCTGGTGTAATAACCCAGAGTCCAGCTGTTTGGCCTTGAAGCTTCAGCAAAATTGCTGGGCTAATGCAACATCTGTAAATGGTTTGTGAATCATTCTGACTTAGGAGGAGGGTTGCCATTTAGAGTCAATGCATCAGAAGTGGATTTCCTTATTCGTGCTCTCATAATTATTTATAAGCATTTATATATTTCCAGTTTTGCAAATGTACAGAATTCCCATAATTTTTCCTATTGTTCTTATGATCTATATTCGTATCCCAAAGAATGTGGTTAATTCATCTAAATGTTTGCTGAAAAATTAGCCTTGTGGGGCAGATAGTAGAGGTTCCTGTAAAAGTTGCAGAAGGGTGCTTTATAAAATTAGATGATATTATGTGACAGTGGTTTGGAACATGTGACATGCTATGTAACTTTTTTAAAAGAAACGAATAGCTCATCTCCCACAGGAATACTATTGGCAGAGGTGTTTGCAAAAGGTACCCAACCCTTAGTAGGAGGCATCAGGATCTAGAGGAAAGCATATAGCATTTGAAGGTTGACCTTGGTTTGTATGTGGATCTGCTGCTTAGCTGTGATATTGTACAAGTGTGTCACCCCTTCTGAACCTGTTTTATCATCTGTAAAGTGGGGTTAGTAAAACTTTATTTCACAGGGCCCTTTGAGGGTTAAGTAAGAAACAAGCAAGAATTCCAATGAAAAAGCTCTCCTTTCAGATGACACATGAATACACAGATATGTTATCTCTATTAATAATACATTGGTTTTAAGTGTTTTGATCTCTTGTAACTTAAATCACCAAAACAGGTCTTGGTTAATTCCTGTCAAACAATGTGCATGTAAGTGTATGTTATATTCAGACTCTATATAGAAAAGCCTGGAGCATAATAGAGGTCCAATAAATGTGAATTTCCTGTTACATTATGACAACAACAAAATCTTCTACCTCTAGAAAAAACTCTGCTAATAGACTGAGATGAAGAAATGGTGAAAATGAAACAAACACTTTATTCCTATTTTATGTGCACCATTAGTACTGTAATTGAATTTGCAGTCACTAAAGATTTTCTTATTTAGGCTTCTTAAATCAGGTCACTGATTTTTAAGTCTGTCTCTGTTGTAGAGAACTCTCCCTCCCACCTGCTTTTAACATATCCTATCCTCAACCACCCTTAGATTCAGATTCTTTCATTTAGTGACTTTAGACCCTGGCCGTTACGAGTCCCTCACTGAGAGCTCTGGGATGGGACAGTTTTAATTTTTATCACTATCAGCCCCCATATCCTCACTGCCATATTTATTTCCTAGGGAGGAAAAAGAAGTGCACACCCAGCTATAAAAGAAGACACAGGGCAGGTTTCTAGAATTTGTACCTCTGCATTGGCAAATTTCCCTGGTCTGTGTCTCTGAACAGAGTTTTAATCAGCTAGGCTCTAGTACTCAGCATTGAAAGCTTTGAGTACTGCAGAAATGGTAGATTAGCCGCATTTAACAAAATAGAAAGTTTTCATTGTGTCATAAAAAGCCTTATTGATCTTTCTCAGGCATCGACTCCAGGGCATTTTAACAAGCCATTCTGTCTAGACTTGCAGGCTAGAGCCCACAGTGCTAACACAGGAGGAACTGGGCCGCCAACTGCAGGGGGAGGCCAACGGGATGGGCACAGATTTAGGTTTCTCAGTGGGGATTTTCTTAAAGAATTATGTTGATTTTATTCTGCAAAAGAAATGGGTTGGGAGGCTTGCGCAGATGTCCCGTGACACACCTCAGATTCCAGCCTCGTTTGGCTCTCAGCATTTGCCGTGGGACTCTCACATGGTCTCAAGTGAAGGTGTCTTCTCCGTCCCTCAGCTTCCATCAGCATTTCTTCCTTTTGTCCTTTAGAAGCCGGGCTGAAGTCTCTGATGCTCAGGCACTGAGCAGTGGGTCCCTAGGAGTGGGGAAGGCGATGAGTGAGCAGGAGTCGTCACTGTCATCATTTTGACTGCATTTCTATTCATTTCCACAACTTTGTATTTAAAACATTCTGGGGCATATGGGAGATTTTGCAAAAGGTATGAAAAATGGCTGCTCAGAGCATATGATTGAGGAGTTGACATCTACATATAAAATAACCTAAGAATCATTCAATATTTATTGGACGGTTAGGTGTTTTATCAGAATTATCTATAGAGATAACTTTTTAAAGAAGTATGAACTATTTCAAATGTAAAAAAGTATAGACCCTATAATAGAGGATATTATAAACAAATGGTTTAGCCGTCGCCCAGACTGAACAAATCTTAATGTTTGGCTGGTTCTGCTTGATATTCTTTTATAAAGACTTGATCTTATTTGAATACCTCCCTGATTCCATTTTTTCTCTCCCTTCCCAGAAGTAAATGCTACCTTAAGTTGTTGGGTACATTTCCTCTATATGTTTTTCTATTCTTGTAACATATGACTAGAGCTGTAATATATAGTGATTAGTGATGTGTGTGTGTGTGCGCGCGTGCGTGTGTGGAGGTGCGTGTGTGGAGGTGAAGTTTCTTGGCCACTCGTAGTTTATATGCATTATTCTCTATATATACTGGGCAAAGTGAGGAAAATATTAGGTTAAAATCTTTAACACTTGCTGCTCATCAGCCAAACGAAGTGTGGCAGGCTCTAGATCGCCTTTGCTCTTTTAGGATCAGGAATCATTTGAGCTCCTGAAATACCTGTAGGCAGTTTCACATAACACCGATTTGTCTTGTTCTCTGGATGCTTAAAGGTGGATAGTTTCACAAGACAATTTAGATATAGACTCACTGAGGCAGGAGGTAGATTAGATCTTCTTCCACGGGTTTTTCTGATGTTACGGAGGATTCTTTACTTATTTTCGTCTTGGACAAAAGAGAGATTTTACAAAAATAAATATTTTAGAAGTCCGTATGGGTTTAAAAATCCATATTTATTGCTTCTAAATATCTAAAAATCTGTGACTCTTTCATGACTTTTCTGTTCCTTTCTGAACAATATGTGTGGGTGCAGTGAGGATCTAATTTAGATTGCAATTAGGGTCAGTGTATGTGTCACTTACAAAAATCATTTCAGATGACCTACTTCCTGCTCTAGAATCACTGTGGATATTTTCATTATTATTAGTTTTGTTTTTATCAAAATTACAGTCCTCTGCCCTCTCCTCTCCAGCTCTGTGTACCTAGTAATTTTTTTTGCCCTCATCGATTCTGTAGAACATAGTCTCACAATGAGGCGTTTGATACTCCAGTACAATTGCCTTGGTTATTGTGTAACTTGATAAAAGAGGCAGTGTGGGGAACAAAACTAGTGTTGATTATCCTTTTTGAACTGGCCAAAGGTGAAAGGATATGTATTTGTGGATATGTGTATTTTCTCTGATTTTTTTTTTTTAATTGAAAAACTTCAATGCACAATCTAAAACTTATCTCCAGGAAGGTGACCCGGGTTAAATTCTTCACCATTCTAATCACCCGTATCCTCAGTGTAGCATCAAGAAACAGGTCTTCGTAAACACTGTGAAACAGTGATAGCATTAAAATTATTGATGTAATTGAAATACTTACTTATCATTGAGCCCATGTAGTTCTAGGTGTGTCTTTTTTCATCCCGATGAGAGTGAAAGCAATCCAAGCACTGGTTCTCTGAGGTGACAGCCGTAGGTAGTATCCTAGATCATCTGAGAAACAGACACAGGAGTTAGACCTAGGGGTCAGTTCTGTTGCTAGTAGAGCTGGGTTAGAGCATGTGGGTTTGATCAGCCATCAAGTCGGGCTTCCTTGCAATTTTCCTCCTGAAATAAATTCAGCCACTCAGCCATAGGCAGAACAGCCAGAAGACCACAGACCTTCTTCTGCAGAGGTAGGGTCTGCTCTGGTAGGTTTTAGTACATGGAAGAACCTAGAGGAACTTGCAATCCTTGCAGGAAGGGCAGATCTGAAGGAGAAAGGCAGGTCACACAGGAATAGTAAGTACCTAGTTAAGAAAAGTGGACCTATGGGTATCAGATTTTTACTGTATCACTGAGCAGATAAGTCACTTCTCCTGTCATTGGAGGAAGTGAATGAGAAAAGTAGAGAAGGTGGAAGTTTTACTCTAAAACTATTCCCTCTGGAGAGTGGGGAAGAAGTGTTCTCATGGAGTCCTGGAGACAGGGAAATGGACTTCCCTCTGCAAGATGGAATGCGCTGTTTGTGTTCAGTGCATGTTTGATTGACTGATCCACAATTAAAATGAGAAGCTGGTGGTGAAAGAAACATAATTACAGTTTGACTCATATGGGTCTGGTGGTTAATGGAAAACAATGTACAGCATATTGTATAAATTATTATAAGTGGGAAGGCAGACATATGCAGCACAATTGCCTCAGGCCATGGTTTCTTAGCAATATCCATTCTGCCTTGGAGATGGCTTCTGGAACCCTCTTCGCCTCTCAGGCCATATGTCTACCTACTGAGCCCTTGATACAACACCAACATAACCTTGCCACTCACAAGCTGAGGTTCTCTGCTGGTTCTCCATCCCCGGTGCCTCAGAATATGACAAATGAGGCCATGGCCTGCATCATGAGCCTGCACACATGCCTGGTACTCCAGCCACGTTGAACTTCTCACCATCCCCTGAATACCCTGTGCTTTTCTAATGACCCTACCAGTGCATACTCTGTTTCTTCTAAAACCTCATCCCTCTCTTTGTATGGTGAACTCATTCTTCAAGACACAGTTTGTTTGACCTCCTACGTGGAGCCTTCCCTAACACCCAGGGTCAGTTATTTTTTTCTTCTGTGAGCCTATCTCACCTATTAAACATTTACTACAGTGTATTGTAATTACTTATTTATGTGTGCATTCTCAACAATAACAACAACAGCTAGCATGTCTATGGCTAGAAACTGGACCATGAACTTTATCCGATTCATGTCTCACAATGATTCTATGAAATATGTACATGGTCATTCTCATTTTGTAGATTAGGGTACTAAGGGTTAGAGAAGTTTAAGTAGTAAGCTACAGTTCCATGGAGTTAGGTAAGTTTCAGAGCTGGCTGTCAAACTCAGGCCTGTTTAATTCCAAGCTTTTATCATTACATTCCATGTTATCAGGCCTGTATGTGGTCCCACCACACTCTGAGTTACAGGATGGTGCCTGTAGTGATGTTTAATATGAGTCTACATCAGGGTCTGGCATGTAGTAGCCATTCATTTTTTTTTTTTGGCTGTACAGTTTCTCTTCTTTGGTAAAGAATAGGCTAATTATTCCTATTCGAGGGTTGCCATGCAATTTAAGTGCATTCAGCATTGGACACATCACCTGGTGCATAGTAGGCACCTGCACATACTTATTCCTTAAATGAATGAACAGAAAATTTAACTCATTGTAATGTAATCGAGAGCTCTGTGGTCTTCAGGATGCCATTAGCTTTCTAGTGATTTCAGTGAAGCGTGATTTTCCAGGCCATTCTTTTGTGAACTGAGACAGCTTCTCTCGCCAGGGTACTGACTGTTTATTTTCCAAGTGACAACTTGATTTACTATTTTCCTTCTCATCACTTCCAAGGAGCATCTGTAGGCTAGTGAGTGACCCAGGCAGTGTGGAAAAGTCCATTTATTTCTTTGCTGATCTTCCTACAGAGAGTCTCTGAGGATGAGGGTTCGAAATGGCCTCAGGAGGTCAGAAATCTTATGTGTTTTCTTTTGTAGTTCAGGATTGCTCATAGTGACACAATCTGCTGATTGCTGGTACACTCTGCTTTTAAAATACCCGTATGATGGGATGTGGCAGGTAAAGGATTCATTGTTTATCCTAAGGGATGGCTCTGTAGTTTGGTCTATCCAAATGCTTGTTCAGCCCTAAAATATATTGCAAGGGAGATGGGACAGGAAGAACCAATGTACAGCCACTTGTGCAATCTTTTACCTTTCTTAATGGGTGTGTCCCTCCCCTAATTCTAGCAGGAAATGTCATTAGGTAATATACAATAGAATTCACTCCAGTAACGGAATTTCTGCTTTTCCTTCATTTCTGCAAATATGTTCATCTCTCATCTCACAGCTCAACAGCTAACGTGAATATCTGCCCACATCTCGTAAGAGGCCCTTAGAGGTGGGAATTCTTGTTCTAGATTTTGGATTCTTAGCATGTTCTTAGCATGTAAAGGAAACAGAATTGTGCAAGAACAAACTCACATTTGTTGTTTTAGCTCAAGGTTTCTTTCAGAATCTAGTGGAGATGCAGGCTCCCCGACCCCCCCAAAAAATAGGGCACCTGGGAAATTGTGGATTTCTCTGAAAGTTTATTTCTGCTTTCATACCCCCCCTGCCTTGGGCTCAGTGCTGCTTTCATCCTCATGAGGGTTTCTTTGTCTGGGAAGCAGTGGCCGGAAGAATCGGGTGACATGTCAGTTCACAACTTGACACCCTGACACCTCTCATTGCAGCTGCACTGATGGAGGAAGGGCAGTGCTATTCCTGCTGGGTTTTGTGGATCAGAGGAAGGGAGTGAGCGGGCCAGCCCCAAGGCCTAGGCTATCTCTTTGTCTGGCAGGGAGGGCAGCAGTAGCTCCAGTGTTTTCGTGCCTCATTAACTCCAGGGTGGACCTGGCCAGGATGGCCAGCCAGGGTTATCTTTGCATCAGTGAAGACTAAAGTACCAGCTGCTGCACAGAGGCCAGTTGAAGGACAAAGGATTCAAAGATGAGAACAGTTTTGCCCTGGTCTCTGAGGCCATCCTCAGGGAACTGGCTCCCACTGCCTTTCTGGAGCACAGCAGGTGTTGTGCTCAGGGCCACTGGTTACAGCCACCCCAGGGGTGTTACCATTTTAATAGGCTCTTCCAAATTGTGCCAAAAAACCCATTACTAAGGCTGTGCGATGGAGATGAAGAGTGTGAGCTCCTCAGATTGACGTTTTCCAACCTGCTACTAGAGAATCTTGGAATAGAGCCAGCTCTACTCACTGATCCCTGCTTGGGCTCCTGCTGCCTGAATGGCCTCTTCCCTGTCATTGTCTATGGCTTCTCCTTTTGACACCCTGAACTTCATGCAGTCGCAGGACACCAAATATAGGGTCCTAGGCACATACTCCTCTGAGAATCTGAGTTCCTGACAAGGCGGTGGTGCAATGTAGTAGCAAAAGGTATGGCATCAGGGGCCTGAGAATCAGGGAATGAGAATCAGGGACTGAGGTTTTGGAACTGGCTTAAGAGCTTCACAGTGCCTTGCATAACCTGTCTGAACTCTGCTTCCATCTTTTTACATTGGCATAATCATAGCAAAGTAACCTCACAGAGCGTTGAGAGAGTATAAATAACGGTTAACAAAGCATTTGGAAGTATACGATATTTTAGAAACTGTGGACATCTGTTTCCAAATGAACCTAGGATTCTCCTTTACTTCTTTACTCAAATGTATTCTCATTCGAGCCCTTTTATGTAGCATGCTGTGTCCTTGTCCCTCAAAATTTTTCTCTGGCCCTTGGTTTTCCATGGCTGTGTTGGGATCTTAGGTATCCAAATGAGTTTCCTCCTGTGGTCTCTGGTTCGCTAGCATCTCTGCCTCTCGGTTCCTTTGGCTGTCTCTTCTAGGAACTTTTCGCTTCCATTCTTGCTTAGTGAAATGCAAACCTCACTTGAGAACTATATCACCATCCAAGTCAGACCAGTCCAAGGCACCCCCTGGAAAAGTAGTTCATATGTGTTCTCGTCTTTTAGCTCTCTGCCTTCAGTTATCTCTTTCTTCCAGTTTACTCTCAGTGCGATCTTTTAAAAATATAAGTTGGACCCTCTATCCTCTCAGTAAATTTATGTAATCATTCCTCATAACCTTCAGAATAAAGTCCAGATTTCTTGATCTCAAAGCCTAAGACGCCAAGGTATCAGGAGCCACAGGTCCAATTAAACAGTGATATGCATTTTTCCACACTTCTTAGATTGCATAATAAAAAATAATATATTGAACATTTTAATGCGTTTTGGAATTTCTCAGAGAAATAGAGTTATTATATACATCATTATTTGGGTTTTTTTTTGGGTGAGAGAATGGAAAATAGAATTGAGTAAATGCTTATTAATGCTATGTATATATCAGTACTGGGATTAACAAGCCATTTGAAAAACCAGTGCTTTACATATCTTATACATCTGATTTAAAATTTTGAGTTGTACATATCTAGATTGCATCTAACGTTTAATCAATTGTACACTTACAAATAATGGGTAAATGATTTGTTGTCCTAGAGTCGAGTTCTGCTTCTCATGCAGTGAGAATAATATTTTTATTTTAACACTCATGCAATTGATTGCGAATTTTAGAGTGATATAATTTAAATGGATCTAAACAGTCCATTAGCCATGTCAGTGCCTACCCTCTTGCCAAGCTGTACTTTATGCTAAGCTGTTGTGTACTGTGTTACATAATCCCCTGCATTCATTTTCTCTACCTATTTAGCTTGAATGCGTGCAAGGTGACTGCATTGTCTCTTCAACCTCCTTCCCAGTGTACACACCAAGTATAGAAAACAGAATTTGAGCAGCGTTACCTTTTTTTTTAGTGGAGAGTGTAGAGAATTGAATGGGCTTGGAGATGTGGGTTTGTCACTGTTTGGTTTTATACCTTTACATTCACTGTCAGCTAGTATGATTTTCAAGGTGATAAGAAAATAACTCGAGCCTTAACTACTGGAAGGAAATTAAGACAGATTGGGATCTTAGTGGAAAAAGGTCATTTGTGAGAGTATAAAAAGGAACAGTGTCTTCAAGGTCCTCTTTCTCCATCCAAGCCCCTTATTTGCTCTTCTGAAGACTGGATCATGCAC
Organism: Pteropus vampyrus; assembly: GCF_000151845.1. NCBI lineage: Eukaryota > Metazoa > Chordata > Mammalia > Chiroptera > Pteropodidae > Pteropus > Pteropus vampyrus. Next base: position 1,759,411 of record NW_011888813.1, read on the forward strand.
TGCCCGTGCCTCTCCTCCCCGTAGAAATCAGGAGGAAAGTATCCCATGAATTACACACGATATGATAGTGCTTATCCATTATATGTTTCAGAGAGTAGCTTTCAGTTGTCTGTTGTTTGTTGACGAGTGGAGGGGGTACCTGGCATCTGCAATGCTGTGCTCTTGGTGGCCTCCTCCAGTCCAGGGAAGAGAGAAACTGGGGAAATTCATCATTGTGTGCAGAGATTGGGAAGGTTGTGAACTATTGCAGCAGTGTTTATTAGATACTTGCAAAAGAAGATATTTGGTTACTTTTGGTTAATTTGCATGTAGATTAGCATAAATATGCATGTGATTTACATAGACAGTTTTCCCTCACATTGGTTATATTTCTTGTTTATTGTGATGATGTCATTGTCATCATTGTCATTTACAATGATGTCATTTTCCTTCCACGGCCTTCTACATAAAGCAAGTTCTTGTGTTTTAAATACACCCGGATTCCCGGGGAGGAAGGAAAGTATTTCTGTTGTTGAGGAAGCATGAGTTACACAGGGAGGGGAGAATAAGTTTCTGACTCCATTTATCCAAGATTTGGGATGGTTTGTAAGTCAAGGCACGATTCCATAGAATCATTCATGCCCTTTAAGAAGTAGAAAGGAACCTGTGGTATATCCAGAGTGAAGGGCCAGGGAAAGGTGACTGGTATTTAGAGAAATGCCCAGAGGCACTTTAGAAGTCCCAAATAACACTCATTGTTCTCGGGCAACTCTCTTATTCCTAGTCACAGGTTTCTTCCATAATCAAACAAAGGCATTATATCAGGCAATCTCCAAAATTCCTCATAGATCTAAAATATATTATTTTGACAGATCCCTTGGTCTAATTATAAGAAAAGTATTAAGTACCGTGTAGCACATTAATACCCTGGTGCCTTGCTGTTCTGTGACAAGCCCTCCCCCTCTAAAGGGTACTTGACGATTCAGCTGCTCTTTAGAGGCCTCCTTTCCTTGCTCATTTATCTCAGTTCAATAACTTAAATGTTTACAGAAGACACCCATTAATATACCACGTGGGTGCCAAGGACAGGCATAGGTGTTGGCTCTGTGCATATCTGTGTCTGTAGGCAAAGAGCTTAGTGGTCATAACTTTGTTTGATTTACCATCTTCTACTGTAGATCAGGTTCCCCTCCAGGGCTACTGGACAAAGGCTGCTTGTCCAGTTGCATTTTAACAAAGCCATTTCTGTAGAAATGAGAGGAGCGATCATGACAATAGATGGGTCACCAGGGTGATCTATTTCAAACGTAAACGTTGTGTTAAATTTTTACTCTATGATTTTTTTGGCTATTTTTGGTAAAACATACAGGCATAGGTTATGTGCTGAGTAGTACTTGCTTCTTGTAGTATATGTATAAGAGACACTGTGGTTATTTATTATTTATTAAAGTGGATAGATCCCTTTTGCTTATACCAGTATGTGTGTGCAAACAAATATGCAGGTAGACACATGTCATTGAGTCCCTCTAGTGGACTAGGACAAACTTATCTCTTCTTTACCTCTCTGGAGTGTGAAGTTGAGGTTCATGTTTTGATCATTTCAGGGTGCTATGATTAATTTAATGGTATGTAGTGGGTGGTCATCTCTCCACATTATAAGAGTGACTTCTTTACAGCTCTTACCTTATGGTGAGAAAATATTTGTTTCATTTTACTTAAGTGACTTACCAAGGACTGTGAGGATTTGAGTTGAGGCAGAATTGGCTTTGGTTAATAAGGCCGAAGTGTAGTTTTTGAAGGGAAAATAGAATTCTCTCAACCTTATTTTGTAGTTCCCTTGCCTTAGAAGGAAACTGAATATCTAACCTTGTATTATTGCCCATTAATGAGGCGCTTTTGCTAGCTTGTGACCAACCCTGATATGAAGTAGGCCTCTCTAAGTGATGCTGCCTTACAAGAGGACGAATGGAAATCCATATGCAGTGTGTCGAAATTATATATCACAGCAACAAATGATGAAATAAAATATATTCTATCATCTTGCCTTGACAAATAGACCTTTGAAACTACCTGGTAAGCCAGGTTCACATTTAGAATCTTTGGATTCCTCAGAGTTCTGCACTGGAAATGCTAGCACAGAGAGTCCCTCTGGTCCTCAGCCTGTGGCCTGTGCCTGTCCCCCTCCTGTACCCACCTTTAGCTCCATCCTATATCACAAGGGGTCTGTTATAAATGCACATGGATGCCCCAGGCCGCCAGGGCTGGCCCCCAGACCTTGAAGTGTGCACTTTGACAGCAGGATTTTTCTTCAAAAAGTAGACTGAGGGAAGAGACCTGCACAAGCCCTGGAAACAGACTTGGGGCTCTTTGGGTAGGGAATTACAGGGTCCCAGTGTCTGGAGGAACACGGTCTTGAAAGAGAGTATCGCTCTAGTGGAATGCCATCTTGGCCTTGTGGACTCCTAGTTTTATGGGGAAAGGTAGTCTGACTAGAGCCATCTAAAACATGAGAGCCTCAGAGCAGAGGTCCCTTTAGTCTAAGGGAGGCACTGCTGTCTTGTCAAAGCATATCACCAAATTCCATTCTGTTCCCTTTTCCTCATCTACTTGATAACCTTCTCAGATACAGCCTTCTGTTTAATAATCCAGTCATGTTCCCCTGGGCTTAGGACTCTACCATGGAAACCAAAGTTAGCTGGGTTATTGATGGACAGAAATCAAAGCCAGATCTTTCAGGGTAATTGATTTTTAGTTTTTGGTCAATAAAAGTTACATAGAGCTAAAGAACCTTTTGTCAGAACAGTTAATTATCCATTCTAAACCAGCTCTTCTACAAGCGTTTAAAAGCCATCCTTGAAGCAAAAGCAATGTAAACCTCACTTTACCATTTCACATGAAATTTCCCTTCAGGTTTTTTTTTTTTTTTTTTGGAGAAAATCTGAAGAGAAGGCAGCAAGCTCTCCTGTACCATCGTGCTGGTCTTCTACCCTTGTATGTACATATAGCTTCTCTGCAGTTTCTTTCTCTGCTGGTTTCCATGGTGCTGAGATATAAGTCTTGTGGAAGATTTGGAGGGAGCATTGTGCTGGTGTCGGCCCACTGGCAGGGGCAGTCCCCTGGGGGTGTGTCCTCCTTGGTGTTTGCAGAGATCTGACTCATGCATTAACTGCTTTCCTCTTGTTTTTTTTTTTTTTTTCTCCTGCAGCTCGAGAGGAGAATGTGGCCACTTTCCGAGGCTCAGAGTACCTGTGCTACGACCTGTCTCAGAACCCAATCCAGAGCAGCAGTGATGAAATCACCCTGTCCTTTAAGACCTGGCAACGGAATGGGCTCATCCTCCACACGGGCAAGTCGGCTGACTATGTCAACCTGGCTCTGAAGGATGGCGCGGTCTCCTTGGTCATTAACCTGGGGTCCGGGGCCTTCGAGGCCATCGTGGAGCCAGTGAATGGAAAATTCAACGACAACGCCTGGCACGATGTCAAAGTGACACGCAACCTCCGGCAGGTAATGCTGAGGGGAGAGAGTGCCCGGAGGCTCGTCTTAGGTAGCTGGGGCGGAAGTTTGGGTAGCAGTTGATGAATGAGGTGGAGATGGCTGTAGATACAGGTTTGGATTCGTACAAGTCTTTCTCCGAGTCTGCAGTTTCACAAGAAAAATTATTAAAAATATGCTTCTTCTCATACTTTAATTCTCCATTTGTGCTTGTTATTTAAGAAAACAGTTCAGTTGTATAGATAATAAAAGTTATAAGTACTTTCATTCTTTTTATTCTGCTTTCCTTTTTATCATTTTCTTAATTACATTCGAATCTCGTATTATTGCTAAATTCAATTAGAGACAGTGTTTTGTTTCTACAGCTTGGTAGCTTTTCCTCATTCTTTCTTTGAATATATGTTTTCCTTTTTAATTAAGTTAGCCATTTCCATGTTGCTATAATTTTAATTCCCTCCAGTAAAAAAGTTTTCCTTTTTCTCTTTTTATTTACCACTCTTCGCCCAATTTTATTTTTTTCGGTTGTTATGTTAACCTCTATTAGCCTTGGACTGACTTAGCCGGAATCTTTCTGAATCCCTCTGTTTCTCTGTTCCTTGGTGCGGTGGTCCTCCTTTATTGCCCTTGTCTCTACCTCCCAGACTCTTCAGTTGATTGGGAGGCCTGGAAAGTGGAAGGACCCAAATAAAAAAAGTCAACTCCGGAGCAGCCTTTCCTGGTTCTGTCCCGGCTTGAGAACTCCCATCGCTTGCCGGTTCTAAGCAGGCGACTCTGTCAGGTGACGACGCTCTCAGAAAGCCTTAGCCAAGTGAAGGTGTTTTCAGTTGCATAACTAATAATAATAATAATAATACCACCTCACCAGCCCACATCAGTTAAAAAAAGCATTTCCTATAAAAGTAGGTCTGTGCCGAGACTGCCTTTTTTAGGTTGCTATTATCGTTTGGTTTTTCTTCTTATGAATTTGTCATTAAACCTAGTTGGACAGCGTTCATCCTTTATTAATCAGAAGACATTATGCAAATTTCCAGAAAGTGCTTATCAAATTTTCTTCTGCAATACGATTGATTTAATGCCTTCTAATGTAAATAGGAAAGCATAAGAACCGACAGGTGTTTGCATATGTTTTCTGTTTGATAAAATTGTAGCTCCTTAATAATGCTAAATAAGTGGAGAAGGCTCACACACATTGGAAGCACACAATATTCGAAGCATCTTTTTCCATGCTTACGTATGCCAAGAAAGCCACCTGGTTGGGAAGTTCTCTTCTATCCGTGGTGAAGCTGCCAAATAACACAAGACTTAGAGTTCCCAGTCATTTTAATACACAAGGATTAGACATTTTGAGTCACTGTTCTTTCTGTGTTTTTTTTCTCCAAGGCCAAAGAACTCTATTGTTGATGTTTTCCTTCATCATCCTCCATCCATACTTACTCAGAAGAGACCTTCTCAACTGTCAAGAGAGCCCAAATCAAATTTCCATTTGCTAACATATAAGGGGTTGATATGTTTGAGTAGCAGAGACCAGACCAAAAAGTGAAATATGACCTTTTGCCAGTTTTGACTGGCAGGTACACAATAACATTCTTTACGCATTAGGCAGTGGAGAGGAGAATTCTCATGGTACTAGAGAGCAGAATTGGGTTGTGGTTCTCACAACCAATCTGTTTCTCTAACTCTCTCTCACCGTACATATTTCCCTGCCATTCTAGAAATGATTCCAACTGGCTAGATAAAAGCTCACTTTTATTTCTAATAAAAACACTTTTCTAAAATAGAATCAGGCTCCAGTTTGTTCCTTTAAACTGAGAGGGGGGATAAACCAAACTGCAATCCAGATGTTGCTTGTGTTGTTTAATCAGAGCAAGGAAAAGATGGCAACCCTGAAGGGTTTCTTCTCCAGGTTCTAAGACCCAGCTCCTCTCTGTGCCCTTGGACAAGCCATTTAACCTTTCTACGCCTCCATTTCCATTTATGAAACGGTGATTACAACCCATCCCAGCCGTGTGTGATGGCTAAATATGCAAAGTACCTTATGTTCCAGAAGGATTATGAGTTCATCCGTGGTCTGGGTGCTAGACTTGCTGTGACATGTACACGATTTACAGGCCGAGTATTTTGTCACAAAGGTGACTGTGTCTGTCTGTCACCAAGGATGCAGCTAAGCAGAGCTATCAGTTCTAGACAAGGCTACAGGATGTTGGGGCATTTCTTGGCAGAGGGAGTATGAATGTAAAGTGCACCTAAGATTGGACCTCGCTGGAACCCTGACTGAATTTTGCATCCAAATACAATTTATTGAAAGGGGGAAATCTCAGAAAAGCAGAGTTGATTTTGTAAATGTAAACTTTTCAATGCTGAATCATCTAATATTATTTTGCCCACTAAAAATAAATTTATAGCATCTTTTTGAGTTCCTCAGGATACATTCAAAGGTGTGGGAAGCCCTATTTCTGTTAAACTATAAATTGCTTCATAAATATTTGATAACAAGCTTATGGCATTGTCCTCTTTTTTTTTTTTTTTTTTTGGGTAAGATTGAATGGCTTCTGTGGCAAAGATTCATTTCAGAAAAGCTTACTTGAACTTCATTACCAAACGGAGCAGAGCTTGTCCCATTTCCTCCTTCATGGTCATCTACTTGTGGATTTGCCTTTGAATCAAGTCAGGGCCATGGCCAGATACTTACTCAAAGGAAAGAATGTAGACTCTCTGTTCCAAACCATAACTGGGATTAGGTACCATGGTAGTTAGGTATTTCTGGGGTTTTGGGGTTTTTTTGGTATTGCTTTTTTTTTTCTTGTTTGTTTGTTTTTTTGTTTTTTGTTTTTTTTTGGTGCACGACCTTGCCTGAGTCCAGTGTCATGGCCATCACATGAATTGCTTTACCTCTATATGTCATTTTTGTCAAACCTCAAACACAAAACTGGGGTTACCAGTCTTCCAGCCTTCTGGCCTCCCAGCTCAGGGTGTGTTGGCGGTTTAGCATTGGAAAACAGCAAGTTGGAGACTAATCGCAGGGCCTCTCTTATGTTTAACCGGCCAATCCTCTCTGCTCTCTGTACAAGAAACTGCTTAAAAGCTTGAAAAGCATTCTAATGGTGGGAGAGCGAGTTCAACAGGAAGCATTCTGGGAAAGGAAGAACGATAATAACTTCGTTGGGTAATAGAGACGTCTCCAACTCTTTTGATGCATTCTAACCACACAGTTATTCTAAACTGAGAGGGAAGGAAAGAGAAAAATGCCACCTTCCCGCTGCACAAATCCATACAAAGTCAGTGGGGTTGTGGATCTTTACGTTACCTATGGAAACCCAGAGTAAGGTACATAATGTAGACTTCCTATGCCAGGTGTGACCTGTACATGTTTTAAGTTCTTTTTGTTCTAGGAGAAAGTCATGATCGTCCACGCATTTAGTCAGAATCAGATGTGAAAAAAAATCCCTAACGTATTGGTATTTCTATCTACTTATCTACATGTCGAATGATAAATTTTGGGGGTCTTTTTTTTTCAGGACAGGTGGACTATGTATGGGCTAGAGGGTGGGAAGGGAAAGAGGGTGGCGTTCATTCAGAAGAGCTCTCGGAAAGTAAGTATGATGCTAATTCTAACTGGGGTGAGGTCCGCTCTGAGTGGTATTTGGAAGAAGCGGGGATTTAAATGACAAGGTGGACTGCACCTCCTTTCCTGGCTGTGCCCTGGGCGCTGAGGTTTTCCATAGAGTCCTGGTCTCATTGTCTTCCCCCACTCTCTTTTTCTGTGTTGGGTGCCTTTTTTTTGAAAAACTAACACGAGATCATTCATGCAATGTGTCATTTTACTAACCGACTAATGTACTAACACCCTAACGACTCATCTTTGTTTTTTAGTTTTTTTAATTAACAATCGTTCTGTTCACAATTTTTAATTTCCTTTCTTCCCCCTTTTCCGCAAAGCACTCAGGCATCGGACACGCTATGGTAAACAAACTACATTGTCTGGTAGATATCATTCTTATTGTCTCTTTTTTTGGGTTTGCCGTGTGTTGCCCCCCTTTCCTCCCCAACCCCCCTTTTGTCCTCTTTGTACTTATTTCTTCTTCTTTTAAAACTTTTGTTGAATTAAATGCAAGATTTTCTTTTTCTTGAGAAAAAAAAAAAAACAAAAACAAAAAAAGGAAGGGGATGAACCTGTCCTGCAAATGTTATTTGGACAAGTTTGGTTGAAACTGTTTCCTTTCCAAAAAAAAAATTTTTTTAAGGAAAGTTTCTCCATTTAGCTAAATTTGTTTTCTTTGGTTTTCTTATTTTGCCACTTCGAAGCTACAGAATAGGGATGGCAGGATTTATACTGAGGAATTTTCTAATCTCCGTGTCTTCCTACCCCTCTCTCTCTTCCTCCGTTTACTCTCCCCATTCCTTAATCCCCGCTTTCTTTCCCTTTCGTGTGGCCAAGGCTGCCACAGGTGATCTGGAGAGGAAAGTACTCTACTTCCTACCTGGATTCTTCTTTTCCCCTCTCTCACCTCACTCCCCACCGTGGCCAAAGGGAGCTTCTCCAATTGTGTTCTCCATACAAACTCTGCATGGCATGTTCCTGTCTCGTGGATGTCTCCGCCGGCATCAGAATTTGTTCCCTCATTTCCTCCTCATTACTAACAGCCTACCGATAATTATCAACCCAGTTCCATTTCCTTCTCTCTCTCTGTCTCTCTTTTTTTTTGTCTTCACTCTTTTTTATTCTCCTCTCATCCTTCATATATTTTGGGGTTGGGTTTGGACTTTTTCTTTTCTTTTTTTTCAGTGAGGGAGGTGGCAAGCAGGGGAAAGACTACCTTTTATAGTTTTGAGTGATATATTTTTCACTTCCATCTTGTTTTTCAGTTTGTGCAGTGCATGTAAGGATGAAGTGGATTTTGATTCTCTCCTTTAGTTCTCCTCACCCTTTCCTACTTCCCTGCCTTTTTTCTTCTGCCTTCTCTCTTGGCTCCAGATAATTTTTGCATGGGTGTGTCAGCGTATGGTGTGTGCACGCTTTGAGGCCCCATCTCTTCTCTCTGCCCTCTGCTCCTTTCATGGATGTTGGGTATATGGGTGCTCTTTCTTCTCTGTGGGCATTATTATTATTATTATTTTGATTATTATGCCTCATCATTCCTTTCTTTTTGTTGGAGTTGCCCTTTTGGTTTGGGTCATTTCTTCTCTTGGTGGTGGTGATGGCAGCGAAGGGAGGGTAGGGGTTGGTGTCCTGGGGAAGCCAAGCCCATGGCATGTATCGTCCATGACACATCACAATCGAGACCCTTCTTCTTCCCTCCCTGAATGCATGTTTGTCAGCGTGGTGTGAGTCTAAAAAGAAACAAATAAGAAAGAAAAGAAAAAGAAAAGAAAAAAGGAAAAAAAAAAAACAAACCATGCACAACCAAAGACCAACCCCTAACAAACTCATCGTCAAATGTCTCCTTTGCTGTTTTTCACTACCACCATAATTAACAACCAGTAAAAAAGTAAATGATCATTTATCAATGGACTGAGACAAGTGATGTCGTCTGAGGATAGTTCCATTTTCTAGCCTGACTAAGAGTGCAGTGGGTAGAGCAACTTGCTGAGCTTGGCAGTGCCAACAAACTGCCACAGGAGTCTGCAGGGGAATGCTGGAGGCTTGGGCCGCAGGGAAGGCAGACCAGAAAATGGAACTTGGCAGCACATACCAAAATCAAACCAAATTAGAAAGAATTCCTCACCAAAATCTTAATGAAAGTGAAGCCACAGGTGGGGGAAGCCACCGGATTTTGATAGGACTGTAAGGTCATTGTTGGGATTTTTTTTTTTTTTTTGTCCCTATGTCCCTCCACCAGGTGACAATATCTGTGGATGGCATCCTTACCACGACAGGCTACACTCAAGAGGACTACACCATGCTGGGCTCGGATGACTTCTTCTACGTGGGAGGAAGCCCAAGCACTGCTGACCTGCCAGGCTCTCCCGTCAGTAACAACTTCATGGGCTGCCTTAAAGAGGTAAAGTTCACAAGCTCCACTTAATGCACTGCCTAAGAACAAATAAATTTTTCTGTTCAATGACTGGCTCTGTCACCTAATCTATGAGGCCATAGGTGGTAGCAGGTAAGACTTTGGACTTGGAAGTAGAGTCCTAGGTTTTAGTTAGAGCTTAAGCTGGTTGCATGACCTTGGGTTCACTGCTAAAGTGCTCTATTCTGTTTTCTCATCTAAGTAATGGCAAACCTTATTTCACAGGTAACTGTGCTTTATAAATTAGATAACACAAA
>NW_011888813.1:1769202-1810400 GCF_000151845.1 Pteropus vampyrus
GGCATCAGAATTTGTTCCCTCATTTCCTCCTCATTACTAACAGCCTACCGATAATTATCAACCCAGTTCCATTTCCTTCTCTCTCTCTGTCTCTCTTTTTTTTTGTCTTCACTCTTTTTTATTCTCCTCTCATCCTTCATATATTTTGGGGTTGGGTTTGGACTTTTTCTTTTCTTTTTTTTCAGTGAGGGAGGTGGCAAGCAGGGGAAAGACTACCTTTTATAGTTTCGAGTGATATATTTTTCACTTCCATCTTGTTTTTCAGTTTGTGCAGTGCATGTAAGGATGAAGTGGATTTTGATTCTCTCCTTTAGTTCTCCTCACCCTTTCCTACTTCCCTGCCTTTTTTCTTCTGCCTTCTCTCTTGGCTCCAGATAATTTTTGCATGGGTGTGTCAGCGTATGGTGTGTGCACGCTTTGAGGCCCCATCTCTTCTCTCTGCCCTCTGCTCCTTTCATGGATGTTGGGTATATGGGTGCTCTTTCTTCTCTGTGGGCATTATTATTATTATTATTTTGATTATTATGCCTCATCATTCCTTTCTTTTTGTTGGAGTTGCCCTTTTGGTTTGGGTCATTTCTTCTCTTGGTGGTGGTGATGGCAGCGAAGGGAGGGTAGGGGTTGGTGTCCTGGGGAAGCCAAGCCCATGGCATGTATCGTCCATGACACATCACAATCGAGACCCTTCTTCTTCCCTCCCTGAATGCATGTTTGTCAGCGTGGTGTGAGTCTAAAAAGAAACAAATAAGAAAGAAAAGAAAAAGAAAAGAAAAAAGGAAAAAAAAAAAACAAACCATGCACAACCAAAGACCAACCCCTAACAAACTCATCGTCAAATGTCTCCTTTGCTGTTTTTCACTACCACCATAATTAACAACCAGTAAAAAAGTAAATGATCATTTATCAATGGACTGAGACAAGTGATGTCGTCTGAGGATAGTTCCATTTTCTAGCCTGACTAAGAGTGCAGTGGGTAGAGCAACTTGCTGAGCTTGGCAGTGCCAACAAACTGCCACAGGAGTCTGCAGGGGAATGCTGGAGGCTTGGGCCGCAGGGAAGGCAGACCAGAAAATGGAACTTGGCAGCACATACCAAAATCAAACCAAATTAGAAAGAATTCCTCACCAAAATCTTAATGAAAGTGAAGCCACAGGTGGGGGAAGCCACCGGATTTTGATAGGACTGTAAGGTCATTGTTGGGATTTTTTTTTTTTTTTTGTCCCTATGTCCCTCCACCAGGTGACAATATCTGTGGATGGCATCCTTACCACGACAGGCTACACTCAAGAGGACTACACCATGCTGGGCTCGGATGACTTCTTCTACGTGGGAGGAAGCCCAAGCACTGCTGACCTGCCAGGCTCTCCCGTCAGTAACAACTTCATGGGCTGCCTTAAAGAGGTAAAGTTCACAAGCTCCACTTAATGCACTGCCTAAGAACAAATAAATTTTTCTGTTCAATGACTGGCTCTGTCACCTAATCTATGAGGCCATAGGTGGTAGCAGGTAAGACTTTGGACTTGGAAGTAGAGTCCTAGGTTTTAGTTAGAGCTTAAGCTGGTTGCATGACCTTGGGTTCACTGCTAAAGTGCTCTATTCTGTTTTCTCATCTAAGTAATGGCAAACCTTATTTCACAGGTAACTGTGCTTTATAAATTAGATAACACAAAAGAAAGGACTTTGGAATCATAAGGAACTAGACACCTGTAAAGTTTGATTTTGTACTTTTGACTTGGCACGTAGGGAAGCTCTAACTAAAAGTGGCTCAATCTGTGGTCATGTGTCTTACCTAAAACATAACATATGTATTATTTTACCTTGGCCAAGCTTGGTGTTCCCAAGGGTCTCATTATTTGAGATGAGGGAGAATTCTCAGGGTATAACATCAAGGCCCAGAAAACTGGCTTCTCCTTTTATTCCCTTTCTTTCTCTGAAAGCTGTGAGAAAGCGGTGGGGCTTCGCCGTTACTCGTTTGTCACTTTTGTAGCTGATGTGTTGAGACCTGTGTCTGAGAGCAGAGGAGCTTCGGTCAAGTGTAAGCTCAATCTCTAAGGTCAATTGTTGAGGCAAGAAGAATCAGACTTGATTTGGGAGAATTCTTTTAGAACACTGTGTCATCAGAGCAGTATACTGAACATTTTTGTTAATCTAAGCTTGATTGCCTAAGATAGCTATACCATTTCTTTGAGGAATATTTTGAGTAGCTAACAGTGTTCTTTCTTATAAAAATCCCTGTGACATGTTATGAGCCTCTTCTTGGGACATGTGTTTCATTCCTAATATGTGTTATTTGCAATTCGTTGAACATCAGTCATATATGAGGTAGTATTGCACATACATTCATTCATTCATACCACACAACTGTGGGTCATGTCCAGATAGGAGTTGCGCCTGTTATGCCTGGTATATAATAGATACATAATAAGTATTTTTTGAATGGATAAATTTATCAGATAACCATTGGGTACCTCTTTTGTGCTGTAACTTACTTCAGTGTCTGTTTATAAGCCATGGTCTCTGTGCTCAAAGACTTTATAATCTATTTGGGAGATGAGATTGGTAAGTGAACAGTTATAATTCAAAACACCATGTGTTCAGTGCCACAGACTAAATCTTCCAGTTGAGTAGAAGAAACAGATAAGTTTTAGAGGGGAGTCAGTTTTGGAGGAAAAATGATGCTTGAGCTGGACATTGCTACAATAAACCATGCGTGAGCTGAGAGGAAGGGGTAGGAAAGAAAGACGTGACAAGGAGGGAAAATCCAGTTACAGCTTCGTGTTGTTCTTGATCTGAAGGACAGATTACAGAGTGCTTCTGTCTCTCTAGGACATTACCTAGTCTTCTGCCAACAGTGGAGACTGCACTGTCATTCCCAGGGGAACTGCAGTAGGTATAGAACATTTCTTTCCTGGGATTTACTCCCATTTGGATAGAATAAAGGTATAGCTTACTCAGTGTCTGATGAACCCCTAAAAACTCTTAAACACCGTTAAATCACACTGTATTAGAATTGCACTCTCATCAGAAATAGGTACATTCTTTTACCACGTATGTGGCTCAGGAATGAATGAGGCATTGATTGCGGTGGAGAACACATCCATTTTTGTAGTGAAACAGCCCTGGGCATGGAGTTTCTCCTAGATAGGGTCGAGGGGTGGCCTTCAGGGCCAGTCTTATTTCTGATTATATTGAACCATGTCTCAATTACGTATTTTAAGACAAAAGAGCAGTTTCCCAAATCTGTCAATCAAGAAAGATGCTCTTGAACATTTTGAAACAAATCTCATAAAAGCATGAAAATATCTCTAATGACTTTATGAATGAAGAACCTAAAGTAAATAAAATCTCCCTCCTGCTCCATCTCTCCCTCTCACTGCCCAAGTAGAGAGCAGACAGTTTTTAAAAAGACACTTAATAGCTTAAAATATAAGGCGGTTCTGAAAAAGTGTCAATAACAGTAAGTAGTAATCAAAATATACGCATACCGTAGCCAGCAGAATAAATTTGCATTTAAATCCAGATCAAGTTAGAAAAAAGAAAGTCCAAAACATTGGGGGAAGTGGCACGCAAAATAAGAACTTTACTAACTTCTGCCAGCATCTGTCCTTTACGTACATCATATCATATATAGTCCTTCCAGGGAACTTGGGAGGCTTTCTCATTTGTCTGCGTGTTTTAAAGAGATACTTCAGAGTGTATTGTAGTCCCGGAACATTCTTTGTTTCCACTTAATCATTACAGTTTACTTTTCTGCAGGCAGGTCTAGGAAATTCTCTCATTTCTGGTATTTCTCTTTGGCAATTTAGTAAACAGCAAAATCTTCCAACTACATTGGGGTTTGCTCCTTAGTAAATCCCACTTACCCATGTTAATTATTTACCTTTAGAACAGTCCCCAGTTACTTTAAAATTTCTTCTTCTCTCTCTTATCTCTATCTTCCTTTTTCTGTCTTCTATTGCCGTTTAAGTTACTATAAGCTTTAAGTTCTATAAGCTGAGCTGGGTGCTTTTATATGTCTTTTTCTTCAAAATGGGGACACTGTAAAGGGCCTATGGGATTTCTGTTCCAGATTGTTGATACTAGGTTCTGGCTCCACTGTCAAGCCCAGATGACTGATTGCACCTTTTAACTTGATACCATCGTAGAAGCCACAACAAAGAGTGTCCAAGTTGTCATCAAACTATCGTGGTTCTCCACACACCCTAGTGTATCAACACCAGATTTGTGTCCAATTAAACATCACAACGTCAGCATCTTATTCCTCTTCATGTGTCCATATTTTAACATATCTGCTTGATTTTTGTTTTTGTAGTGTCTCCAGATCATAAATTGGCTCTTGGCACCTAGTGGGCTCTCAATAAATATTTGCTGAGTGAAGTCACATGTTCGTATATTAATAAATAGCTTTTCGATAGATGCTTTTAGGCATTATTGACCATCTTGACATGGCAATAGTTGAATCTTTCAGAAACCCCCTAGCTATCTGATATGAGAGAAGTATTACATAAAAAGGCTCAGCAAGGCTAAGAGAAATGGGTTGGAACTTCTAGGAAAAACGGGATTGAAAAAGCTTTGAGGGAGACATCATAGTACAATGAAAAGAATACTGGTTTTAAGATCAGAAAACCTGGTTGGAAATATCAGCTTTCACACTGGCTCTATGACCTAGCATAAGCCACTGATCTTATTTGAGTCTCAGTTTTCAAACCCATAACAGAGATAATAAGACCTCTGTTGTGTTCTTAAGAACAAATGAAACAAAAGTGACACCATACAGAAATATACAATGGTGTTTTTCTGTGATTATTATTAAGAATTACATAATGCATCTTATAAAACAGTTTATGAATATAAATGTCAGCATAAGTGAATGTGTTTGTACTTGCTTATCTCCATAATTTCCCCATATTTGTGAATCACTGCCTATGGGAAAAGAAAAAAAAAAACAAAAAACAACTTTATCGTGAGGTTTGCCCTGATAAAGTTCTCTCATCTTTGCTGAAGTAGAGATAACTCATCCCATCCACCCTCAGCCATTGCATAGTCTGTTGCCTTCAAACATTTGTTTATTTGACAACTGTCAACCTTCTTTCTATTAAAATATGAGCTCCATGAGGACAGAGGCCTCATCTATTCACAGGTGTTTCCTCAGCACCTAGAAGAGGCCCTGGTGTAAAATAATACACTCAATAAGTATGTCTGGAATAAATAAGTAAACGAAATCAGCTAACCTAATGGAGCTTTAAAATCTGGTGGAATTTAGATTAACAGATACATACTGAAAACCTACAGTGTGCCAGGACTGTGCTAAGATATGAAGATGAATCAGGCACAGTTCCCACCTTAGAGGACTTCATAGTAGGGAAGACAGATACAAAAATATAATTTCAGCAAAAGGCAGTTAATGTACAAAAAGGTGTTCATGGGTACAATGAGACTGCTGAGGAGAAGGAATGAACATGTCTTGGGTTTCAGGACAAAACTCTTTGTGGGACACAGTGCCTCAGGTGAAGCTTGGAGATGAATAGACATGAACAGGGAAGAATGTAGGGAGTGGTGCCTCAGAATGATGGGGCAGCATGAGCAAAGGCATGGAGACACAGACATAGAATGGTGTCTGGGCGATAAACTTACAGTTTGCTATCTTCAGGGCATAAAATATAGGATTAGGAGTTCTAAAAATATAGCAATAAAGTTAGGAGGGGCCAAGTCATAGAGAGCTTTGTTTTCTAGGTAATGGAGAGCCATTGAAAAATCTTAAGTAGTAGAATGACACATTCAGAATGACACCTTGTCCATCAGGCTCCTTGAAGAGCTGAGGACTGATGTTAGCCCACTTACTACCTCCCCCTGATGTATATTTTTGTCCTAGGAGGTTGAAGAACATCGCTGGGAAGGGTGGCCCACTGGCTTTAGCCTTGAGCCAGGAAAGTGCCTCTCTGAATCTGAAAACTTTCTGCAGGAAAGTGCTTCATTCTGACTTCCATTTCAGTTTCCAGTGACCCTCCCTGTCAGCACATACATTCCTTCCTTCCTCTGCCCTTGGAAGTACTGAGCTATTGTTGGATGAAGTATAGTGCAGTAGAGGAAAGCCAAGTCAAGACTGAATTGCATGGATAGTGTCTCTCTCAGACTCACCAGGACCAGGGAGCTTACTCAAGCCCATGACAATGTCTTCCTTTGTGTCGAGATCGTCTGTGTTGTTTAATTTGGTTCTTTCTACATCATCCTCCACTCTCTTCAATCTGTTAATTTTCCCCTGATATGTCGGTTCTCCAATTGGCTCTTTATTTTCCTTTGGAGAAGCTCAAGACCGACTGGTCTATCTCACCTCTCTTTTCTCATGGCATCTCTACTGGGGAAGAAGGAAAAGCCGGAGATTTGGGAGAGTGGAACACATATTTAAAGGAAAAAAGATTGGGTAGAACATCATTGTACACATTACATTCTACATCCTTTTGTGATTATTAGCCATTTAAAGCTGAATGGGATTTTGCAGCCAGAGATAGTCTCTGAGCAGATGATTAATGGTTTAATCTGTAATAACTTTTTACATTTTATAGAACCCTGATAGGAGTCCACATCTGGTGAGCCAGGCTATTTAAGGCTGTGTTAATTCTGTTAATTGCTATACGTTTGTTTGAATTGCTGGCACCTGCGGGCTTTGGGATAATGTGTATGTTGTTGCTTTTAAAAAATTTTTAATATACTCGTTTTACCCTGTCTCACTGTCTTCTATTGCTCTCTTTTATGCTATCACTTCATTTCTCTTCTGGTTTTTCTTTTGTGTTCTCCTCTTGTGTCTTCACTCATTATACTTTTTTTTCCTGTTCTTACTTTCCTAACCTCTTTGCTTCCCTTGTTCTGGTATCCTTCCTGATTTCTCAGGTGGTGAAAAATATCTCTGTCCATAAGCAGGTAAATTTACATATGACATTGGACCTAAACATTCCCTTTTTCCTAGCATCAAGAATACTGTGGGGTCCTATGGTGAGCAGAGACCAAGTCAGTGGTTTAGAGCCAGCATGGAAGATGGGAATAGGGTTAGCTTTAGAAGCACAAGTCCAGGGTTTGAATCTTGCCTAGACTTATTCATTACCAGCCCTAAGACTTCTAGAAAATCACTTGACTGCTCTTGGCCTTAGTTTTGTTATCAGATAATACCTACTGCAAGGAGTTTTATGTCAGAAGTTAATGAGATTAAAAAAGGAGGTACTTTATAAACTGTAAAGTACTGAACAGATGCTGTTGATATTATTTGTTATTAAATGAAATCAAATTGATCAGATCTGGCCAAGGAGCCACTTATTGCTCTTTGCTGGTCCATAATTTAAAAGTTGCAGAAGTTAGGAGAGTTCAGTGTAGTTTAATAAAAGAGTAACTGACTTGGAACCTGGCTAGCAGATCCAGTTCTCATGCAAATTAGAAAAGCATACGACCTCTTGGGGCATCCATGTCTTGACCTGTCAAATGAGGACAGTGATCACTGACAGAATAAATACACACCACTGTGGAGAACTACTACTGTAGAAATGAATGTTTTTGTTTATTAAATTTTGCAAAGTGTGGTCAAATTTATTCCCCCATTCTTAGGAAGATATGCAGAAAAGCATCGTGTGGGTTTGGAGGGAAAATACTGAGACAGAATGGAATAGTCAACACAAAAAAGTCACCGAGAGAGACAAGATTCTAACAAGGCAGAAGGAAGTGGAAACATGAATCAGAGGCTGGGTAATAGAAGAAGGTGGTAGAAGAAGAAAAGAAAGAGAAACCATGTCTCAGAAGCTACCTATGCCTACCAGGTTGACCACAGAAATCGTCATTTTTGTGGGTTGAAAAAGGTCAAATATTTGGGTGGTAAACATGCAATAGAACATACAGATGTCAAATTATAATGTATACCTGAAAGTTATGTAATCGTATTAACCAGTGTTACCCCAATAAACTTAATAATTAAAAAAAAAAAAAGTCAAATATTGGCATTGTCATCTGACTCAGTTTAGAATGAAATTTTTGTAAAAAAGAGAAATTGGATCTTCTGGAAAAGAGATTTCCTTCTGGATTGTAAGGAACTGAAATGTGCAGGAGACAGAATGGCAATCTGTCACAGAGGAAGAAGAAACAAAACTCTGAGCTACTAGTGTTGTGTGATGACGATGAAGCTTATTTCACAGAGGGGCAAGGTGTGAGCCCTTAGCCAGGATGGCTAGATGAAATTGGTATATACCTCAAGAATAGTATCAGGAGGGCTGAAGCCTCAGGGGTATTTGATACTATGATAAATAGGAAGAGGTTCTTAGAGTTGATAGGCTGTTGATAGAGAACTAAACATGCTAAACATTTTTGTTTTGTTTTGTTTTTTAGAGACCTGGTATCCATTTCCCTTTTCGTTAGTGTTTCTTGATTTTTATTTCCTCTTATTCTCAGTTCAGTAATTCAGTGGCACTGATTCTACTCCAGGCTCCCATGGTGAGCATGTGAGCTCTAAGGCAGTTAGGGACTTCCTTTGCCCTGGCCATAGTTATTTTGTTCATAGGTGGGCACCTTACCCAGTTTGGATCAGTGACATACAGGCTCAGGACTTTTGTTGATATGTTGTGGAAAGGCAGTTCTCTGTTCTTTGGGCTAGAACTTGGAATGATAGGAAACTGAACTTCTGGCCACCATCATGTCACCACATAGGGACTGAAAATGAAACCAGAATGAAGAGCAGATCCAAAAGATGGGGAGAAACTAGGTGCTGGTGATATTTTAAAGTTCCTGGATCAAACATTCTTCAGACTAGTCTACCCTTGGATTTCTAGCCATGGTTTAATAAATTATTATTATTATTATTATTATTATTATTATTATTATTATTATTTTTGTTCAAACCATCATGAGCTAGATTTTTTTCTTTTGCAACATAGAGCCCTAAGTGATGTGAAATAATTCCTGGTGCTCCTGTTTTACCCCTGTCTGTGACATGAAAATAGGTTTTTGCATAGGAAAAAATAGACAACGATAGGAAATTTAATTTCAGAGTCTGTTAGAAGGTGCCTCATTGCTCTGTGTTAATTCAGATTTCTTGACTTGGTTGAATGATCTCTCAGGATACAGAGAGAATTTACAAATAAAAATTTTGAAATCAACTGGGTGTTTTTTAAGAAAAGGTCTAGAATGGGGGAGGCTCTTAAAGACCGAGATGGAAAACATGTAGCTAATAAAAGATATGGACTCATGAGCTTCACTGGAATCTGGGAAAAAATTTGGAGTGCATCATTAACAGAAGGTATGATCCCACAGGAGAGAAAAGAGTGATCAACAGAACCACTGAAAATACTAAATCAGTCACTGAAAACACTAAAAATAAGCCAAAGCACAAATCAATCAAACTTGGATATCCCTTCATATTGTTACTGTGCTTATAACTAAGGAAAGTACTTGCATAGCTAAATATCAAGATTTTTGGCGGCACATTTTGTGATATGCTCATCAACAAGGTGGGGAAGAAGAGATTGGGTGTAAGAGCTAGTTAGTAAAGCAGTAACTATTTAAACACACCAGTGAGTCCTGATAAGTGGATCTGTTTGGACCTATATGGTCAGGTGGATGTTACAAACCTTCATCTTATTCAACATTTATATTAGGCACTTGAAGGGAAGTAACAGAGCATGCTCATCAACTTTGTGAAGGCAGGGACTTAGGAATGGTAGAAAATATGTGCCTACATGATCTGAGGCTGAATTAATAGAAGTGTGATCTATAAAACAAAGTACGGGACAACCCTATAGTATAATTGATTGACTAAGAGAGCAGGCTCTGGAGCTAGAGTTTTTGGCCGCAGAGCCCAGCTCTACCCCATTTGCTATGAAATGCTGTGCAAGTTGCTTAACCTTCTCTGTGTCTCACTTTGCTTATTTATTAAATGGGGAGAATAATTATATCTACTTCATAGGATTGTGGTAGTAACTGAGATAACAAATGTAAAACCCCTGGAACAATGCTTGGTATATAGAAAATACTTGGTAAGTTGTACTTATCATCAATATCACTCTGCTAATATGATTACTGGGAGTGTTTCTATTCAGTCGTGGATGATAAACCTTTAAAAGGTTAGCTGAATAATTGATAGATTACAACTCCTCTAAACATTACAATGTTTAGAGGTGAGCTATGAAAACTATAAAGAGGCTCGAGAGCCTGACATAAAAACTCTTGGCTGATGGGTCCAGGGATGTTTAATCTAAGGAAGAAAAGATGCCTGAGCTCATGGTTGAGAGTTGTCTTCATACATTGAGGGCTTTCCTATGGAAGTGGGATTAAACTAGCTCATCTATATTCAAGAAGAACTAAGGAAGATGAGTGGAAATTGAATATGTAATACCAAGAAGACATGTCAGTGAGAGCTGTCCAAAGCTGCCTTCAGAGTAATGCATTCTCTGTCACTTAAGCATCCAAGCAGAGTCTGGATAGCCACCTTGCTAAAATTGTAGAGTAGGTTATAGTGTCAACTGAGTAGATGGTCATGATTTTCTAGTTTCCTTCCAAACATAAGATCCTATAGCTGTACAGTAAATTAGCCTTCTAATAAGAATAAAGCTGATCGACTAGGCCAAGTTTACTGTGTTGAAGACTTTCTTAATTAACCTTCAAACCAATTGACTATACGTGTCTCCCTGAGACTAATAAGGCTGCCCTTGTGGTAGGATTTGAGGTTCCCAGCCACTGCCATCACCTATTAGTCACTTATAATTATTTCTCATTCCTCAGACCTTCACTGGAATCATCTCCAAAACCATTATAACCACAGCGATTATAATCATAATAGCAACGATAAAGACTAACGATTATTGAGCACTTAACAATGTGGGTGCATACGAAGCGTATATCTATCTACATGGTGTTAAGTGCTTCATACGTATACTGTAATTCAATTCTCACACCAAACTTATGAATTTAAAGAGAGTAAGTGTCTTGCCCAGGGTCATGGAGTTAGCCGGGATTGGAGTTCAGATGTAAATACCAGCGCCATCCTGACCCTGCTGTCATCTTTACTAACTCAAGTCAAAAGACTTGGTGAAGAAGGAAAGGTCGTGAGCTCCTCAGGTAAAGTCAGTGATACTGTGGTTAAACTCACTCTAGGAAATGGTCTCTCACCACTGTCAGGGGCTCCACTTCATGGGAGAGGTCATTTAACCTGGCAAAAATGCCCTGCTGGGAAACTGGATACAATTACCTACTTCTTTCATCTTGCCACTGATTGTTCGGAGAGGAAGGGTATTTCTGCTTGATTTCCCACTTTGACTAGGCAGATTGGTATTGTTCAACCTGTTAATGGAGGAGCGATTTTCATCGTGGCACCTGAGCGAGAAGTAGCTCCTCTTGGTGTCAATGCCAGGCAGCGGAATGCCTTGGTTGTGACACGTGCAACACGTCTTTACTTTGTCCCAGCAGATATTTCCCGTGATGTTGATACTGTTTGCCTCTAGTGCCCCCAGGAAGCCAGAATGAGGAGCAGCTACTTTTAAGGCTTGTTATGAATTTTCAGTCTGATTCTGGGAGTCTCTTGTTTACCTTCACAATTTTTTTTTTCTCTTCAGGATAAATTCAGTGGAACTTATTGCTTTCTAAAAATGTCATTTATTTACAGCAAATGTAATCTACCACAGCATTCCCACTGAGACAAAAATCTCTTGTGTCTTCAAATGCCTCTAAGGAGACAAAAAAGTAGTCTTTGTATACATATACCTACAGGGATAAAGTAATAATTGAGCTAATTAATTAGCTAATGTTTTTTAAAATTGCACATGCAGAAATGACTATTCCATTAGTGCTATGATGCTGTTGTAACCTAGCGCTGTGTCCCCTGTGTGGACGGTGTGCCACAACTAGTTTCAATGTAGATTTCAAGAGAGATATAAGGACAGATTTTTCACTTCACAAATCAGTGAGGATGTAGCATAGGGCAGCAGCATCACCCATCAATTATCAACCAGTAGAATTCCCCTCCTTCTGTGTTCCTCAGCCACTCCCTCACCAGCCAGTATTGGCAGATGGTCTATCTCAAGCTTCATGGAGAAAATAGAAACGATTTAGCTTATGCTTGTTAAACTTCTCTTCCTCTATTTTAGATTTACCATCAAAGTTACTAATTGCTACCTCCTTTTCCCCTGTCTTACAGGATGAGCTCTCCTCCTCCTGTCTGAGTGTAACTGTTCTCTTTTGACACTTTTAAGATTTAGCCCCTTTAAGGAGTTTTTCTCTTTTCAGATCATCTCTTCACCTCTCTTCTGTTCCCGCAGCTAGAGACATGTTCGAAATCCTTTCCTCAGTCCTATCTCCTGCTGAATTTACACCTTGGCTCGTTCCTTCCTTACTTGCAGTGAAAAAGAACTTGAGGAAGTTGTATGTATGTGCCATCTTCTCTGCCACCTGGTCCCTCCTATAGTTCCATGCGGACTCTGACGGGGCGTACCTGTCCTCAGCACTTTAGTAGAATTGTTTTCCTATTTTATCTTGCTTTAGTTAGGAGCCCTTTATTATATGCTTTCACAGCCTTCAGTTCTTAACTTCATCGCATTATAATTGCTATTATTGTATTTTAATGATCTACATTCTTATATTCTCCCATAGACTGAGCTTCTACAAGATAGGGAACTAGGATTTGTACAGATTGAGTACTCTCGTTAGAGTTAAACATAGGTTCTGGCATCTTAATATGTGGAAAATACTCTTCCATAAATTAATAAATATTTGTGAACATCAATGATAGAATTATTGCTCTAAATTTCTCCACAGTACATCACTTATTCTCTTATTTACGAGTGAAGTAAATATTCATGGAGTGAATATACCATCTGTTTTAAGTGTTGGAGTATATGGTGGATGAGACAATGAATAAAGTCCCTGAGCCTATGGAATTCATGTTATGGTTGAAGGACACTAATAGTAAATGTGTAAACAACACATTATTAAAATGCTTTATAATAATGATAAGCGGCATGAAAGAAATAAGTAAATGATGGGATAGTGAGTGGCAAAGAGATTGGGTCTCCATTATTAGACTGTGTGGTCAGAAAAGGGCTCTCTGAGGAGGTGATTATTAAGCTGGGACCTAGGACAAAAGAAAGAGCGAGCCACACAAAGATCTGGGAGAGGTCGTTTCAGCCACAGGAAGCTGCAATGACGAAAATGACCCTGGACAAAGAAAAGCTTGGCACGTTCTAGAAGACCACAAGGAGACAACTGTGGCCACGGCTCAGTGGGAGAGGTGACGAGAGGGACAAAATGTCTGGACTACTCATCCTGCTTTTCTTAAAAGGTCCAAGCTAGGCAATATCAGCGTATCAGGCTTATCTCACCTCAGGGTCTTCGTTTACTTGTTTATCTCCATTCTAGACTGACTTTCTCTCTCCTTTTATCCCAGAGGGTAAGGTGTCCCCACATGTTCATAAGCTCGCCTGTTCACCTGTGCTGATCATCTCCTCTTCTCCTGTCGCCTCCTGGAGTCTACTCTTCAGTTATCACTACACTCTCTTGCACCTTTGCACTTTGCCTCTTGATTTGTCTCTTCTTTGCCGGCTGCAAACATGTGCTAGTTTACTCTGTCTTTACACAAAACCCTTCCCTTGACCTGTACCTTCTTAAACTCAGGAAGAAAAAGGAATGCTGCTTTGCCATCGATGATAGGAAAGGGGTGATATTTAAGAATGGAGCAATGAGAAAACTCACATAGGATGACCCATATCTTCTCTAGAAGAGAGGTGGGGCTATGTGCTAAGTGGGGGAAGAATGTGGACATCGTTAAATATAGTCCAGTACATTTGGAACAAACACTACTGTCCTCACCCATTCACTCAAGTTGGATATCTTGGAGTGAACTTTGACCTTTCCTTCTCATGCATGCCCCTTTTTCTTTGCCTTCATTAATCAGTCTCAAGATTCTATCATCAGTTTTCTTGTTCTGTTTCTCACTCATTTCTCTCTTTTTTATGAACCTCCACTTCTCTCTCTCCCCTCTTCCTCTGTCCGACACCTCGCCTGCTGTTGCGTTAGCGTAATGAGTCTCCCCACCTCCATCCTCCCTGCCCTTCTCCATGTTCGCGTGCTGCCCCACCTTGCTCTTTGTGCTCTTTTTCAGAAATATCCAGTGCCCACAAGAACATGTCTTTTTCAGCCTCCCACTCATGGCCTTCTGTAGTTAGGCTTCAACTTTGTCTCACTTTCTCATACTTCCTCCCTGTATTTAACCAGGGTGGCTATTTCATGTTATTCTAAATATATGTTTTGAGTTCTTCTAAAACTTCTTTATTTGGTCCCCCTGGCCGAGGAGTCCTCCCTCTCTCCCTGCAGCCTGACACCTACCTGTTCTTTCAGGACCCTTCTCGCGGTCATCCGCCTGGCTGACTGCCTGGGTTAACAGTGGTCTCCCTCACTGCTCAATTCCAAGCATGTTGATATGGTGTAGTGTGTGTGAACTCAGACATCACAGGCAGACTTCTAAGTTCAAATTTTGGGTCTGCTGCTTACTACTAACGTGCCCTTGGACAAGTTCATTCGCTTCTCAGAAGCTCGGTTTCTTCATCTATAAAATGGGTATCTTAACAGTACATACCTCACAGAGTTTTTATGAGAATTAAATGAGATGATGTAATACTGGCACTTGGTCAGTGCTCAATAAATGTTAGCTATTATTGTCTTCTATTTGGTCCTTAAAACGCCCCACATTCATTTGTTAGTTTTGCTGGTAGGTATACCTCTGTGGCAGAGAGGTTTTTGAACTTTCGGCAATGCAGTATATGCTATAGGTTAATTAAAGAGAGAAGGAAGTAATTTATACCCTTTGAATGAATTTCTTGATTGACTGTAAGGAAGTTACTGTTTTTCCATATTATAGTTTGACCCCAATTGAAATGATCCTCTCTGCA
Source organism: Pteropus vampyrus (assembly GCF_000151845.1). Classification (NCBI taxonomy): domain Eukaryota; kingdom Metazoa; phylum Chordata; class Mammalia; order Chiroptera; family Pteropodidae; genus Pteropus; species Pteropus vampyrus. The sequence continues at coordinate 1,784,112 of NW_011888813.1, forward strand.
AAGTGAAAATAATCTCTTTTTCATAGACAGTAAAAAAATATCATTCAGGGATAAATGAAATATATATGTACATATGAAATCTGAATGCATAAATTTAATATTTTTTAAATTCCCAGTAATCAAATGGGGTTGTGATGTTTATCTTTCTTAACATAATTTTTCTTTATAGACACTTTTAATGTAACAGTTCTGATAGATGATGTTTAAAATGCTAAAGGAAATAAAACTTAGTTGTAACATTGGGTATTGGCTTGATGGTCAATCACCAATGTCCCTTTCAAGTTTAAAATTCTTATAAATTTTAAATTGCTTTCAAATGTCTTACAATCCTTGAATCACTTCTAAACGATTGAGTTAATGAGCTTCTCTTATGTTCCAGGCATGGTATTTTGAATACAAAGTGAACTGGGCACATTTCCTTTCTCAGAAGACCTTATAGTTCAGGTCTGGCAGCTTTTTCTGTAAAGGGCCAGGTTAATGATTCTCAGCTGGGGACAATTTTGACCCCAGGGAACATTTGGCAATGTCTGTAGACATTTTGGTTGTTAAAACTGGAGCGAGGGTGTTGGTGGAGTGGAATAAAGGCATAGTGAAATGATGGGGCAGGAGTTACTGGCAGTTAGTGGGTAGAGGTCAGGGCTGTTGCTATACACCCTACAATGCATAGGACAGCCCCTCTTTGACAAAGAATTATCCAGTCCCAAATCTCAATAGTGCCAAGTTTGAGATACTCTGGACCACATAGTAAATAGATAGTGAGGATATGATTTTATGGCCCGTAGACTCTGTGTCATACAAAACTCTGCCTTTGTAGCATGAGTGCGATCATACATGATAGGTAAACAAATGGGTGTGTCTGTGTTCCAATAAAGCTTTATTTACATATGCGGGAAGTGGGTTGGATTTCGCTCTATGATTGTTGTTTGCTGACCCCTGTTCTAGTGGAAATGGCAGACAAAATCAGATAATTGATGACAATGTATTATGACATATTAAGCTATATGATCACAGTTTTTACAGGCTTACACTACAGCTCAAAATATGGGCACTTAGCCTGACCTGAGATATTAGAGATTATTTCTTGAAGGAGAAAGAACATGAGCAGAATTTTTTTTTTTTTTTTTTTTTTAAAGAATGTGCAGTTAGACAAAAGGAACAATTCCAGGACAAAGAAATAGCATCAGCAAAGACATAAAAATGTGAGATAGCATAGTGAGTGTGGGGAACTAATAATAACACAGGGATGGTGGCAGTGATGGTAGTAGTAATAGTAGTAGCAGCGAAGATATGATGAGTGCTTACTATATGCCAGGAACTCTTCTAAGTATTTCATGCGTTCTGCCTCATTGCATAGAAACAGAGCTGATTGTGGCTCGGTGATGTAAGACCAGGTTGGAGATGTGTGCATGCACCAGAGCTAGGACTTCATTCTCCAGATGGGTAAAAATAGGAATGAGAAGATCAGGGAGGAAGCAATTAGTAAGACTTATCATCTTTATTGGACCTTAGGAGTAAGGGCAGAGAGAGGTTACAAGTGTCTGGAATATGGAGACACTGGAGGAGAGGCAGGCTTAATGGGGACAGTGCTAAGTTTAGTTTTGAATGTGTTGTGTTGGAGGTACTAGTGTTATCTGGAGCTCAGGGTAAAGTCAGAGAGGTGTCGGTAGCTATAACCAGTATATAAGGAGTACAATTAAATTAATCAGAATTGATGGAATTAGGTAAGCAAGCACATTAAATAGAAGGACAATGGATTTTAAAAAAAGAATCCTGAAAATCACTAAGAGGAGAATGGATTTAAAAGGAAACGTTAGAGGGGGTGGCTCCATAGTGTAGTGGTTAGCACGTCTGCTTTACACACATAAGGTCCTGGGTTCACACCCCAGGTGCACACCAAGAGCTTGGAGGAAGAGACGTCCCGCCTTCAGAGATCCAGTTATTAAAGGGAAACAGCAACATCCATGAGTCAGGGGTGGAAGTGGGGGGAGGGGTGTAATTAAGAGGGGAAATAAATGAATGAATGAATGAATGAATGAATGAATGAGTGGGAACGTTAGAGAGGTAGGAAGAGACCGGAGGGAGGAAGTGGTATCGTGGTAAGCCAGGAAAGCAGAAAGTTTCCAGGCAGTGGTGGTGTAGCCAGCATGGCTTAGTGCCAAAGAGAGGACCAATAAGTTGAGAACTGGAAGTGCCGTTGTAGCAGAAACTTCAGAGGTCATGGGTACTTTTGTTTTGCTTCTGAATTGGGAGGACTTATTCATTTTGACATTCAGAGGCAAAAAGTCAGCCAAGTATGGAAGCTAAAGAAATAAAAAACATAAATGTTGCTACAACATCCTAGGGGAGAATTCCAAAATTTTCTTATGTATTTGTTAAATACAGTACATACAAGAAGTCTTAGTAAGAAATATTTTACAGGCTTATTTCGAGTTGCTATAATTTTTTTTAAACATGTTTTTTATGTAAAAAAAAAGCCAACAAATTTTTTTATAAAATCTTTTAATAATTCATGTTTTGCAATTGTATTCTCCTTCCTCTTAATTGATTAGCTCTGTCATAAATTTGACTGAAGTTGTAGACTTGAGGGACTCAGCATCTATTTGTTATAATAAAATTTAAAAGCCACAGTTGTAGAACAATAAAACTTGGGGGATATTTTTATGTGATTAGCAAATGGGACACAAACTTCATAGATTTGAAACTTTAAGATGCCAGAGAATATCTAGAAGACAGTGTCTATCCAGTTGAGTTCAATTCAGTTCATTCTTTGAATGTCACACATTTTTACTAACAGCGATATGACAGGATTTTTTGTTCTTGAACAGCTTTTCATTTTATCGGTTTTATATGTTTATTGCACAAAGGATTTACAGCAACTAAGAATGTTGATGAGAAAAGATTTAAATACACAAAGCACTTGAGTAATATAATCATGAAGAAATGTAGCAAAATGCTATTAACACATGGTACAACAATATGTACTAAGGACTTTAAGGAAAGGATCTAGCAGGTATTGGAACATTGGGATCAGCTCCATCTACCAGCTCAGCCTGTGTGGTATTCTTCTCTAGACAAACTCAACTAAATTACTCTTAACAGAAGAACAAATGCACATGATGAACAACCAAGGGGTGATTTAGGCATCAAAATGCTGTTTCCTCCTTGAGGACAAACTGTGTCTTATTCACCTTTGTGTTCCCCCCTGGGCCAAAGCACTGTGGGTACCATGTATTAAGTGCACAGTCATTGCTAAACTGATTACGTCTGGTTATTGCATTAGTGCAACTGAGGCGAGGCAGGTGGGACCAGGTGCTTAATGGATGCTCTCCAAATAGTGGTGCTATTGATGAAGAACATTGAGGTCCAAGGGAAAGTGGGTTGTGAGAACTCACAACTATAGAGGACAGGGAGTAAAAATGTCCTTGGTAGGAGATGAGACTAACTATTGGATGCACTGTCAGTGGGAATTGGCCGCACTCTCTGGGATCCTCCCTCCATTTTAACCGATTCATAAAAGCATGTTTCCTGTGTGAATGAATGAGCCATTTCTGGCTTAAGATGGACAAATAAGAAGTTGCCCATGCTTCCACCATAGCAGTTTCTTATGAAAGAAGTTTAAGGTTAAGGGAAAGTTTATATGAAAGAATGTGAAATCCACAAAACTATTTCCCACCTGTAAGGGTTTATCATTCTAGCGGTTTCATGAAAATAGTGTTGAGAATGACTACTCTGTGATTTTTGCTATAGGCAAAACAAAAAAAAAAAAAAAAAAAAATTCTGAAAGAGATTTGTGAAAATTACAGACTCTGAAAACACTGCTAGTTGTCAGGTTTTTCTCTAATGAACAGCTTATCAGTAAATGTTCTCGGTGGTCAATTAACACATTAGGGCTTATTGGCCTAAAGTGTAGTAGAATGCCCATTATCCTTATGCAAATTTGGATTTACTGTGGGTTAAATCCCGTGACTTGATATCTAAGTCTCCTGTCATAAATTAACAGACCTGTGTACTAGCCTTGCTAAGATTGGCAGTGACAGAGGACCCCAGGAATGGGGTGAATGAATCAAGCCTGGGTGGGTGGGACTCGCTCTTTAGAATGTTTCAGGCTGGTGGAGCTAATTGTGCTGCAGGGGCGATTCGGTGTTTTCGTTTTGTTTTGATTTTGTTTCATTTTACAGGGTAGCCAGACAGTCCAAGCAATGGTTCAAGTTGCTGTTGATGCCAAGGGGTGTCATCTACCAGGTGGCACGGGACATTTGGAGATTATAGGATTCAGATAGAGCTGTGTGTGGTTCTAAGAGACCTGTCAAATTAGATGTGTGGATCCTAAGGTAAAGATTTAGATTCCAAGGCTTCTTGTTTGGCCCAGGCTGCTTTAACAAATACCATAGTCTGGGTGGCATAAACAATAGACGTTTATTTCTCACCGTTCTGATGGTTGAGAAGTCCAAAATCAAGGTGCCTGCAGGAGGATGTTCTTGCTAGTTTGCAGACAGCTGTCTTCTTGCTGTGTCCTTGCATGGTGGCGAGAGAGATCATCTCTCTGGTGTCTCTTCTAATAAGGGCTTTAATCCCTTCATGAGGGCTCCACCAGCATGAATTAGTTACCTTCCAAAGGCCCCACTGCCTGATACCATCACACTGGAGGTTAGGGCTTCAACATAGGAATTTGGAGGTTGGTGGGGAGGGGCCCAAAATGTAATTCATAGCACTAGGGGTGGCTTGGTACTCAAAGCAGGGAAGGCTTTTAGACAAAGGGCCACAGTCGTCTCAGGTCTTTCAGGAGGAGTGGAGCACAAGACAGCAGAAACTAGAGAAGCCAGGCCTGCAGTAAGTAGGTCTATGTAACAGTAGTGGCCACATGGGAGTCCATAGGTCAGGAGTGGCCTGGCCCCTGTGTTTGCAGACCTAATCCCACACTCTTAACCAGAAACTGGGGCAGAGGTCCTACTGGGCCTCCTGTCCCTGTCAGGATTGACTTAGGAAAGAAGGGAACTCAGGGCCCTGTGAGTCTCTCAAATTACACTCTGTTGTCTTAAGGTTAAAACAAGGCAGGAGCCTGCCTCGCATAGTTGAAAGCCTCATTTAAATCTATTTGTTTATAGAAAGAGATTGGTGTTTGGTGTTTAGAGACTTCTAACACTTTTGTAGGCACTGATTGATTTTTTTTTTTTTTCCTGCAAACAATGGGGCTCTGGCTGATATACACAGCTCCCAGCACACTGAAATTCATAATTAACAAGAGACTCTCAACATCTCAAGGAGGGGAATATCATTACTTCAGTTATATCTTCAAAGGAATCAGTAGTGCTCACAAAGGAAAATAGCGTCTCTCTCACTGAAGGCATATGTCCAGGTCACTTTAGCCGGGAACAACATTTCTTACCACTCCACGAATGTTTATGTGGCCTGGGCAAAATAAGTTGTGGTTTCAGTGCCAATCCATTAGTAGTGAGTGTGGTGGGCGAGAGTTCTGTAATTGGTCCCAGGGTAAAAACAGCCTGGTGTTTATAGACTGTCAAAGAAAAGGGGGTTGCGGAGGCAGGTGACTTGTCAGCTTTTCACCAATGACTTTTATTTCTTTCAGATCAAATCAGATGTTTTAGTTGAATCAAGAAAAAAAACAGTCCTTTTTGTCTCATTCTAAATTCAGTGTGTTGGTTGGAAATATCCATAGAAAGCATCCCTCAATCTTCGTAATTTTTCATTACAAAAGAGGAGCAAGGCTTTCTCTATTTAAGGACAGTACAAACTGTTTCAGATGTAAGATGTAGTCCAAGAATTACTGAGGCAAAAGAGTACAGAAGTAACAGTGTGTTCTCCACACAGCAAGGACTCAGTGTAGGATGATGAACAGAGTGGTAGCCAAGTAGGTGGTATCAGGGGCAGAAGAAGCACTTATTCATTGTATGGAATGTGTCAGATCAAATGCAGCTTTAAAACTCTGTCTGGTCTCTTTGTTCTGTGGACTGACTTAAGGCCTAGATGAGAGGCAGAATTGAGAGGATTTCTTTTCCTTGAATCACACCTTCTTGACCACTTGGCCTTCTAAGCATAGACAGCAAGAGAGATCTCCCAAATGAGAATCAAGATCATCTTATATCTGCGAAAGCATGGGAGAGAAGAAATAAAGTGACAAGAGGAATTTAAAAGTCTCATGTAAAGAAAGACCTAAGAGATGGTTCTTCTGAGAGCCCAATGTACAGTCAAAGGAAAAGAGGCCCAAGAAGAAGGCCATGTGCAGAGATCCAGGAGAGTTACTGGCTCAGTTTATTTCCATTTATTAAATTGTTGTCCCTTTAAAAAGTTCCACCCTTCTAGAGTACCTCTATTGGATCATCGATGAGTTAATTTTGCCCTAGATTAATTTCAAAGCTTGAGGTAAGGTGAGAAGAGAAGCTTTGAGTTACCCCAAGGGAAATTATAGGAGTAAATGGGTTTCCCTTCTATGCCAGCTCAGATAGACTGGTAGCGGTAGAGTTCCAGAGGATACTGGCATCAGAGGAAACAGCTATCCTGGCATTGCTACGTTGCTTTCTAGTTCATGTTTTAAATTTTTCCTATATGTATTTATGTCCTTAAGCAATATTTATATACTATAATTTGAGTGTTTAAAATTTGTATGAATGGTACCTTACTGTACATATCTTTGTACATTTTACTTTTTCAACATAATATTTAAAAGCTTTATATTGATTCATGTAGATTTCATTCATTCATGTTAACTCCTATTTAGTGTCCTGTTGTAGGAATTTGACCCTTAATTTGCCCCTTCTAATGTGGCTGGCCTTTATGTTGTTCCCAATGTTCAGTATTACAGTTAAAGTTATAGTGAAAATGCCTGTATATTTTTTATTCACATCTGTGTCAGAGTTTACCTGAGACATATACCTAGAAGTTCAATTGCCTGCTGGGTTGTAAGTTGGGTGTATCTTTAAGTTTACCAGATAATGTGAAATTGCTCTCCAAGGCAGTGTACAAGCTTACACTTCCCCTAGCAGTATGGAAATGTTCCTGTTTGCTTGCATCCTTGACAGTATTTGGCATTTCCAGTAAATCAGGTAATACAATAAAACTAACTCAATAGAGTATAAAGCGGCTTTACTCTGTAAAATTTATACCTACAATCTTCTCTCATTTCAAGTTCCTTATTCCTACTAAGAATCTAGAGGCGTCAAGAGTATATAAATTGCATGCTTCCTACCTCATTTCCTTCTTATTCTGCTAAGTCCCAGTGAGAGGCCTCTCATTCAGGCGTCAGTTTGGAGCTGGTCTTGTTTATCAGCCAAAATTACTCTTTCCACTTAAAACTGTTGTAGTTCTTCCAGTCCTTACAGAACTTTATTACCCACAATCCCAATATCTTACACGCACTGTCTTTCAAAAATGTTAGGATATATGAGAAGAGCACATTCAATACGTGCATGCAGAAGATAAAGCACAACACAACCAAATACCCAAAGCAGGTATGATTACTGAACAATTGAAAATGAAGGCACCAAAACTGTGATAAAAGGATGTTTTCATGGAAAAAACTGTTCCCCAAGTATATTCATTCTCTGCTCACTTTAGGCTTTCCCCTCTGGGGTATTGATAGGTGATCTTTGTGTTCTTTCTAGAATTAAAATGTGTGATTAATATTTGAGTCTCTTGTACCCGTGGTTTCCAAGAAGTACCCTCATGGAAAGTCATTAAGTTATGTGTTAGAGTCTTTGTGGCCCATTTAGTTGACCCAGTCTATCATTACCATTAGTGCGGACTCTTTGATGTATAACTGTTTTTCTTATATTTCTACAATAGTTGAAATAAAATATTTATTTTGGCTTTACGATGAAAAAAACAAAACAAAAAACTTGGATTATGTAGTTCAATGTGAAGACCCAGCTATGCAAAAAACAAAGTCCCTGCCCTTAATTAATCAATTAATTTCAATTTAAGTTAATTTTAATAGCATACTATTATATGGAAAACTAATAAAATTTTTAGAATCAGTACATTGAGATTTTTCTATCAAGATTGATATCAGTTTTGCCTCTTTGTGAGTAGGAAGTGAAGTTTGTTGCTACAATGGCCTTATAGACAACCCACAGTAGTTTTATTGTGTTCCTATGAAGACGAAGAATTATCTATTAAAATTATATTTTCAACATACGAGAGTTTTTGATGATTGATAACTGGTATCATATCAAATAAATGCATTATTTGGAAAAAATGTAAGTTTAATTCAGAATAAAATTGTTCATAACCTTAATATTGTAAATTAAAAAAAAAAACGATTAACAGCAGTTGTCATTTATAACGATTCTTGGGCTATTTTGAGGGTGTTTCGCAACTAAGGAAACTGGATCTCATTTTGAGGCCAAAATGAATGGACAATCAAGCAGTTCAATAGAGATCAGCTTTATTTATTGCACATGGCAATGCTCATGATGATGGCTAGTAATCACATAGTGATTTATAAGTGATAAAATTCCATATTTAAATCTATTGCGTTATAAAAATCTGTCTAAAATAGGACTCTGGTGCCTACTAATTTTGTGATGGAAGCACTGAAATGGAATAATTCACTGTTTTCATTTCAAATATATGAATTCCTAATTTTATGGCAAAAAAAATGTAGTTTGACAAAGATGGAAACCTTGAAATCATTGAATTATTATGCTTGAATATAATTCTGAAAATTCATCGATTAATTTATTAAATAGCTACGTATTAAGTACTTCTATATGTCAGGTACTGTGCTAAATGTTGGAGATAAAATGATGATCAGATAGAAGATATCCTTCTCCTTGATGAGATCTGAGACCTAGTTTCCATAATCCTTTGGATCAATGTGATACTTAAGGACGTAAGATTCTATAGCCAAATGGAAGGATTCCTATATATCTAGGACTTTTAACTTGAAAAATAACATTTAAAATGACCTAAGATTACTTATGCATGTATTTTTCTACTAGGTTCTAAATATTTTGACTGCAGTAAGAATTTTTATTATAAATGTGTCTTATATTCAGTGTCGAAAAAGAAGAAAATGGGGCTAGAGATACAAACACAAAGAAAGAAATCATAGCACGAAGTGAGCATTTTTAATATACAAATACATAGAGAGGATGAGGCAAAGGCTGAAAACTATAAGTTTATGATTTTTATAAGAAAAAATTTAATTCATCCTCAAACAGTTTTAAAAAGCTAAAAAGACATTTTCCCTTGGTGTTATTCTCACTGTATCTTTCTCCAGTTTACTTCAGTTCAGTTTATCAATGAATATTAAATATCTATTATATATTAGCTAGCATAATGCTAGCCACAGACATAATAAAATTAATATAAAATGGTTTCTTTTTTCAAGGGGCCCAGAGACTAGTCAGAAATATTGCAAAGTGAGTTGAAAATAATTGTAGTAATTATGATGAAGAATAAAGGTGCCACATTAGAAATATGTTTAAAATACTATGTGAAATTTCTGGTTATGTTGGATAAGCTTGTATCAGAGTGACCGTGTCATTAAGAACAGTTAGAAAAGCTGGACAATGCGTAAAAATGATCAGTCTGAAGGCATCAGAGACCTACCAAGGCAGAGAGGACTTGAAGGGCCAAGATTCTTAGAAAAGAGAAGGGAAGCACAAAGAGGTGAGACTGAAAGTCAGCATATATTTTCTTTTCAAGATTTTCCCCAAGAGGCCAAGAAGGAGTAGTGGCATCACAGAGGCTAAGAATTTGAGCAGAACTTTCAGTCGTCTCATGGAGCTGGGGAGACAAAAATTGAGTCTAGATCTATCCAAGGAGGAAGGGGCTTGATAAATATTCTAAGTGGCTCCCGAAGGAGTGTGTACTCTAGGAATAGGAAGAGCTGACACAAATAGACCAGTTGAAAAAGAAAGACTGAAACATAACTTTGAATCAGTTCAGTTTCAGAATGGATTAAGAAGATCTACCGCTGTTCTAAACATCTGTCAGAAGCCAAAGCATTTTCTTCTTGGAGGATATTAGGATATGAGATTCTATAGAACTTCAAATGATTTTTTTCAGGCTTTTATATACAGAGTTTAGCAGTTAGTTAAATATTAACAAGTATACCCAGAGCTAAGACCAAGTACCAAAAACTAAGATTGAAAACTGACACTAGAAATAAACATAGGAGAGCTATATGCTGGATTACCAAAAACAAACTTTAAGATAACTGTAATAAATACTCTCAAGTAAATAGAAGGGATGGAGAATTTTGACTGATATGTGGGATCTATGTAAATATCAGATAGAAGTATAGAATGGAAAATACAGTACCTAAAATTAATAACTCAATAGATATTTAGGAATATAAGACACAGCTGAAGAGAGGATTGTTATGTAGAAAGTAGATCATCAGGAAATATACAGAATGGGGAGAAAAGACAGATGAAAGCATCAGAAAAGAAAAAAAGACATATGCAGCACAGTGAGAGATCTAATATACATTGAATTAGCTTCTGAGGACTAGAGAGAAAGGATGGAAAAGAAACCATAGTTAAAGATGTGTTCACTGAAAATTTTCCAAAATGGAAGAAAGACATCAAGCCAGGAAATGCCAGCAGAATAAATACAGAAGCAGTAAAACTGCTGAAAACAAAACACAGAAAGAAACTTCAAAAAGCAACCGAAGAGAAAGATACATTACCTTCATAGAAGCAACAATAGGACTTAAAGTTGACCTCTCAAGAGAAATGATGGAAGGCAGAAGGTAAAGCAATAACATCCTCAAAATGCTAAAAGAAAATTGCTTCCTCTGATAGAATTCTAAATCAGAAAAAGTATTCTTTTAAAAATGGACAATATAGACAGGCAAAATAATGAGAATTTATTTCTGATATATTTTCTCTAAAAGAAATACTAAAGGAAATTCTTTAGGCAAAAGGAGGATGTTCTCAGATGGAAGTATGGAAGTGCAAGAAGGCATGAACAGCACTAGAAAGTGTAAATGTATTGATAGTATAAGGTGATAATAGATTGGAAGACATTATGTTGCTGAGTTTGAAAATGGAGGAAGGGGCCGCACGCCAAGGAACGTGGGTGGCCTGTAGAAGCTGGAAAAGGCAAGAGAACAGATTCTCCCTGAGAGCCTCTAGAAGGAACCAGCCCTGCTGACACTGTTACTTTAGCTCAGAGTGGTCCATTTTAGACTTCTGACCTCCAGAACTGTCAGTTAATAAATATATGTTGCTTTAACAAAAAAAATGATAATATATAATGGAGTTTATATGTAAAATTAAAAAAAAATAGCAGAAAAGTCAGGAAGAGGGTAAATGGAGTTAAAGGGTTCTAAGGATTATGAGTTGTCTGGGAGGTGGCAAAAATAGGCTTTTAAAAGGGAAAATTGTCACAAAAAGAAGTGGCAGATCCATCAAGTCGAATTTGAAAGAAAGTTATTTTCTTTCAAAGAGAACTGGCCATATGGATTCTCAGGTGAACTCTTTCAAACATTTGAAGAAAATGGAAAGATGTTGGCATTAAACTAGACAATTAGACCAATGGAACGGTGTGTCCAGAAACCGACCCACACACATACAGACACTTGATTTATATTAAAGGTGATTTTGCATAACAACAGGGCAAGTATAATCTTTTCAATATATGGTTCTCGATCAATTAGATATCTTTTTGGAAAAAATAAATATTGGCTTCTGCCTCATACCATGCACATAAACCAACTCGAAGTGAATTGTCGATCTAAATGTAAAAGACAAAACCATAAAGCATCTAGAAGAAAATAGAAATGAATATCTTCATGGGCAAAATTGTCAAAGAGGGTACAAAAAGTACTTACTATAAAAGAAAAGATTGAGAAACTATATTATGCTTAAAACCATTTAAGGACCCCATCCACAAAGAAGTAAGTTCCAGAGTGGGAGAAGATATTTATAATACATATAAGCCATAACAACCTCTGATCCAGAATATGTTAAGAACTCTTAAAAAAAAAAAACAGTTATTTTAAAAAATTGGACAAGAGACTTAAACGGATACTTCACAAACAAGTATGTACAAATAACCGGTGGATGAATGAAGAGGTGCACAACAACATTAGTTGTGAGGTAAGTGTGAATTAAAACAATATAGTACCACTACATACTAGCATGGCTACCTCAAAAAGACAGACAAAGGCAAGTTTTGGAGAGGTTGAGAAACCACTGAAACTCTTATCCACTGAGATTGGTACAAGAATTTTGTGAAAAGTGGGACAAGAATTTTGGAAATCTTGTGACAATCTACTAAAGCTGATCATATACATACCCTATGATCCAGCAAATCCATTCCTAGTTGTATGCCAACAGAAATGCATACATATGCACATCATAATATGTATACAAATATGTTGATAAACACTATTTAAAATAGCCCCAGACTGAAAGTACCCCGATTGGCCATGAACAATAGAATAAGTAAATAGACTGTGTTATATTAACAAAATGGAATATTATACAACAATGAAAATGAACGAACTATGTACAATAACAGATAAAACCTCACATAATATTGAATACAAGAAGTCAGACACAGAAGAGTATAAAGTAAGTAGTACTTTATACAGTAGTACTTTTCTGTGGTGTTATAAGTCGGTTATCTCTGAAGAAGAATGAGTTAAGTGGGGCAAGTGGGAAACTTCTGGGTGCTGATTGTTTAATTTCTTGATGATCCGGATGGTGAGTACATAAAGATGATCACTCTGAAAATTACTTCAGCTGCTGACTTTTGATTTGCACACTTTTCCGAGTGTATGTTTTACTTAAACAAAAGTTTTAACAAATATATCACCCAAGAAGAATGAACAGTATATTTTACTGGGTAAGGCTTGAAGCAGATTTGATTATCGGCCATAATTTCGCTAGACAGAAGAGATAGGGAAAGAATATTCCATTAAAGGAACAGTCTAGACCAAAAATACAGAAGTGAGAACATTCATGTTATTTTTCATAAACAAGTATTTGTGTCTAGAACATGGGGCATATATGGAGAGAAGAGTAGAAGATTAAGCTAAAAGTTAGGTTGGGTCCTGTTTATAGAGTCTCATAAATTGCACAGCATAAAGAGAAGACAGGTTATTGAGCAGAAACTGTAATAGAATTTTGGATTGGGCTGCATTTGAAATACCACCAAATAAGGAATGGTTTTGCCAGTGAATTCTGAATTTAGAATTTGACCGCCTTTTATTGGGTCCACTTTCCTTCCCTGTTTGTGCATGAATGTAGAATCTTCAGTCTTCAGTCTTATTTTAATTTGTTCCTTGATTTGTAGCAACCGAAAGTAGAGTGGTTTCGTTTTATCAACTTGTGTCAAGAACTCCTTTTTTTGTAGTTGTTATCTGTTGTCCCTCTCCTTTACAGATGTCGTTAAGTGATTTTCCCAGGTTTAAGATGGTCTATACTGAGGACCTCAGTGCCTGAGATGGCTGGTCCACCTCCTGAACCAGCTTGTCCACAGTCTGAGGAAATGTACCCTTAACTGATAGCCTAGTATTTCAAGTGGGCTATGGATTGGCAGGAGGTACCATAAACACATTTCACTTAGTTTCTGAGTTAATTACCCAGAGATAAAAGTATTATCAGAAACATGGTAACTACATTAGGAAGGAGCAGATGTAGTGTTTCCCAATCTGGTTTCACTTGGCACCCAGAGTCCTTCATAGCAGCAAGCAGCTGTGATAGACACCATTCGTTTGGGGTCACATCCCTCCACATTTTTTTGGAAAGCTCACATCATATTATGACCCTGCCTTATGTGATTGGGGCTTATGTCACATTACTAAAGAATTGACATCGATAATCTCTGCATGTCCATTTAAAGGAATGTTTTCAAATAATGGAATCTCCTGGCTCTTGACCCAAATGTGACATAGCAGTGCCACATCCTCATCTGGGGCAAGGGGCACGGTGGCGTGGGAGGAATCGGCATCCATGTGCAGGTGTCCGGTGTAAGTAGTGTTGCTTCTAGCTTTGTTTGCCATTCAGACACACCACAAGAGAGAAAAATAGAAATAAGCAGGAATTTGAACTGGAATTTTCCTGAATCTTTACAGCAAGGTACTTCCTGTATTTTAAGTTTCCAAGTCATGAGATACTTTAGGTCAGTTGTTCATAACTTGTTTTGTGGAGACCTCAGTTTCCTTGATAACAGCACAGGAAGAAACAGTGTTGTTTTTGTTTTTTTTCCCTCCCTTTGGTTCTAAATCATTTCCAGGTAGTGACATTTCAGTGAAGAATGGACTTGGCTTATTTCATTAACTAGTTGAGCCTAAAGGAAAGTAACTAGACCTCCCAGAGCAGTTGATTGATTCAGAAGAAATGTTTTTGGAAAAGTGGAGCTCCTGCTTAATTTCCCATACCCATCCCATGTCAGTGATGGAGATGAGAAACCATTGAGAGTGAAAGATGTGTGATAGATCAGGATGCATTCCATTCATGACTGATACCCCTGTGCAGGTTCATTTCATTTTTGGAAGTGGGTGAGATTTGCCAAAACCTATATGGAAGGTTGTCTATGCTGTGGATTCTGTTTCAGTTCTTTGTTCGTTCACTGTCCTGCCCAGTTCTCCTCCAGAGCCATGGATGAGTGTGAGCCCGCCTGCATCACGAAGCGTCAGTAGTGGGGGTGATTGGTGCAGGGGCAGGAAGACAGGCAGGTACTCACACTGAGGGAATTAGGCAGGGACCCAAAAGAGTGGGACAGTTCAATGGTCATTGGGCTGTTTGAGCCTAGGGCTTAGTAAGGGAATTAGCTGTACTCTTGTGGAATCACCTCAGCTCCAGGCTGATCCGCAGCCCTGCAGACTCAGAATTTCAAATTTCGCTAGCAATGGTAATAATAATAATTACTATTTTAGCTAATAATAATTTCAATTTTAGCTAATAATAGCAACAAAAAAGATTTAGAAGTAATGTTAATCGATCACTTCCTATTGCTAAGCAGTATCCTAAGGGCTTATATTATGAACTTACCTAGTCCTCACACTAACTCTAGGAGATAAGTACTACAGTATCGCTGGGGAGGAAAAAAAGGAAACCAAAACACAAAGATAGTTTGCTCAAGGCCATACAGCTAGTTAAGGATCAAACTGGAATTAAAATTCACAGTCTGGTTCTAGAGCCCATATTGGCAGCCATTACGCTCTACTTCCCAACTAGCTATTTATCAAGAATTATCAGAAAGTGAGAAGTTGTTTTGCAGACTATCAAAAATTCACTAGTGACTTAGTAATATTTTAAGATACCGATATATTAAATACCATGGAGGAAAATCACTCCAGAGCTTTGCTGTCCAATACGTTAGCCATAAACTACATCTGGCTACTGTGCACTTGAAATGGGCCTGGTCTGAATCGAGGTGTGCTGTAAGTGTAAAACACACCTTGGATTTTGAACATTTAGTGAAAAAAAACAGTGAAACATATAAATAAGTTGTTATGTTGATTATGTGTTGGAATGTTTTAAAAGTTGGATGTATTAGATAGGTAAAATATATTATTAAAATTAATTTCACCTGTTTCTTTTTACTTTTTAAAAATGTGACTACTAGGAAATTTAAAATTGCATATGTGAGTTATATTTCTATTGGATGGAATTGCTGTAGAGACTGAAAAACATGAATAATCTAGAGCACCGCTCTCCTCATAGCTGTGAAACTCAGTCATAGACCTGGACTAGCTTGTAGTCTGCACGAGGCAGTTTGTCCACCATTTGCACTGAGGAATCAGAGCAATGGGTGCCGGTCTGTTTTAGGGATACTTCATTTAGGTTACAAGAGCACACAACTATTCTTGTTCCACTAGAGTGCCCCAGCTTCACAAAGCAGAATGTAGAAGGATAAACTAAGTGAAAAGAAATAAATACAAATATTTAGGTATTTGCAGTTGATTGGGATTCAGAGAGATGGAGCAAGACTCCGCAGAATGCACTTTATTAGTAACAGTGAGTGTATTCTAGAGGAGTGGAAGGCACGTACGTATGCTCAGGGTAGCTAGCTCGGGGTCAAGGTGTAGAGAATCCTAGAAATCAGGAAAAGGAGTACTTTTAGACTGACAAAAGCTCGCTTTGCAAATGTCCTTTTAGAATTCTTTATTGATCAACAGAATATTTTGTCACGATTGGCTTCATAATTTAGAACATGCTGACATTTCCAAATTTGCTACTATTTTACATTAGTGACATCTTAGATTAATGATTTCCTGATGAAAATCATTAGAGAGACACCTTAATCACACTAGCAATATTTATATGAACACTTTCTATGGATGGTTTACTTGGAAAACACCCAAAGATGGATAATGACATCCATTGAATAAAGATTCTCATTTTTCTACTTGGGAGTCTTGCTCTCTTCCTCATAAATTTTTGTACTTTAAAATTTATAATGGACCATATCTTGTTTGGGGGCTTCTATTCACTGACTACATTAAGCATACTGATCCTGGAGTTGGAAGAAATTAGGATGGAGCCAGCATCTAACAGCTGGGGTACATGGATGTTGGACAAGTGTTACAGCCAGGCTCTAGGTATGAGGAGTAGAGAGGCCTCTAGAGCAGTGGTTCCCAACCTTTTTGGTACCACGCACCAGTGCTCCTATGAGAATCTAATGCCTGATGATCTGAGATGGAGCTGAGGTGGTGAATCTAATACTGGGGAGCAGCTGTAAAGACCGATGAAGCTTCACACACTGGCCTGCTGCTCACCTCCTGCTGTGAGGCCCAGTTCCTAACAGACCACGGAGTGGTACTCGTCCACGGCCCGGGCATTGAGGACCCCTGCTCTAAAAGGTGGCAAGGTAGACACACAGTTTATATATATGGAGATTACATTCTGAAATTGGCACTTGAGGTGAAAAAAGAGCTTATAGTCAATTTCGCCCTTGATGTGGCTTTTAAACCACTCCTAGACATCCAGGTCCCTTGAAAGCTCCAGAACCAAGAGTTAACGTTATTGATTTCTCTTTGCATTTCTGCTGAGGTGTCTCTCTTCAGGAGATATGAAGGCTGGGTCTTGGAATAAGGCAAAGGGTTAGGTGGTAAGTGGACAGTTCTCTTGCTCCCTCTCATTTTCCCCAGAATTTGGACAGCTGAATTTGTGTAAGTTCTATATAAATATGATACTGTTTATTTTGTTAATAAGTAAATTTTATTATGCTTTATATATTTCGGGTTCATTAATTCACCTTTATTGCACCTAATATATGAAGGCAAACGTGAAAAGGCAGTTAGGATATGTTTTCTTTATTGGAGAGATTTAGCTCTGGTCAGGGAAACAGACAAGTAAACGAATGGTTATAATGCAATTTGAGAAGTGTTTTAATGAGGCATTGCCTCAGTGCTTCAAGATCACAGAGAAGGGGACAGTAAGGCAATCTGAGGGTCAGGAAATGCTCTAAAATAGGACATACTGGTCCAAGATGCCATCTTTTCTCACTAGATTGCTGCAATAATCTTCTAAATGCTCTCCGGCTTCTGTTTCTGCTCCTGGTTCTCTCCCTATCCCAAGTCTGTATAGCTCCCTAGCAGCCAGAATATTCTTAAAATCTAAGAGAAACATACACATTCACCTGCTAAAACCCTCCACTGGCTTTCTATTTTGCTTAGAAGCTGAGCTCACGTTCTTAGGAGGCCTACAAGATCTTGTGGGATCTGGCCCCTTCTACCTTTCTGCCCTCATCTCCAGTATGCTCCTCTGCATTCCTGCTGATCCAGTCATATCAGCCTCCTCGATGTTCTTTGAATATGTCATTCACTTGGCTGCTTAAGACTTAGGTAATTGCTGTCTGTTTGTGTGGAATTCTCTTTCCCCAAATGTCTACGTGGCTCGTTCCCCAATGTTTTCAAGTTCCTGCTGAAACGTCACTGTATTTTATTGGCCTTCCCTGGCTATCTTGCATAAATAATAAGCTTCCATTCCATCTTAGCATTCCTGCTCCCTTTTAGCTAGCTTGGGGCAGTTCCTGGCATATAGTATCAATTAATAAATGTTTGCCGAATGAATAATATATTTTCTTGCATGGCTTCCATGTGTATTGACCTAATATGTGGGTGGATAAATGAATGATGAGTATATTCTTTGACACCAGCAGAAATTGTTATTTCCCAATGGACTCTTTCTCTGGGTGACTTTACCAAAGACTTATTCAGAACTCGTCAGGAACTCTTGAGTTCTGCAGAGGTAGTATTTCATTCACAAATGGATATGGCCATTAATCACCTATAGTGATGGAAAGCAGGGTTTGGCATTGGGGAGAGGGAGAGTGAGAGGGTTGGGCTGGCTAAAAGAGCCTCCTTCTTGTTGAGAAAACTGATTGATAATACCTAGGGAGCTTTTAGATTTAAAATATATCTATATGTATGTGTGTGCATGCACGTGAGCACGTGCGTGCATGTGTCTATGTTTGTGTATATTGTATGTGTATATGTGTTCTTTCATGTCCGTACATATATATAAATATATACCATGTAAAGAATCAAAATTGATGATCCCAAAAGTCCAAAGACTTGAACACCCCGAATGACTCTGAAGGGTCAGCAGAAACCTTGATGCTTGGGGAACTAGAAATGTGGAGAAGGCTCATAGAATTTCTCTAGTTCACTTCTAGCTCACTGGACCTTACTTTCTGCTGAGGGACATAGAGCAGTGAACAACAACAACAAAAGTCTCTGCTTTCATATAGCTTACAATCTGGTAGATGGAAACAAAGAGTAAGAAAATAAATCTAAACCGTAGGTGGTGACGTAAGTGCTATGAGGAGAGGAAACAAAATAAAGCCTGATGAAGGAGTAGAAGGTAATGGAGTGCCACTTTAGAGGGCTGAGTTGGTAGGGAGCCGAGGCTTACTTGGCAAGACATCAAAGGATCACTCGATGCAAAGACCTGAGAAGTAGGTGCTTGTTGAATTCAAGGGATATAAAAAAAGAATGAATTAAGTGAGACCACATTATGTAGAGCTTTTAATCTGTGGTAAAAAAAAAATAGAGTTATATTCTGATTATAAGGAGAAGCCATAGGGTTTTTTTAAGCAGGAGGTGACTGATCAGAATTTAAAAAAATCCCTCCAACTGGGCTATGGAAGATGGACCATCGTGTTCACTAGTAGAGACAAGATAGACAGGTGGCTGTTGTTGCCATCCAGGCAAGAAAATATAGCCATGAGGATTAGAGTAGTAGCAATGGAGGTGGCGCGGTAGATGGAGTGGGATATGTTTTGGAGGTAGAGTCAAAAGGATTTATTGATGAATCGGATGTTGAGTGTGAGAGACAGTAAATCATTGAGGATATCTTTATTAGGCAAGATAAGCTAGGTTTTATTGTGGTAACAAACTACTCCAAAATATCAGAGGCTAAAACAGAAGGGGTTTATTTCTCACTAACATATCATGTCTTTTGTGTTTTAGCTGGTGATTTTTTATTTTATAATTGTCCTCACTCTGGGACATGGGATGACAAGGTAGCCACTAAATGGAACATTGATGGCTGACATTGAAAAGGGAAAAGAGAAATTCAGGGGTTTTTATACTAGGAGCAATTAAATATTTGGCCTGGAAATTACACATATCATTTCTGCTCAAAACTAATTGGCCAAAACACAATTCCACCTACAAGAAATACAATCCTATCTTGTGCCAGGGAAGCAAAGGGTTAGAACTATTCAGACAGCAGCACTGATGACTCCGTGATACCTTTCAGCTTTAGATAACTTAATAACGTTATCCAAGTGGGCAAGCTTGAGAGGAGTGGGCTTGAGAAAGGTGCAATCAATATTTCTGTTTAGGCTATGTTTAGTTTAAAAGCCTGTTAAGCAGAGATGCTAAGAAGACAGTTGGAAATATGAGTCTGATGATCAGAGGAAATCTACGAATAGAGATATAAATTTGAGTATCAACTAAATATATGTGATATTTAAAGTAATGGGACTTACAGAATGTCATTGGAACAAAGAAGAAAGCCAAAGACAGAACTCTGGTGCTCCCCGTAAGGAGAGATCTTACAGAGGAGCCAACAAAGGAAACTAAGGGATTATAATGGTAGACAGAGACATCAGAGAGCACGGAATCTTAAAAGGCCGTGGGAAGCTAATCTTGCAAGAAGATTGTACTGAGAGGTCAAAGGAAAGGGGAATTAATCATTGGTTCTGGCAAGCTACTGACCACTCCTGTGGTGTGGTATGGGTAAGAGACTAATTTAAAGTGGATTGAAGAGAGAATGATAAGTGTGGAACTGACGAAAGACTACTTTTGGAAGAGTTTTTCTGTAGTTAGTACAGTCCAATGGAGTTGGTAGTGAGGAGGGATATGGCATCAAGAAGATGGGAAATCAGGAAGGGGAGCAGGTTTGTGGGCAAGATGATGATTGTGTCTTTTGAAATATTTTGACTTAAGAGAAAGGCAGTCAAGTGAAAAATACTCAGATATGGGTTGGAGATATAAGTCTGAACATAGGGAAGAATCAGAGCTGGCATAAACATTTAGGAGCTCTCTGCATAGAGAAGAGCCGGAACTAGGAATATAGATGAGCTCTGACAGAAAAAGTTCAGAGCCAAAAAAGAGTGGAGAGATCAAGTCTGAGCCTTAGGGGAGACATACATTAATAAAATCAGGAGAAGAAATAGTAGCTAGTTAAGAAAAAGGGGAAAATAGGTTGAGTAGATTCTATGTCATAGAAATCAAAGAAAGAGAGTTTTGATACTTTTTCAAAAGATTTTTCCTCCAGTTATGTGTTCTCATAAATATGTGGTCCACATTCTATACTTTCCGGCCAGATTTAGAGTAGACGCTAGTAGTCCTTTAAATATAAAGCCCGAGAATGGCGAAACACTTAGGATAATGGTTTTTTATCTCCAGTAAATGGATTGATGCTCTTCATTTTTCTATCCTTTTTGCTGTTGTTGCTTCTCATTCTCTTGGGAGTTCTCTAAGGCCGACTTAAAATGAAGATATTATCAGTGCCATACTCATCACTGTATTTTTCTTCTCTTCCACTTCTTTCTTCATCATCATCATCATCATCATCATCATCATCAGTTGTCACCACTATCATCAAAATAATCATCATCACCTCTAGATCTTATTAGATTAGTTATTTTGGTATTTTAATATGTAGGTTACAACTCTTGAGGGCATACATGTTAGTACAGAAGGACATATTTATAGCACTTTTGATTATATATTGAGTGCTTAGCAAGTGCTTACTTCAAAGAGGGACATGATTCCTGCTCTAAGTTCTTTTAGTTCAATTTCCTAGGAAAGATAACAGAGAATCAGGAGGAATACAAGAGATTAAGACTACAAATATATGATGTCACTAGAATAATTTGGCAGAAGTTTCTTCTCTCTTTAGATTAGTTGGCTGTAAAAAGCATATGTAGATGAATAGTCCTGGACTGTAGATATAGGGTAAAATGGTGGCTGTGTATATCTTAAATGGAGTAAAAGTGGACCGTTTCCTCCTTTAAGCTAGGAATAATGTCGTTTTATGACATGGAATATACCTTGGCTCACTTTCAGTTCTGGTCGTCTGTTGGATTTCTTGTTCCATCGCCTCTCTCCCGCTCTCTTCCTCCTTTCTCTCTCCTCATTCCTCTGTCTCTCACTCCTTCCTTCTTCTCCATCATGTTTTACTTCTCCCACTGAATTCCTTTTATCAGTGACTTGACATCTACTAGGACTGATCAGAATTTGAAAAAATCCCTCCAACTGGGCTATGGAAGATGGACCATCGTGTTCACTAGTAGAGACAAGATAGACAGGTGGCTGTTGTTGCCATCCAGGCAAGAAAATATAGCCATGAGGATTAGAGTAGTAGCAATGGAGGTGGCGCGGTAGATGGAGTGGGATATGTTTTGGAGGTAGAGTCAAAAGGATTTATTGATGAATCGGATGTTGAGTGTGAGAGACAGTAAATCATTGAGGATATCTTTATTAGGCAAGATAAGCTAGGTTTTATTGTGGTAACAAACTACTCCAAAATACCAGAGGCTAAAACAGAAGGGGTTTATTTCTCACTAACATATCATGTCTTTTGTGTTTTAGCTGGTGATTTTTTATTTTATAATTGTCCTCACTCTGGGACATGGGATGACAAGGTAGCCACTAAATGGAACATTGATGGCTGACATTGAAAAGGGAAAAGAGAAATTCAGGGGTTTTTATACTAGGAGCAATTAAATATTTGGCCTGGAAATTACACATATCATTTCTGCTCAAAACTAATTGGCCAAAACACAATTCCACCTACAAGAAATACAATCCTATCTTGTGCCAGGGAAGCAAAGGGTTAGAACTATTCAGACAGCAGCACTGATGACTCCGTGATACCTTTCAGCTTTAGATAACTTAATAACGTTATCCAAGTGGGCAAGCTTGAGAGGAGTGGGCTTGAGAAAGGTGCAATCAATATTTCTGTTTAGGCTATGTTTAGTTTAAAAGCCTGTTAAGCAGAGATGCTAAGAAGACAGTTGGAAATATGAGTCTGATGATCAGAGGAAATCTACGAATAGAGATATAAATTTGAGTATCAACTAAATATATGTGATATTTAAAGTAATGGGACTTACAGAATGTCATTGGAACAAAGAAGAAAGCCAAAGACAGAACTCTGGTGCTCCCCGTAAGGAGAGATCTTACAGAGGAGCCAACAAAGGAAACTAAGGGATTATAATGGTAGACAGAGACATCAGAGAGCACGGAATCTTAAAAGGCCGTGGGAAGCTAATCTTGCAAGAAGATTGTACTGAGAGGTCAAAGGAAAGGGGAATTAATCATTGGTTCTGGCAAGCTACTGACCACTCCTGTGGTGTGGTATGGGTAAGAGACTAATTTAAAGTGGATTGAAGAGAGAATGATAAGTGTGGAACTGACGAAAGACTACTTTTGGAAGAGTTTTTCTGTAGTTAGTACAGTCCAATGGAGTTGGTAGTGAGGAGGGATATGGCATCAAGAAGATGGGAAATCAGGAAGGGGAGCAGGTTTGTGGGCAAGATGATGATTGTGTCTTTTGAAATATTTTGACTTAAGAGAAAGGCAGTCAAGTGAAAAATACTCAGATATGGGTTGGAGATATAAGTCTGAACATAGGGAAGAATCAGAGCTGGCATAAACATTTAGGAGCTCTCTGCATAGAGAAGAGCCGGAACTAGGAATATAGATGAGCTCTGACAGAAAAAGTTCAGAGCCAAAAAAGAGTGGAGAGATCAAGTCTGAGCCTTAGGGGAGACATACATTAATAAAATCAGGAGAAGAAATAGTAGCTAGTTAAGAAAAAGGGGAAAATAGGTTGAGTAGATTCTATGTCATAGAAATCAAAGAAAGAGAGTTTTGATACTTTTTCAAAAGATTTTTCCTCCAGTTATGTGTTCTCATAAATATGTGGTCCACATTCTATACTTTCCGGCCAGATTTAGAGTAGACGCTAGTAGTCCTTTAAATATAAAGCCCGAGAATGGCGAAACACTTAGGATAATGGTTTTTTATCTCCAGTAAATGGATTGATGCTCTTCATTTTTCTATCCTTTTTGCTGTTGTTGCTTCTCATTCTCTTGGGAGTTCTCTAAGGCCGACTTAAAATGAAGATATTATCAGTGCCATACTCATCACTGTATTTTTCTTCTCTTCCACTTCTTTCTTCATCATCATCATCATCATCATCATCATCATCAGTTGTCACCACTATCATCAAAATAATCATCATCACCTCTAGATCTTATTAGATTAGTTATTTTGGTATTTTAATATGTCGCTTACAACTCTTGAGGGCATGCATGTTAGTACAGAAGGACATATTTATAGCACTTTTGATTATATATTGAAGTACTTAGCGAGTGCTTACTTCAAAGAGGGACATGATTCCTGCTCTAAGTTCTTTTAGTTCAATTTCCTAGGAAAGATAACAGAGAATCAGGAGGAATACAAGAGATTAAGACTACAAATATACGATGTCACTAGAATAATTTGGCAGAAGTTTCTTCTCTCTTTAGATTAGTTGGCTGTAAAAAGCATATGTAGATGAATAGTCCTGGACTGTAGATATAGGGTAAAATGGTGGCTGTGTATATCTTAAATAGAGTAAAAGTGGACCATTTCCTCCTTTAAGCTAGGAATAATGTCGTTTTATGACATGGAATATACCTTGGCTCACTTTCAGTTCCGGTCGTCTGTTGGATTTCTTGTTCCATCGCCTCTCTCCCGCTCTCTTCCTCCTTTCTCTCTCCTCATTCCTCTGTCTCTCACTCCTTCCTTCTTCTCCAGCATGTTTCACTTCTCCCACTGAATTCCTTTTATCAGTGACTTGACATCTACTAGTTACCCAAGCCAGAGACTTGCAAGTTATTATTATTTCCCTCCTTTCCCTTAAACATTCCTCCAAGACCCATCTATCCTTAAAGCTTGTTGACTTGACTTATCTCTGTCTTCCCCATTGTCACTATCTTAGTTCAATTATTCATTGTTTTCTGGATTATTATGATGTTATGGGCCACAGATGAAGTGTAAGACAGCAGTGTGAAGAATATACTGAAGGGAGGAGACATTGGAGTTGGACTTGGGAGTTGGACTTGAGACTTGTACTAGGCCATGTGAGACAATCCAGATTCCATCTCTGCAGAGCAGAATTGGCCATTCTGCATTGAGACTCCACTACACATACCTCTTCTAACTTCACTGCGCATATATATGCTTACATGTGTAACACCTTTACTGAACGGTAAGCTCTTTAAGGTAAGGGCCATGTCATTTATTATAGGGCCTTATAGTAAATTCTCTATGATTGTTTACTGGATGATTAAATTAAATGGAGGCCTCAACAGGACCAGTGGCAGCAGGAATGGAGCAGAGAAAATGAATGTGAAAGACCCGTTGGATATGGAATCAAATATACGTGGTAAGGAGTTGACACTATGGGCAATGAGGAGGGAAGGATCAGATATATCTATAAAAGTTTAAACTTGGGTGGCCATTAATAGAAATAAAGAAGTCAGGAGGAGGAATTGCTGAGTTTGCTTTTAGACAGGTTGATTTTAAGGTTCTGCAGAGAATTTTAATTTTAGATAGATGAATTGCTCCAGCAGACAACTCAGGTTTAGGTCCTAGAGCCTTGAATGGTGTTTAGGTTAGAGATAAATATGTGCCAGTGGATGAAATTGACAACTGAGGTAGAGTAGTGAGAAAGGAAGAGCCTCCATCAGATGCTTGAGGAAAGGAATTTGGAAAAAAAGGCTGGTAACAGAGGCCAAAAGTGAGTCATCAAAGAGTTATTTGGCAAGTATACAGTCAGAAAACCTCGGAAAAGAGAATTTTGAGAAGGGAGAGATACAGAAAAATGTCAGCTATTGCACAGATATTGAGTATTCTGAAAACTGAAGCCTATTTGAATCAATAGGATATTGGTAATCTTATTTCAGAATTATTTACTCGTGAGTTAAATATGTTTTATCTTGGGACACAGCTAAATTAAAATGCTGTAGGACAAGGTGATACAAATTCTCTTTTCTTTCATAGGTGGTTAAATAAAATTCCTTTTATTGATTTTTCTTGGAACTGTGTCCTCCAGCCTCACGGCCAAGTGGTATCCAGTGAAAGAAGCCAAAGAGATAAAAGCGAAGTGTCTGAATTTGTTCTGTTACCACTTTTGACTTAATCTGCCCATTATTAGGTGTTTAGCAAAAGATTTAGTGTTACCGATACATTCAAGTTGATGCCTTGCCTTTTCTTTGCCCTAGATATAGGGACACTCTAGTCTCTCTTGATTTTTCCCCTTTTCTATGCATTTGTAGTTTGAATAAGAGTAAGAGAGCCCTAGCTGGATCCTAATAATCTTTCCGGGGCAGTAGGCCACAATATTAGTATTTTCTTTGGGGCGGCTTGTATGGAGGTCAAAGAAGTATGCCATTGTTTATGTCTCTCCTCCATCCTTGGATTGTGGTAGATACAGAAGACACTTGCTGGTCAAAACTATGTCAAGAAGGAAAGTAAAGATTTTCTACATCTATGTTGAAAGAAGACCTAGACAAGGGCATGGCCAGTAAATGGCCCATTAGACATGGGGAAAATAGTAGGGTTAGTGTCGTGAAAGTTCCAGGGAAGGTCTTTGAAAAATTCTGGAACCATAAATTTAACTATGTACTATTTACTTTGTTTATTGGTAGAAACACTTTACCATATTTGTGTGTGTGTGTGTGTGTGTGTGTGTACACCTCCTTAGGAGGTATTTAATAAAATATCTGATAGTGGTTACTTCTATGCCAGTCCAGAAATAAACTCTAAAGATCAAGGAGCCAGAGGAAAGAATGGGTAGG
>NW_011888813.1:1811235-1812414 GCF_000151845.1 Pteropus vampyrus
TGCATTTGTAGTTTGAATAAGAGTAAGAGAGCCCTAGCTGGATCCTAATAATCTTTCCGGGGCAGTAGGCCACAATATTAGTATTTTCTTTGGGGCAGCTTGTATGGAGGTCAAAGAAGTATGCCATTGTTCATGTCTCTCCTCCATCTTTGAATTGTGGTAGATACAGAAGACACTTGCTGGTCAAAACTATGTCAAGCAGGAAAGTAAAGATTTTCTACATCTATGTTGAAAGAAGACCTAGACAAGGGCATGGCCAGTAAATGGCCCATTAGAAATGGGGAAAATAGTAGGGTTAGTGTTGTGAAAGTTCCAGGGAAGGTCTTTGAAAAATTCTGGAACCATAAATTTAACTATGTACTATTTACTTTGTTTATTGGTAGAAACACTTTATCATATTTGTGTGTGTGTGCGTGTGTGTGTACACCTCCTTAGGAGGTATTTAATAAAATATCTGATAGTGGTTACTTCTATGCCAGTCCAGAAATAAACTCTAAAGATCAAGGAGCCAGAGGAAAGAATGGGTAGGATTTTCCCAAGTCTTAGTTTCCTCTCAGAACACCTGTTAGACCTTTGCTGATAGAGAAGTCCCCCAATCACCATCTGTTCCCTAGACTCCTGACATACATTCTTGTCCTCTCGATCACTCCAGTTTGGACTGATTAGGTGGTACCAAGCTTTCTAGCTGCTGATTTGGATTCCAAAGAAAGTTAGTAAGTGGAGTGACTAGTGATTCAAATATGCAGCAATATAGAAGTCTTTGTTGAGGTTTTGTTTGTAATCGTAGGATTCTCTAGATGAGGATGATTTCCTGAAAGATCATAATAGCATTGGGGTCGAAAAAAGGTTCTTTCTAAACATTTTTGTCCAAAGTAATTGAAATATTTGCGCCAAGCATACGACCTAATGGTTTTGAGAATACATTTGGGAGTCAGATAGTCTTGAGTTCAAATCCCAGCTCTGCCACTTGAAAGCTTTGCAAGCCTGGGCAAGTCATTTGACTTCTCCAAGTCTCAGTTCCTCATCTATAAATCAGTTGATGATGTTACCTTTTAGAATTGTTGTGATAACTACAGGAAATTCTAAATATAAAGCATTTATCATGGTTCTTGGCATTTACTATCTATCCTTTATTATTGGTATTAGATGGAGCAAATCTAGCTATCCTTCATTATCTAC
>NW_011888813.1:1813604-1817978 GCF_000151845.1 Pteropus vampyrus
CTGGGCAAGTCGTTTGACTTCTCCAAGTCTCACTTCCTCATCTATAAAATCAGATGATGATGTTACCTTTTAGAATTGTTGTGATAATTACAGGAAATTCTAAATATAAAGCATTTATCATGGTTCTTGGCATTTACTATCTATCCTTTATTATTGGTATTAGATGGAGCAAATCTAGCTATCCTTCATTATCTACCCTTCATTGTCAGTATTAGATGGAGAAATGGATGCCTCAGCAGACCTGTCCAGTACACCTTCTCTAGAGCATCCAACCAGTCATCAAGTCTGATCAACTTTATCTCTGAGATTTTCCTGAAATCTTCCCCTCTTTTTCTATTTTCACCATTGCTGCTCTAGACCTGGGTGTTACTCTTTCTTATTTGCCTTTTTTTGAGTAATACCCTATACACCAGTGGTCCCCAAACTTTATGACCCTAAAGATCGGTGCTCCTATGAGAATCTAATGCCTGACGATCTGAGGTGGAGCTGAGGTGGTGATGCTAGTGCTGGCGAGCGGCTGCAAATACAGATGAAGCTTCACTCGCTCGCCCGCCGCTCACCTCCTGCTGTGTGTCCTGGTTCCGAACAGGCCACTGACTGGTACCTGTCCACAGCCTGGGGATTGGAGACCCCTGCTATACACAGGGCCATGGTGTCTTTCATAAAACTTTTTCCGATTATATTTTTTCTCTGCTCAAATACCTGCTTCGGATCCTCAGTGCTCAGCTTCATATTTAAGTCTGCGATTTGGCATGAACTTATTTTATCAGCTTAATCATAGATTTTTCATTTTCTTTATGCATTTCTCTTCCATGCCATATGTGATATTCCCAAGCCAATAATAATTCTTTTCATTGTACTTTTTTTTTTTCCTTTTGGTCTTGTATACATCATGTTTCTGTAGATTTTCAAGTTGTTTTTCTACTTTTTCTCTTTCTTCCTTTTAATTCATTTCTTGTGTGGCCACAACATTAATCTTTTATATAATGCCAACCTGATCTCATTATTCTCCTGCTTGGGTAGTTCCCCTGTGCCTTTAGAATCAAATTAAAATTTCTCAGCTGAATGTAGGTGGTTGTCTGGGGTCTTATCCAGTTTCCTTCTCTACCATCACTCCCACTATACACAGTTCAGCCATACTGATCACTCTCCACTCTGTGAATATGCCAAGAGTTCTCACCCGTCCACCCGTCTTTCTTTTCCCATGCTATTTCTCTTACCTTCCTCTTACTCCTGGCTCATGCTAATCATTTATCTAGTCTCACCTTAGTATATCCTATCCTTTGGAAGTCATTTTCTGATTGCCTTTTCCTCCTGCCAAAAGGTTGAATTAGGAGCTCATCCCTGCTTTCACGGTAATTCAGAATACCTTTTAAAAAACCTGTCATGCAAAATTGCTAACTTTTCTGACTGTCTTCTAACAGAGGAATTCTATGGTGTATATTTTTCAGTTTTGCATTTTCACAGAGCATGACACTGAATAAATAATGGCCGTGTGAATAACTGAATAAATGTGTATATGTCTGTTTTCTTTAATAGAATTAATTTTTCAGGGAAAAACCAGTCTCCCCTTTATCCCCCACATTTCCTAGCATTGTCTTCTGTATATAGTAGTTGCTCAATAAGTGCTCAGTGGATGAATAACAATGTACCTGTCTGTCTTCCCCAAAAGATGCTAAATTTTTCAGGGAAGACATCATGTTGTAAAATTAGATAAGTTTTAGGGCAATGAATTATACATATTTATGCTTTGTTTAATTCTCGTGTTTAATTTTTGCTCTTATTTGAACTCATTTGAACTTCAGCTATGGTGGGTTTTGGGAGTCAGATAGCTTCTCTATATTATATAAGCATATATCTGATAAAGCTATGGGATCAAAAACCTGATAGCTAAGGTTAACTGGTGATTTAAACTTCAGAGACTGAGTGACTACACTTAAAACTAGGAGTGGATTACTAGTATTGATATGTCTGGAGAATTTTCCATCCTTATTTGATTCTTCCTCCCCAAACCTGAGGAGTCTACTTATGGCAAACCTCAAAGTATAGAGGCCTTGCCCTGAGGGATCATTGCAAGTCAAACTCTAACAGGGGCTGGGGAATCAGCAGAGGGAGAGTGTATTAATTTCCTGTGGCTTCTGTAACAAAATACCACAAATCTGTTGGCTTAAAACAACAGAAATTTATTATCTCACAGTTCTGGAGGTCAGAAATCTGAAATAAGTTTCATTTGCTGAAATTAAAACGTAGGCAAAGCCATGCTTCCTCTGGAGGTTCTAGGAGAATCTGTTCCTTGCCTCTTCCTGCTTCTCGTAGCTGCTGACTGACATTCCTTGGCTTGTGGCTGCATCCCTCCAATCTCTGCCTCCACCTTCACATTGCTTTCTCTGAGTATGTGTCTAATCAACTTTGGCCTCCTCCTTCCAAGGATACAGGTGATTGCATTTAGGGCCCACCTGGATAATACAGACTACTCTCTGAGCTCAAATGCTTTAACTTAATCACATTTGCAAAGACCCTTTTAAAATAAGGTAACATTTATAGGCTTCTGATATCTTTGTGGAACATTATTCAACCTATTGTAGAGACCGATGTCTTTCCACCTTTGCAGATTCAAAGTGCTTAGTCTTCTAGGAACTAGAAGACTAACAGATATGCCTCATTAGTAAGAAGCTTCCAAACTTATGGCGCATTTAAAAGAAGCCAGGAGCCGCTGTCAGGAAGGGGCTAATTTAGGTCAGTCTTATGTCACTGGATAGATGGGTATGGTCACATTTCCAGCTCTCATTATGAGAATAAACAGTTAATACTTATTGAGAAGCTAATTAAATAACTAGGAGAGCTAGTTGGCATTCTGAGCAAGTCAGCGGTGACAACCAGTTCCCGTTGTGTGTCTGGCCCTGTTTTGTGTGGATCTTGTTCCAGTTCAGGTGTGTTCAGCTGGTCTGACGCTCTTCTGTGTCCAGCAGTAACTTTTGCCATCTGTTTCATCAGGAGGGTCACAAAAGATACAGGTGGTCACTGGAGGGGAGTTCAGGTGGGATCAAGAGAGAGGAAGGGTTCTGTAGCAGGCCACCCATGCAAGGCCTGAGCATAGAATTCACCAGATTTTGAATTAGGGAAGAACTTCAGTACTTGAGCTTGGGACGCAGACACTTGCTGGCTCCTCTCCACCTCTGTTACATCTCTCTCCTATAGCCTAAGGAAAGCATGGGCCCCTGGAGACATCTGAGAGGCTTTCGCGGGTGCTCCTGAACGTGGTTCCTTCCGTGTGCACGTTCTGTAATCTGCTAGCCTAAGACACAGGCAGGAGAGACTAACTTTTTTAGTGATTCTTTTATAATCCGGGTAGCTGGGGAAGCTAGATTTAAGGGGGTGATCTAAAGGAAACCTCAGTTTTTTTTTCTGCTGTATAAAAGCAGGATAGTAATAGCTATTGATTGCACAGGATCTCAGGTGAGATCCTACCTGCATTTCATTCTGGCTCTATTATATAATAGCTGTGTGATTTTATGCAGATATTAAAATCTCTGATTCTTAGTTTACTCTTCTGTAAAATGACGATAATAGTACCCAACACTTACTATGCCAGGAGCTGTTCCAAGCAATTTGCATAGACTTAATCTACTAATCCCCACAACAACCTTATGAGTTAAGTACTGTTAATATCCCACTTCAAAGATGAGAAAACTGAGGTACAGAGGTTAAGTAACCTGTCTGGGTTACACAGTAACAAGTAGCAAAGCAAGAATTTTAACCCAGATATTTTGACTGCAAATGTCTCAAAAACCCTAGTTTATACTGCCTCTCAACCCTCAGGCTGTTGTAAGTGTAAAATAGGGTGTCTATCCACCCCAGGTGGCCTTGGAAAGTTCTGGGTGGCATCTGTTGTCCAGGTAAACTACTAATAGTTCTCTCTTTTACTCTCAAAAGTTGGTATTAGATGGAACAAATCTAGCTATCCTTCATTATCTACCGTAGTGTCATGTCTCAGTTTGGATATTTGTCACATGAGGATTAAATAATTATATATTTAATACTAAGAACAATGCCTGGCCTACACCAAACCTTCCTTTAAGGTCAGCTATTGCTACTTCTACCGTCACCACGACCACTGCCGCCCACGATCATCCCAAGTCTGGGAGGCTCGGAGCTAGGGGTTAATTCAGGTTCTGGAAATATGTCTCATGGGAGCCACCATTCCTTGTTCTCACAGCCTCGTAGACATTGCTCATCGGTGACTGCACAGCAGTCTTTCCTTCTTTGTGTCCTGGGCAGCTACTCTTAATTGATCAAATTGGACATGTGAAATTCAAAGTATTTCCCATACCTAGTTTCATTAAGTCAAAGCACCCAAGATCTCAGTGCATGGAG
>NW_011888813.1:1819298-1912017 GCF_000151845.1 Pteropus vampyrus
TTTCAGAGTAGTTGGTAGCAGCCAGAAGTTGGTAGCTAAGGCCAACAGCTTAATTGTTGGGGGGTCATTCTTGCTTTTTGATTCTGAGTACAGGTGATAAAGGTTCCGAGATACTGTTTCAAAATCTCCATGTGTTTTATATGGCAGTCCAAGCTACATTGTCATAAAGAAGTATATAGTAGTCCCTTAGCATACTCCAGAGTGGGAGGTGGTGTTGGTATTGAGCTTTGTCAGCCAACCTTTTAGAGTATCCTAGAATTTGTGCTTGTTTTTTTTTGCTTCTTCTTCTGTTAGTGTTGTGCCAAGACACAAACTAATGACAACTGCCACTCTGGGATGCAAAATTTCCATATTGACACCCTTAAAATACAAACACATTTCCTAAGCGTGTACACTAGGGGAAAACTCAACTAAATGTTCAGTGATTCTATCAAATTCTTTTTAACTGTCTGTGATACTTTTGCTTTCTAACTTCTCATATCATTACTTATTGTCAAGTGGAATGAATATAGAGGCTACTTTTTGCATTATAGTCCTCACTGACTTAGAGGCATCAGAAAGTAGCCTTTGTCATCTTCCTTGCCCTTCTTCCTTCCCTCTCTTCCATGTCCTCTTACAAACATGTATTGACTTTGTGTTAGACACTGGAATAGGCACTTAGAGACACAGAGAAAAAAAGTCACAATTTCCTTCACTTGAGAAGCTCTCGGTCTGTTGGGGGAGACAGACAATTACAACACAAAATGATAATTTCTATGACATCAGTTAGAATATGGAGCCATGGGAGGAGAGGGGAGGAAATGAGCTGTGGGTGGGAGTAGAAAAAGCAAGAATGTTGCTGAAGGCTTCCCATACCTGAATTGTGCCTCAAATGGTGAGCAGTAGTCATTCAGTTAAATAATTCAGATACGGCTTATCCTGGGGATGGTTTATTGGAAGAATCCAGAACTTTGGCAAGTCTATTGATGATGAGGTAGAGACTAGATCAGGAAGAGTCTTTTATATAATGCTTAAAAGTTTGTGTTTGATTCTGAAGTAGATAAAGAACCATTGAAGGATTTTAAGCAGGGAATGACATGTTATCCCCAGGGAAAACAGTGAGATGATTAAAGTCATTTCTAGTCTTTGGAATAAAAATAACAGTAGATACCTAGTGATTCAGGAAGGCACCTTTTAAATTTTGTCACCTTTCTAATCAAACTGCTAAAGGCTTCCTTTCTACTCTAATGGTTCCTTTTTTCCCCAATTGCATAATGTCTGTATTTTTAGAACTTTTCATAGTCAGGTACCACCTACTCATCTGATCTTAGTTCCTCTGCTTTGTGACATGTAACTTTCACTCTAGTCAGGTTGGTGTCCTCATCAGATATTCTAAAACAGAAGGAAATTTAGGTGTTCGCTGGGCAGGTCTGTTTAGTACATAAGTAAATGCAAGAAGTTAGAGTATGTATTTATTGAGCCCCTACTATGTGACAGGCATTTTGCTACACACTGGAGATACATTGGTTGCCATATCCAAAACTCTGTGTTCACAGACTAGAGGGCCATAAGTGCCTATTCCAGTGTGTGACACAAAGTCAGTACATGTTTGTAAGAGGATGTGCAAGAGTAGGAAGGAAGAAGGGCAAGGAAGATGACAAAGACAAAGACTAGCTTACAGACTAGAGAACCATAATAGTGCCATTCTTGGAAAGTAGAGGGGAGAGAGGGCGAGAAATACCATCTGAGTC
The DNA here is from genome assembly GCF_000151845.1 of Pteropus vampyrus. NCBI lineage: Eukaryota > Metazoa > Chordata > Mammalia > Chiroptera > Pteropodidae > Pteropus > Pteropus vampyrus. The sequence continues at coordinate 1,821,029 of NW_011888813.1, forward strand.
AAGTTTCTGATTATGGGCCTTTGTGCATTCACTAACTGGAGTGACAAATACATCTCACTTCATTTCTGGTATAAAATATATCCCCCCTTTAAGCACCCTCCAACATTTTCTAAGTGTATTGGTGGCAGGGGTTATACCTTATGTTCCTTTAGTGGTCTAAAACTAAAGGTTATTTAACATATTTATGTGAATTTTTGTTTCCAATATTCTAATATAGCTAGTCAATTTACATTAAGTTGACTTTTGTGTTAGAGGATAACAAGGTTCACCTCCAGGCTCATCTCTTAGTAACTGGTGGTAATTTTCTTGAGTGCTGCCTGGAGAAGAATTCTGAGGCTCTATCTGGGTTTAATGGGAAATAGAGTAGAATAGAATGACTCCAATTAACAGTAAATGCCATCTGCCAGGAAGGAAGAGTAGAAACACATATTTGCCAACATGGCTCTAAGAGATTGGAGAGTTTGCTATCCAGGAGTGGCCAGAAGGATCATCTGGCAAACTTCTCTAGTTCATGGTTTTTTTGTTTTGTTTTGTTTTGTTTTGTTTTTTTCACTATCTATTGACAAGTCCTGTCTTGGAGAGCTATGGCCTACATGTGCAAGTTCACATCTTATTTCTTTGCCTGGGTCTGTCTATGTCAAGTCTGTGGTCTAGCTAGGCCAAGTTCTTGCTGCATGAATTTAGTAGAAGTCTAGTAGACTCTGTGAGGATGATAAAGCCTGCATCAGCAAATCATATTTCTTGTGATAGACTGAGCCTTTACAGTATCCTAAATACCCTACAAACTTGACTAGCTGAAATTTTTTTCTGTGGGATATAGGAACATATGGCCACCTGTCCATCATCAGCTTTTTTTTAACTGCATAAACATCCTAATAAATTTCTTCTTGAGAATAAAAATGAGACCTTCACTGTAATTATGCCCAGAATTAGAAATCTTTCTCAACTTCTTACTTTTTATAACTGAGAATAAACCTATCTGATTATATCCCTCTCAGAAAGACTCCATCAGACAAATAAATATTTGTCTAAGTCTTAAGTGCAAGTGGTAATGACCTGTGTTATTAGCAAGGCTGTTGGGCTGGCACATATGGACGTTTGATTTATGGGGGCAGAGTAACTGGTTCACAGCATGTGGCCTCCCCCTCTCCCTCTCACACCCTCCCACTCCCTTCCCTACCCCCTTCCCTCCCCTGCCCTCCTCCACCCCCTTTCCCCCAATGCCTGCATGTTCCAGATACTGGATGCTTTCTTCAAAATGAGGAAGGGACTGAGGACTTTGCTGGTTCAACATCAACTCGCCTGGATTTTTTCATGTTACTCCAGTTTCCTTTATGTCTCTTTATAGACTAGAGGTCTATAATAGTGCCATTAGAAGGAGCCAAATGTGGACGTGGTTCTATTAATGTAGTGGTTAGCATGTTTGCTTTACACGCAGAAGGTCCTGGGTTCGCGCCACAGTGGAGCCATGGTCCATAGTCTGCGGCCATGCCACCCTGAACAAGCCTGATGTTTGATCTCGGAAGCTAAGCAGGGTCAGGCCTGGTTAGTACTTGGATGGGAAACCACCTAAGAAGAGCAGGTGCTGTAGGCATAAATAATAATTTTTTAAAAAAAGGAGCTAAATAGAAGCTGCATCATTTTCTTGGCCACCATTTCACAAATGGAACCATAGATAAGAGATTATCAACTGGTGGTCCCTGGTGAGTTCCACCTACCAGATATGTTATATTAGACCCACAACATATTAGATCACACATTTAAAAATTTTAATTAGCTGCCAACATTCTACTACTTGTTTCAACTTTATCTGGAGTCTTTTTGACCTTTATTTCAAGCCTTAGAATGTAGACATTTTTTGGCTCCTGCCTTGCACATCTGAAACTCAGTTCCCATTTTCTGTCTCTGGTGCTTAGTTTTTATCTTTGGGGGATCCTGATCATTGTTAACAGAATATAAAGCATGAAAATGGTGGTATGCATGGAATGTAGCAGTGGGGACTTGGGGCCCCAGGTTGGATGTCAGCTGCAGCTCAGCAGGCAGTTAGTTTATTAATCCCTGTTAGCAAGACTATAGATGCAGATGTGGCTCCGGCTATGCCAAATATTAGGTTCTTCTGACTTTGGAAGCTAAGAGGACCATCTGCTGCCACATTTGTGCTTGGACTTCACTGTTGGAGTTTGGTCAGTGGTACACTGTGATAGAAAATGATGTTAATGATAATGAATCCTAAATCTGTGCAGATGTATGGTGTGTGTGTGTGTGTGAGAGTGTGAGTGTGTGTGTGTGAGTGTGTGAGTGTGTGTGAGAGAGAGAGAGAGACAGAGACAGAGACAGAGACACACACACAAAGAACAGGGCAAAACTAGCATTAGGCATTTATATATATTATAAATGCCACATTAAGCAATTATACATATACAATTTAAAAATTTTTTATTTCAGAGTCTGTTAAATCCAGAGTCTGTCACTAGTTCCAGGCCTGTCTCTTGAGTTGTGATAGGCTTACAACTTATCCTCAGAAAGAATCTTTTCTTCCTAATGATTCAATGCCAGGCTAAACTGCCTGTTGATTTAGTTCTGGCTTTTCACAGAAAATAACAAAATTATAATGATAACTAGCATTTATTGAGTACTTAGGGAGGGCCAGAACTGTGTAAAGTACTTCTGGATTTGATAGTATCATCTCATTTATTTCTTACAACCTTGTGAAGTGAGACTTGTTATTTACATTCTATAGTTGAAGAACCTGAGTCTGAGACAAGTTAAATATTTTGTCCAAGGTCACATAGCTGGCAGGGGTGAAGCTGGACTCAAACCCTGGCTGGTGAGACTGCAGAGGCCACGTTCTTACCTGGTATTGCCATTTGAGTCCAACAACTAAGTAAATGAAGATATAAGCATTTTTTGAGCAGCAGGATAGCTAGGTGCTATTTCAGATTTTAAAAGCTGTAATGCATACTTTTTGCTGATAAAGTGTTTGAAGTCTGTTGAGAAGACAAGACCTGTGCTTATTCAAAGACAGCAAGGTCGAGGATTGTGAGTGACAAATCAGTGGAGCCAACAGTTCCTACGAGGGGAAATTACAGCAGACCAGAGTCATCAGTTGCCTGCAGGACAGAGGGGAAGTGGGGGAGAGAAAGTAGGATGTGTGATTCTGTGGCAACCCCAGAAGCATGATTCTTTCACAGTACTTCTTATTTATTTACTCTAAGTAGAAATGTTACACAATAATAAGATTAGTCCAAAAGTTTATCTAGAAGCTACACCATCCTGGAGCTGCAGAGAAAAAGCTCATTTCATTATTATCTATTGTCAGAGGATTAAATTTGGGTGACAGAGAAATCTGTCTTTGTCTTTTACTTGTTGTATATGAACTGCTCCAAACATAGGTATAAATTTGAAAAGCTTTATTGGGATTTATAGTCGACATTGTTCCACATCAAAGCACCCTGACACTGGCTTCTCACGGTTCTGTTTTGTCTAACCTATACACTTGAGAGGCTGTCCCCTGGCGTCCTGACCTTCAAACATCCTCCACTGACCTGGATCGGAGCAGAGGTGCTCAGTCATGAAGTCATGGACCTATAAATTATGGTCTTGTAAGTCGACCTGGTTGTTTTTATTGAAATTGTCCTATGTGTAGACCCACAGAGAATTAAAGGTGCTTTAAAAACAAGGGGATAGAAAGGCCAGATGGTAAACCTCCTATTCCTCAACAGGAGAAATTGTACCAAGAAGCCATCTGGACACTGCAGGGCACATGCCCACACTCCCCCCTTCCCTCTAGTTCCCTCACTGGAGTGCGTAGGGATGTGGCATTTACAACAAAATACATGGAAATATGTTCTCAGAAAACAGAAAACAGAGTGGCCTGGGATGAGATGGATGAGGGCGAAGAGAAATACTTCTGTGAGCTGGGACCGTCTCCCCATTAGATTCACCCTCGTGGACTTGCCATGTAACATGAGCATCGTGGAAGAGTTTAATTGTAAAAAGTACGTCATGTAAATTAGAATAGTCTTTTTTTCCAGTTAGGGCAGGTGGTTTAGGCAATAGGGAAGATAGCTTTGTCACTGGCAGGCTATATCAGGATTCTAAGTTTATCAAATGGCAGGGATCAGCCAGGACCGGAGCAGCCAGATAGGGCCCGGAATGGGTTTGGATATAGATCCTGGTGAAGGGGCACCATTTAAAGAGATTGAGAGGAGAGGACGGCCCTATAGCCTAGGAAACCCGTGGGACAAAGATGTGGAAGTTCTACCACCTGAATTCATGCAGAGGCCTCCGAGGTGACTCTGTGCGGGGAGGAGTAGGCATCTGTGAGAGAGGGACATGCCAGGTGTGATGGTCTTTGAACATCAGGAGAGAGCTGCGTGTGGGTTTGTGCATGACAAAGGGGTTTCTGTTTCCTGGGTAGGTATAGGCTACTGCAGAGTCTAGAAGCTGCCATTTCTTGCCCCAGTGCAATCAGAAAGATCTGGGTTCAAGTCCTGGCTATGCCTTTAATGGGCTTTGTGATCTTGGTCATACCTATCTTCTCTGAGCCTCATTTCTGTAAAATGGGTCTCATGCCACCTACTTTACATGCTTAATGTAGATGATATACAGTAGTCTTTTTAAAGTGCCTGGCACATCGTAGGCACTCAATAGGTGACAACTATTTTTATTATATTGTTCTTGCTACAATAGCTTGCCTTACTCCTGGTATTGTTTTGTGCTCCTCTGTATTAAAGATTATGGAGGCATACAAGTACAGTTCTGAGAGAGTCTGTCTTAACTCAGAGTTTGTCCTCAACTGTTTTACTGTCTAGCCTTCTGAGCGGGAGATGTGAGTCCAAACAGCAGTTTTTATAAGCTGTGGGTAGAGTAGAAAGACCAGCTTGTCATTCTTTGTGACTCTACTTCTGCCTCCCAGGCTGTGTGACATCTTCTCCCATGGGGAGCCATTTCTACTTTGTCTTTAATTGCTCCTCCTTGGGGTAACTTGTCAGCCAAAGCTGCTTTCCGTCACTCGATGCCACATCTCTTTCTAGTTCAGTTGTCAGTTGGGGACTTTGATTTAGTTGAAAGTCTGATTTTACAGAGAACACTGTACCAGATGCTAATTTACCTTGCAAGGAGGTCCAGTAGGGTTTCTTGCCTTTGCATCCTACTCAAGGTGCTGGTACATTTCTACATGGCTGTGGCCATGGCCCTACACTGGGAAGGTGGAGAAGACAAGGGAATGAACAAAATAGAATGCAGAGGTTACCTGAGTCTTAGTAAGAAAGATGTGGAAACTGTATATGTAGACAAGTAATTTCAAGGTCAGAGAGTAGATAGAGAGCTCACCTTCAAAGAGCTTTTGAGAGAAGTCTGGTTATCTTTGGCAGTTTCTGGCCCTTATTCTTCTGTCTGTCTCTCTGGAAATCTGCATTCCAGTTACTCACTTCTGTCCCAGCCTCAGCCGTGTACCCTTCTCACAGAAGACTTCCCCTTCACAGGACTCCGCATCTCTTTAAAAGACTTTTTTTCTTTTTTTTCCCTCTCGCCTCCTGTAGGGATGCCTGAACTCTCTTTTCATTTATTGTTCAATGGAGCCAAGCCTCAGTCTGTCCCTTTGGGATGAGGTATTGCTACGCATTAATAATTAACCTTGACAAGGAGCTCCAGTCGTAGGCATTTAACCCAGTGTAGAGGAAGCCAGAGTTCGGTTATGACAGAGAGATCTCATATGCTGGGGCTTAATAGTTGTGGTTAGAAAGGAGAAGCTGTCAGTCATTAAACTTTTATTATTTGTTTTCTGGTTCACTCACTTAAGTGGGTGGCCTAAGGATTCTGCACTGTTTCCCATTTGCTCATGGTCAGTCCAGTAGAAGTATGATGTAAAATTCAGTTTTTGAACTGGGGAGTTGAACATGCGTGACTTTCCACATAACGTTAGAGAGGCTTCAGGGCAGCTGCTCGCAGGACCTCGCTTCTAGTGTTCACAGTGGTAAAGCATGTGGACTCCGGAGCCCAGCACCTTGGGTTCAAGTGCTGCTCTGTCACTTACCAGCACTGTGGCTGAGGACTGGTTCCCTAACTACTCCCCACGTCCTTTTCTGCATCGGTAAAATGGGGGGAATGATGGGGATATTTCAAATGGGTGTTGTCAGAATTAATGAGATAGTAGGTCTTAGATTCTTAGTATTGTGCCTGGTAGTAAGTATTAGTATCATTATTTTCAGTATTATGGACTATAGTTAGGCCCAAGGACAGGGTCATATCACAGGTGAGGCATTTTCAATTTTTTGTCATTGGTGATATGTTAAAAGGCAGACAGCGCTGTTCGATTCTCTCGACAGGGGAGAGAAGGGGAGCAGTTGTACAGCTGGATGTTAGGGATTAAAGGATAGGTACTGGAACAACTCATCCAATTAACTTTTTATCACTGAGATGGATTGTAAGACTTAATTCCACACTTAAGTCTTGTTATTTTACTGAAGATGGAGTTGATAACACAGCCTTCTCTGGGCTGTGAATATGATGAAATCAGATTAACAACAACTACAACCACAGCCCCTCAAAATAGCTTAGAGTTTTACATCTTCGCTATGTGCTATTCCTAAGTGTTCTACATGTATTAACTCATTTCATTCTTAGAAAATAATTTCCTCCCATGTTCCTATTTTCAGAGGAGAAAACAGACCCAGATAAGTTAAATAACTTTGCCAAGGTCACATAGCTTCTGAGTAGTGAACGTGGGACTTGAACCTAAATCTGGATCCTGACTTAGAATTGGAGTAAGATAATGTACAGGACATAGCAAAGTGATTGGCATAATCAGTGCTTTAATTAGCCTTTCCCTTCCATTTTCTTTCTATTTATTTTATACTTGTGACATTGCTTAGAGATCAGAGGTCCAGGACCTATCTCATATCTCAGGCCAGTGCATTAGAATTCGGGTCTAGTAGCAGCAAAACCTTTTTGAAATTCTAACTTTGGCAAATAAGATTAATCCCTGCTTTTATGTGGATTATACTAGGTTTAGAAAGTCACAATATATATATTTTTTGTTTGTTAGGTTGTTTCATTCTCACACTATATGTATCTGGGTGACACACACAATGTGCAAAGGAACACAGATCTCTTTCCCTGCCAACTCTTAACACTTAATCATTTTCTTTAAGCAACATACCCACACAGTTAAAAAAAAAAAACATCAAATACGGTAAGGTATTGTGAAACGTAAGTCTCCCTCGCATCCCTGAATATTAATTTGACAAATCTCCTCTCCAGTGACAATTTTATAGTTTCTTGTGTTTTAAAGATGTTTTATGCATTACGAGCATATATACCTGTAACACTTCCCTCCTCCCAAACACACACTTTCTACAGTGATAGCATAATGCATGCTCTGATCTGTTTCTCGCTAATTTCACTTCGTAGTATTACTTGGAGAGCATCCACATCAAAATTGGGGGTACTACTTGGTTTTTAAGGACCATATAATTTTTCATCTTAAGGATCTGCCAATCTATCATTGGTGGTCATTTAGGTCGTTTCAAGCTGGTCTTTTACTGAGAACACTTTAATTAATATCTTCGTACATATATATTTGCCTCTGTGTAACTCAATCTCTCTTGATTTCTACTTGCAAGCTTATGTTGTATAACTTTCTGGCAAAACAAAAATTGGCCAGAAGGAGACAGACAAAAAGAATGGAAATGTAGGAGCTTATTTAGGGCTTGTGTACATCTCAGAGGTCTCTTCAGATGCTTTTTCAAATGCTGTGTCTCATGTTTCTCATAATGTTTCAAACTGTTGTATCCTGAAGCCTTGTCTTGGGCCTCTTTCCTGGGTGCCCTGTGAGCAATCGATGGTTACTGTTAGCAGCTTGATTCATGTGGCACTTGTTTGGCTTTTGATAGGTTGTTTATAAGAATAATGACATCCGTCTGGAGCTGTCTCGCCTGGCCCGGATCGGAGATACCAAGATGAAAATCTACGGTGAAGTTGTTTTCAAGTGCGAGAACGTGGCCACGCTGGACCCCATCAACTTTGAGACCCCAGAGGCTTATATCAGCTTGCCCAAATGGAACACCAAACGCATGGGTTCCATCTCCTTTGACTTCCGCACTACTGAGCCCAATGGCCTGATCCTCTTCACCCATGGCAAGCCCCAGGAGAGGAAGGATGCTCGGAGCCAGAAGAACACCAAGGTGGACTTCTTTGCCGTGGAACTCCTCGATGGCAACCTGTACCTGCTGCTTGACATGGGCTCTGGCACCATCAAAGTGAAAGCCACTCAGAAGAAAGCCAACGATGGAGAATGGTACCATGTGGACATTCAGCGAGACGGCAGATCAGGTAGGAAGAGGCGGCGTAGGTCACTGAGACGAGATGGAAGCTTTGGCTTCTCAGTTTGTTTCCCAGCTTTATATTTTTTAACTTTTGCACTCGCATGCTTGTTGATTCTTTTGCTGTTCTCTTTAATGATTGTTGTAAGATTGTTTTTTTTGGAACAAGACACCTGTCTCCTCAATGGCTCAAATTCTGCTCCTCATCTACCCTGTCATTCATTGCACAGTCATCTCAGTGATAGCTCCAAGACCCTGGAGCTAAGGGTGGTTTTTCAAGTAGCATTTCCACAGCTACAAAGCAACTGTCATGTCACTGATGTGATGATTTTTCCTCTCTTTTCTTCTTCTTTTTCTTTTTCTCATCACCATGGGAACCAATTGTGACATCACAGATGCTGCATTATATGGTTACTCTGTAAGATAAGCTTTACTGTGCAAGGGTTTATGCAATAATACACCCTTCGATAATTGGCAAGAGCCATGTTGCAGGGAAAAATTATGACAAGAAAGGAAAAGGAAAATTGATTTTTCCTGAAGTCATATTCAATTTAAAGCCTTTCTTTGGTATGAAAGCCTATATTTCATTCTTTGCTCAGACCTCAGTAACTCTCCCTTCCTCTTCCTAACCTTTTACATTTGGTTTAAATGGCTTTGTTTGTTTCTGCAGCCGCAGATCAAACAAGCTAGCCCTAGGCAGTACATGGCCACTCTGGAATAGTAACAGAGAGAGGGAGGGAAAAGAAAACCCTACAAATAGTTTGGAGCTTTTGAATGCCTGAGCCGTCTGTTAGCTTTCCTTGTGGACCATGTGGCAATGAAGGTCACATTCTGTGCCATCAGAAAGGACATTTAACCTGGAGTGATAGTTAAAGCATTTGAATTTTACACGTATTTCCCGATTCTCCATTTAGGTAGTATTATACTCAGGAAGGGTCTTGCTGTATTTGCTATAGTTTTTAAGGATTCACTCTCCGGGTAAACACAAAAAGTCTTCTATTTGGAGATTTTCTTTCTAGGTGAATTTGGCCAATAATAGAAAGAAATATGTACCCCTCCCCCCAAAGGCTGTAGCCAGGAATGGCTTTTCTGCATAATTCCAGAGCTAGAGTGATGATGGAGATGAACAGCATTGCCCTTTCAGAGGTGCTGGATGGGTTCTGTGCAGAGGGCAGATGGGTGGCAGATTGCAGCCCTAGATGGCTTGTTGCCCAGTAGGATGCTTTATTGATTGTCTAAGATCTGATCAGATCCAAGAGGCTCCAAATTAAGTGTACTTTTGAGCAAGAATAAAGTTTGTATTTTTTTTTTTAACAGAAAAATACACAAAAATTATTTTTTTTCTGGAGGCTGTATCTTTTTCTTTCTCTCTTAAGTTTAGCCTTAAAATGTCAGCAGGAGTGGAGCCATAAAGCTGTCTCAGAATTATAAAGGGAATGCTCTTGTTGGTTTTTGAGACCATGCATTTGGGTCTCTGAAGGCGGGTAATTTTTGATGGGTTTCGTGATTGACTAACCTAGACCTTGTCACAGCTTAAACGTTACCTACCTGTGTCACAGGCAGGCTAGAACCCATAAAATTACCATTTATCTCCTTCTGTTTATTCTCAGTGCTAACTGCTTTTTCAAGTAGAGCAGTTATTTTGTTTTGTTAGAACTATCAGTGAACCCAGCTTTGACAGATGTGTTTGGATTTCAGAAGCCTTGAATTTCATACCTGGGAGCTATAACCTTGGCCAGTACTTTGAAATACTGATAAATTTGATCAAAACCTATACATGTTTACCAAGTAAACAGATAATTGTCCCGTGAAAACAGTGTAACATAAAATTTTAACATGATCTATTAAACGTCATTTCTTCATGAGGATATTTTGTAGTATGTTATTTTGAGTTATAAACCTATTCTAAAATGAATAGTTATAAAAACGTCATTGTACCCGAATGTGGTGCCTCTTTCCTTGCTCATCCTGAAGCGTGTGACTGAGAGGTGATATAGAAATACTTTTGTGATCACTCTCCAGTTGGGAGACTGATTTTTAAGACTTGATAGGTGCATTCAAAACAGTTGTGGTCACACACCCAGCAGACAGATTTCCCTCAGGGTGTAATTCAGGCTCCAGCATTTAAACTGGTTCTGGTACTGTCCTTATTTGGCAGTAGATGCTCCTCTCCTTAGGTTGGGGATCAAAGAGGGTAGTTCTATAGATATGTCGAGGGTAAAGTGTGTAAGAGAGAAGTTACAAACCAACTCATTTGTGAAATAGTGGACATAGGAGCTCCTATCTGTTTTAAGGAAAAAGTCCTCCCAAAAGCATATAAAATACTTAAATCGTGGCCAGGACATTATTACTGTTACGTAGGTTTTTAAAAGATTAAAAACAACAACAAAAAAAGGCAAAGGAGAGATTTCTCAGGGAGAAAACTTCTAGGAAGAGCGCAGGGGAAGAAAGCTGTTGGCTTAATCCTCCCTGAGGTCCTTTATGCTCTTTCTACTCCTCTACCCCTGTGTTGACTTTGCAATTTAGAGTGTAGGTCACATTGTTAATCTCAGCTGATTTCAGTCCTCAGGCCATATCCCCTTCATAGTTTAGAGAATTGAGATTCAGACAGACGTGAAGGCTGGCTGATGGATGATGGTACGACCCAGTTATCTTGGTACCAATTAAACACTTTAAGAATACTAAATAATTTTTACTAAATAATTTCATGGCATGATGTTTATATATCACCATGATTTTACACTTTAGGAAATTGAGCTGTAAGTGACTCAGGGACCAGCCTTGGGTTATTTTCACCATTGAGGACTAGAATCCTTGTCCCCAAGTTCCCAGGTCATGAACCCAGTCTCTCTCTGACCTTGTATCCTGCTCACGGCCCTTTGCCTTTTCTGCCCTAGCCACAGCCCCGCCTCCCGCAGGTTCTTCGTCGGTGTCATTCCCTCTGTCTGGCATGTTCAGACTGCTGGACTCTGCATGGTTGGATCTTTCTCAGCATTCTGGTTTCAGCTCACCTGTCACCTGCTCAGAAAGGCCTTCACTGACTATACACTTTAAAGTGGAACCTGTGGGCTGCTGCTGTGGCACCCGCTTTACTCTCTTCCTGACCCCCGCCATTAGCTAATTTCTCTTGTTGGGTGATGTGTTTAGTTTCCGTCCCTCTGCTCTGGCACATCAGCTCCACGAGAACAGGGATGTGCCTGTCAAGTTTATCTGTGTGTAGAACCATACCAGAGGCAGAGCAGGTGTTCAATACATGTTTGTTAAATAAATGAAGAAACATGTTCCAGTTAAAATTTATCAAAGGCAATGCCCCAGATGTTCACTGGCAGGCCTGGTAGTCAATGCCAGTGTGGAGGGTATCGGTGCATGGAAGGCTCCATCCTTTGGGGGTGGCGAGCCAGTGGTGAAGACTTAGGTGAGCACTTACAGAGCCCTTACTCTGCCCCAGGCACAGAGTAAGTAGGATTTTACATGTATGAGCTCATTTAATCATCATATCAACCCATGAGGTGGGGACAGTTATTTTCCCATTTTACAAATGAGGAAACTAAGGCCCAGGAAGATGAAGTCTCTTCTTCAAGGTTATAGCTAGTACACGGTAGAGCTGGGATTTAAACACAGGCAGGAACTCAGCCCATATGGTTTGCGACCTCTCAGCCAGAACTTCTAGCTAGAGAAAGGACATCATACTAGGTACTAGGCCACTGGGATGGCCTGTCTCCTGTGGGTTAGGCTGTATTACCTGGCAGAGATGGGAACCACATTACCTGCATTGTCCTTTCCAGCATGTTGCAGCATTTTGTTCCCTTGCTTGCATTTTTCTCTCCTGGTCCAGTGACACTAGTCTCAGAACTCACCTGCTGAGCTCCTTTCATTTGGTTCATCGACTGGCAGCCGCATCTGCAATGCCAGGAAGCTGTTAGCTCACTCTGTTTCTGTTCTCCCATCGCAGGTACCATATCAGTGAACAGCAGGCGCACGCCTTTCACTGCCAGTGGGGAGAGCGAGATCCTGGATCTGGAGGGGGACATGTATCTGGGCGGGCTGCCGGAGAACCGTGCTGGCCTCATCCTGCCCACCGAGCTCTGGACCGCCATGCTCAACTACGGCTATGTGGGCTGCATCCGCGACCTTTTCATCGACGGGCGCAGCAAGAACATCCGGCAGCTGGCGGAGATGCAGAACACCGCGGGCGTCAAGTCCTCCTGTTCACGGATGAGCGCTAAGCAGTGTGACAGCTACCCCTGCAAGAACAACGCCGTGTGCAAGGACGGCTGGAACCGCTTCATCTGCGACTGTACGGGCACCGGCTACTGGGGAAGAACCTGCGAAAGGGGTAAGTCCGCCCTCGTGCGAGGCATGTTGGGTCCGAGTGTGTGTGACTGCTGCAGCTGTGTCCCTGGACGGACCTCCTGGTGCTTTCTTTGCTACCACAGGTGCTCCCTTTGGACCTACTTGTGCTTTCTTTCTTCTAGAGAAGTGTTTTCGTGGGTTTATTTCTTTCCAGATCGTACCATTTCAAGCTCTGGATACATGGATTTGTTTGACGAAGGCTGAGTTGCAGAAAGGGAACATTTAGAATAAACATTACCATGATCATGATACTCTTTTGATTAAGTATCAGACATCTATTTAGAGAGGGCGAATACATCTCTTTTGAGATTCTGGATGAATTAACCAAATCTCTGTTTTAGTTATTCATTTAACTCATGCTTTTTGGTGCTTTCTGCATGCTAACTCTTGGGTTAGGCTTTAGAAATACAGGGTTGAACAAGACAGACCCAGCCCCGTTCTTGTAGAGCTTGCTCCCTTCTTGAATATGTAGCCATTACTAAGTAATATTAAAGGTGACACGTTTTATAAGAGGCATATGATATATTCGTTAAGAACATGAACTCTGGGGCCAGACTGGGTGAAAAATCTGTCCATCATGAAGTGATGTGAACCTTATCAAGATAATTAATATCTTCGAGACTTGATTCCCTCATCTGTAAAATGTGAATAATCAGGTACCTTCTTCACAAGATATTGAGGATGACAAAGTGAGTCAATAGGTTCCTGGACTACGGTAAGCATTTAATGAGTACTGGTAATTGTCGCAGTCATAATTATTGTCATCGACTTCATTAAAGGGAAAGTAGAGAGAAGTTTGGGAGGCCTTCCTCTGCAAGGAAGGAATATGCAAGCTGAGGCTCGAAATATGAATAGGGGTTAGATTGGTGAGGAGGCGGGAGAAAGGTGTGTGTCCTAGACAGGAAGGACTGTGTGTGTCAAAAGATAGAGGCAAGAGATGGCCATGGCACACTTGAGGAACTGGACAAAGTCTAAAATAGACTGGAGTGTGGAGTACCGTGGGGAGAAGTGTAGGGGTGGTGGCCGGCTAAAGAGCTGGGGAGCAGACACCGGGGGCTGATGGATTGGAACAAGCCAGAATGCTAGAAAGAGCCCCTTTCTATTCACCACTTTAGCATTTTACATTTGCACTGAATTTACAGTTTGGGTAAAGGGCAGAGGTAAAGGTAAACAAAAAGACATCAAGACAAGATTCCAGTCTATAAGCCATATCCAGATTGCAGCCTGGTTTATTGTTTTAGGTGCCAAGCATACAGAATCAAGCTGGCGATCCATGGGTTGAAAGTCTCTATTTTATAGAAAAGAATGATCTGCATAGTTATCAAGTGTTTCCCGAGGACATAGCTTTAGGGCTTTGAGGATACTGCATCTGTAATAGGTAGCTCCTGTCCTCAGAAAGCTTATCATTTATTTAGCTGAGGAGTCGAGACATCTATACAAAAAGCAGTAATAAATAATACAAAGCAGTAGCATGGGCTCCATAGCTGGACCAAACTAGGAAGACATGGAGATTCAGAGAAAAGACTGTTTTGAGGAGGGACCTGTAGGGTCTCATTCCTAGAGACTGCCAGTGGCCAGAATTGTCCAAGTATCATAAGTCTGGTGATGAGGACATATCCTGGAACAGGAACTAGATGATCAGTCAAAATGTTTTCAAAGAGTGGTTTTTGTGAGGTCATCTATATTACTAGTTGTGTTTCAAAAGAACTGCAAATGTACCTTCTGTTGGACCAAAAACAAGATACAGGTCTTTGGAGTGCAGGAGAAAGAGCCTTCTTGGGTCTAATGGAATTTAAATTCAGGTTCATTGAATTTTCAGAGTAGCAACAACCAGAATATGAGCTAAGATGAGGAGGCAGCAATCTGGAATGGAAATGGGCTACATGGGGCTGACCAGTCTGTCAGACTCCTGGACTTGACAAACCTTTTTGTAAGGTAGACTACCCTGTTGCTAGTTGGGGAGAGAGAAAGGTCATTGGACCTCTGAGATGCATGAGACAGTTTGGGTATTGCTAGGGTATTGCAGGTCTTCCACCGTCTATGAAGGTAGTATAAGAAATGAAGGTCACTTTAGACATCTCACTTCTTCCTCTAGGGTCTCTTCCTAACTCAGGGGCCTTATGGTTGCCGAAGACGGGCAGCAGTGACTGTAGACATCTGTGTAAGTTGTCTCTGCATTCACCTATTCCAAGGGCAGATCAATGAGAGTTGGTCCAAGATCTGCTAAGTACAGTGAAAGTCACTGCACCTTTTACATTGTCACTTTTGACTAGTCATTAAAAGGCAGCTGATTGGGGATATATGGGGGACAATTATTCTTGGTACAGTGCAGCCAAGAGTCATCCATTCTGGCCAAATGGGAAGGAGCCTAGCAAATTTAAGACATTTGATCTATACATCGCTCAAATTCCAGACGGTTCAACTGATTGTTTTGTTCCCCCACTAATTGTTTTTTGGCCCCGCATTGTTCCTGACAACATGTTCAGAATGAATCAGTGGAGTGTAAAAATAATAAAACTCCACTCTTCTAGCAAAGAAAATAGAGCTTCCCAATGACATTGTTTTTCTTTATTAAACCTGATTCCTCAGGGGGGATGCTTTTGAGTAGCTTTTATTCATTTTTCACACATGCAACAGACATTTATTGAAACCCTAGTATGTTCCAGGCAGTGTATTAGATATAGGAGTTGCAAAAAAAACTGACACAGCCCCCGATTTTGATCAAGGAGTGTATATTCCTTCCAGCGAAACAAAGGGAAATGTGGGAAAAGTGATAACACATGGCGGACGTCATGCTGGAGGTCTGTAGGGGAACGGTGGGGCGCAGAAGGGAGAAGCCATGCCTGTAGGGGAGAAGTGATGGTCGGGTAAAGGAGGCCCAAGGCTTCTTGGGTTTTTTGGTCTCCTATTTCTAACAAAATGATGACCTCTCACTACCTGTCACCCTCAGTGTTCACTATAGGCGCTTCTAAGAGTGGTGAAGGAAAAGTCTTTAAGATTGTTTGGATGGAAGCGTGATCCCCTTTGGATCAAGGAATGCTGCCCCACCTGCCGTAACACCATCAACCTGGTCACTCAGTTTATCATTCTCTCTTAATTTTCTTCTAGAAGGATTAACCCTGAGTCTAGAATACATCATTTGGAGTAAATGTGATGTCTAAGACAGTTCCTAAGGCAGCATGTCCCATCTAGCCCAAACCGAGTCCTATACTTGGGCTTCATAGTGGGATCAGTCCCTTGATATTGCTAGCCCATATCAGGAACAGTAGTGACAGAAAGAGGCACTTGTTTATATAAAATGGAGAAAGCATAGGTAGGATGCTGAAAACTGATATTCAGAGAAGAAGCAGAGTTGGGGATAGCTCAGGTCAGACAATAGATCAAAATAGCCCAAGAACTCAAACAAAGTGAGCAAGCAGATTAGTCGAACAGGCAACTCCCAGATCAAAGTTGTCAGCCCAAGACAAGGGAGTAAAGTTAGGGAACTAGGAAATATATGAGTATATGAGACTAAGGTTAATTTTCATGAGTATCTTTCTCTTAGAGTAAAAATGGATGACTCTTGCTCATACTCTGAAAAGAGTGCTTCTACTGCCTGTGAAGATGAGCAGCTCTAAATCTTGACATATGACAATTGGCTTGATGTCGTATTTAGATTTTTCAGCATGATCTGATACTATTCTAAGAAGATGTAGCTATATCTACCCATCCCAGTTGTTCAGTTGTAGCTATTTTGGTTTGTTATTCATAGTGAAGTGGGAGACGTCTCCATGACCTAAAAAGCAAAGGCCTGTTTTAGCCACTTAATGCCAGTCAGTTTAGTTGAAATGCTTTAATCTTCTGGAAGTCCACCTGTCATCCTGTGAAGTCCTCTTGTACAGAGGAAGCATTCTAGCTTGTCTCTCTAAAGAAGATGTGATCAATTGACCTGCGACAGCATAGGCATCTTCTTGCCAGTATAGCCAGCTGTTTAATTCACTTGGTGGGAGCCATTTGTCAGTAGGCAAGGATATGGATTTGATTTATTTGTGGACCATCAAGCTTCAGTTTGAGGCCACTGCAGATTCTACCCTCTTCCCTGGATGGTTTTTTGCTGAATGTTTGCCATATATTTAGCAAGAAAGAAAATAAGACTCAGTGAAAGTCCATCCTATGATGAGAAAAATAATCTACAGTGCCACACTTAGAGTCAGGATGGCCTAGTGGTTAGTGGCATGAATTTTTAGAGTCAGATGGAGCTTGATTTCTGTGTTTCTTCTGTCACTCACTAGCTAGGTGATTTATAACAAATTTCTTTCTTAATTCTGCCAAGTCTCAGTTTCCTTATCTGTAAAATGGGTACATTAATAAATACTTACTAAGTACGGTTTTCTTGGTTGCAAGCTACCAAACGGACTGTGAGTAACAGAGTCAAGGAAGAGGATTCGCTGCATAATTACCTAGAGAGGTATCAGTCGAATGAAGATTTCACTAACTACATCTTACAAAAGGAAGCAGAGCACCTCTGGGGGCCCCGAGGTACTGTGATTGAAGTGATTCATCTCTCTTGAACTGCAGGTTCTGAATTTTTCCACTAACAACTTTTCTCATTTTCAAAAAAGAGAACTTCATTGCCCTAATTTTTTTTTGTCTGTCTCTTCACCAGTGAGCTCTGTCCAGGTGGGCAGTCACCTAGAATGGATATGAATGATCATCCATACGTGTGATCATTTCTATATATATAAAATCTTACTGTACTTTTTCCTTAGTGCTCTTTCATGGGTAACCTCAGGGTACCCTGACCCATAAGGCCATGTCTTATTATAGATGTCCAACCACGTGGACATATTTCTGTCTGATAAAAGAAAATATTTCCTGGGATTGTAGAAAGTAGATGCCTTTGATGATATTAGTTTGCAGAACCAAGAAAATATGATGGAGGGGGTAAATCTGCTCTTCTCTCTGGTTCCTGGGATTTCATTCATCTGACACAAGCACCAGCTGAAAACCAAGAGCGAAAGATATTTTGAGTTCTCTCAAATGACTCTTATTCCAATAGGAAAAGAGGGCAGGCAGCAGCTGCTCCCCTGCTTCCAGCTCAGGGACTTCCCTTTCAGCCAGCCCCTCTGATGGCTGCGGTGTGCCCCTGGAGCAGCAGCAGCACGTTCTGCCTGGGAGGAGTGAGATACTGCCTACAGATGAGGCTGAATGCAACATTTGGATTCCACATGGAAATCATGACATCAGAAAATAGTAGACTTGGTAGATACCATTGATGTTATCTGTACCTAATCCTTGTTTCAGTAGTAGGTGAGGAACCGGAAGCCCTAAGAAGTAAACATGACTTTAACTTAGAGTAACTGTAGAATGATTAACAGTCATGATTCCTGACTCCTAATCCATTGCACTTTCCGTTACACTGAACACACTTTCCTCTTATGCTGTAAGGTCCTACCGTAAGAGGTTCTACTGTAAAGCCATTGAGGGAAAAACAGTGCATATCTTTGTTTCCCCACAGTCTCTAATACTGTGCTATATACATGCTATGTAATTATTAAGCATTGGAAGGGCCCAGGCCTCTGTCCTGAGTCTCCTCTTGGCCTGTATATGCCTTTTGGTAACCTCATCCATTGCCATGGTGTCAGAGACCTCTACATGTCAGTGACTCTCAAGTAAGATCTGCAGCCTGTAACTCTCTCTGGAATCCCAGATTTCTATATCCACTTGTCTATTTGACATCTGTATTTGGATATCTGATAGGTATCTTAATCACAACATTGCAAAACAGAAATCTTGAGCTGTTGTTCTTCCCTGCCTTAAACGTTTTTTTGCTTTTAATGTTCCCCATCTCAGTAAATGGCATCACTAACATCCTTGGGATTTTCCTTGATTTTTCTCCCATCTCATTCAGTCTGTCTCATTCATCTGTCAGCTCTTCATCTAAACCCATCCTATATCTGTTCACTTCCCTCCCTTTCTACCACCATTATCAATCTACACTAATCTCTTTTTTGGACAATTGGATAGCATGTCCTATGATTATGAAAAGCTGAAGTTCATTTTGTGCCTTTCTTAGAGTATTAAAGTTAGATTATTAAAATATCTATGTACTCAACACATTAATTAGCTTTAGTTTTTATGGCTTTTGGTCCCCCAAATTATAGGAAATGAAGCTCTGATAATTCTTTGGAATTAATGTCAACATTGACTTAGCAATTCCATAAATGAGTATCTAGCTCTTCTCTGTACCAGGCTTGGTGAGCTAAGTTGGGAGGATATGCATTTGTGGAAGTCGTGGTTTCAGGTCTTCCATGAACTCACACTCTAGTGAAGGGGATGGAGATGTAATCTGCAAATTGCAATGCAATCTACTAAGGGCAGTGATTCAGGGAGTAATTATAGGAAAGAAAATATAACAATTAGAAAGCAAAATATGTCCAACATGATTTACTACTTTATAACTGGTTCCAGATCCACCGGGGTCTGCTCAGACTGACTCAGTGATATAAGGACAAAAGAAACCCTGGCTTCCAAGGTCAAACATAATAATACTGGTTGCTTTCACTGGTTCCAGTGGCATTGAAGATCTTCCCTATTCACCAGGGGTATCCAGGCCCTTTATTTAGATATGTGACCTTGAGATTCTTACTTGGATCCTCTGATGTCTCTGTTATGCAAAAATAAAATGAGGCAATTGGGTTTCATGCTCTCTTAGGGCCCTTTCTGTTCTAAACTCTGATTCTCAAATGTCATCAGCTTGGCAATGTCTCCCTTTATCCCGAGACAAGGGGTAAAGGTGAGTGAAGGGCAGGACAGGAATGTGAGTCCTTGTTCCTTGCAGTCTGCAGAACTGTCTGGGTTAGGAGGCTGGGTTTAGTGATATCAGCACTGCAATGAAGTTGTCACCTCTCTGATTCATTCATCTAAGAAAATGAATACCTTGGTGTACTGGGAATACTTCAGGCCCATGATATGTAAGTTTTAATTGATGGATTAATGAATATAACCTTGGATTTCTTAAGAGCATTAAAAGGCTGTTTCCTTTTAGGTCCATTGTTACCCACTTTTAATGGGTAATGACATGTATCAGAGAAAGGGGCTTCCCAAGAAATATACAGTTCCTCAACATCAACCAACATGTCTCCATTTTCTCTAATTAATTGATGTTTGGGTTATACAGATGTATTTCCGGTGATGACCATGGCAGTGCTCAGATTCAGCCTCTTTTTTCTCTCCCTGTTTTCCAGATTTCCTTTTCCATGGGCCCAGGGTTGTATGAGCCCAGGCAATTGTCCCATAGGCCATGAACCCTTCCTAAGTGTTATTCCACCAGGTCAGGGTCTGAGATAACCCTCATCACAGCTGCTCCTGTTCTGGAGTCTTGATGCTCCAGGGGTTCCAGAAAGACAGGCTAGGGGCTTTGGAGATCTTTGAAAAATCTATAGCTTGGGCTGTGTTCAGCCTGAGAAAGTGAGGGTCAGCACATTGGGGCAATGCATGAATGCTGCTTAGAACTGCATCGCACCTGCTGTTGACCACGGTTCTGTCAAATGCAGGGACATGGCAGCCATTTATATTGCCACTCTGTACCTTTATCACTGCCTTTGCTAAAAGTTGTTTAACTGCAAAAAGACATCTGCCCATTATGGGTGCAATCAATTGAGATGCTGCTAAATTATGAGAAACAAGTGCTTCACAACTCAACACAAGAAGATGTCATGGCCTTTTCTAGCATCTCTGGTTCCACATGTCTTTTCATAGATAGATAAATTCTTCCTTTCTCTGATCTGGATTAAGGGGAAAGGAAAGTTAAGAGATCTGCTATTTATTGAGAAAAATTATGTTTCTGCTCTATGTTAAGTTTTTAATATACACTGGGCCATTCAACCCTCACATCTGTTCTGAAGACCGCATAGTATTATTCTTATTTTCTAGTTGAAGAACTTAAGGGCCGCATCCATTCATTCCAAAGACCCTGTTGAGTACTGTGCACCAGGGGCTATGTTGAGCCCTTGGAATCCAAAAGCATTGATTGTGACACTCCTCATAAACATGTCAATATATTCTGATATCTGAGGAAGGTGGGACACAGATGCAGGGAGAAACATCATGGACAGCATCACATATTGGGTGACACAAGAGCTGAGGCTTGGTGGAGTAGCAAGAATCTCCCAGGTAGACCAGGCAGGAAAGTGTTTGATGCAAAAAGAACAGAGATGCAAAGGTGAATTCGGTAAATGAGAAATGTTCCTTGTGGATGGATGAAAGCTGAGACTTGGAAAGCGAGGAAAAGGAATTTTAGGGGACACTTTAGAAGGTGTAGCTGGAGGAGTGGAAGGGCAAGATGTTGAAGTATCTCGTTTGCTTTTCCGACAAGCTTAGCCCTTATCTTATAGGAGGCATGCCATTTCTATCAAAGGGACAACAAAGTCAAATCATTTTGGCAGAGGGCGGATCGGACATGGGAGGCAGTAGGCCAACAGACCAGTGTGCATTATTCAATTTGCATTTGTGTTATTCTGGGAATGAGAAATAAGAGCCCTAACTGAGGTAGAAAGAATAAAGGTCACTTTTTGGGGACACATCCAATAGATTTAATGGGCAATGTTGATAGGATTTAATAACTGATTGTACTCAGCTAAAGAGTGGATTAGAACAGGGGTTTGACCATAGAAGCCTGTTGTTTCCTTCCTGTACTACTCAGCCGTCTCGAGTCAGTTGAAGATCCTGGGGAGGAATGCGGAGGGGTGAAGTAACAAGGGGATGTAGCTAGGAGTCGTTTACACATGCTGGCCCCACTCTGAACATATGTGACTTACTCTCGGTCCGTGCCTCAGTTTCCATATTTACCACTGAGAATATCAACCATGTCTGCTTAATTGGCTTGCTGGGTCCTTCCGTTAGAGTCAAAGTGTGCTCACACTGGTAATAAGCCAACCTGCCCCTTTCCGAATCTAGAATTCAGTAATTCAAGATTGAAAAAATTATCTGACTCGTGTTTTTATTCTAATTTTTTCTCGTGTTACAGAAATGACCAGATATGATTTCTGTGTTTAAATGTATGATATAGCTTAGAACTTAAAAGTGGGAAGGAAGGTTCTGGCAGAAGGGAACATACCAAAGCATGTTTTTCTTCATACTTCAAATGGTTTATATTTGGAGTCAAGACAAAACTCTGGTGTAATCCCAGATTTTGAAGAATTATGTTAAAATGGTGTTTTGTTACTGTGATGATCTCAAACAAGATTTGCATATATATGACTAAAAAAATCGTAGTTTCTCTTTCTTGAGTAAAAGCGGCCATGAAATTAAGCTGAAAGATTCTTTTTCAGACATAGGAAAATCATATTTTTAATTTTTTTGTATTCTGGTCTCTCATTAGGACTTTCTAGCAATGATGCTTAGTACTGAGGATTGTGTGTACATGAGTGCGTGCATATAGTTTCCCTCTAGTTTCCGAGAGGTTTCTCTACTTGATTTCATCGTGAGTTCTGTTTTAATCCAATCTGGGATCATTAAGGGGAAGAAACAGCAGACGTGTAACAATCACGAATAGAAGACCCAGACTTAAAACCTTACATTGATTGACCTGAAGAAAACCAGATAGAATTATTTATCTTGTCAAAGGCTCACATTACCTAGCACAACCACCCCACCCCTAATTTTAGATGAGTAAACTGAAGCCTCCACATAGGAAATGAATTGCCCAAAGAATAGAATACAGCATTCCCAGTCTCTCATTTTGTTTCTCCTATAGTTGGATTTTTCAAAAAAATATACACGAATGATGTCTCTGCACATTTTATGAAGCTATATGTTTATGTCCCTATCACCTATTAAGCATTAGAGTTGCGGCATTATAGCAAAGACATTTGGCCAGTTTCCAGTAATTTATTTATGTTGATAAATTTTGTCTGAAATGGTAGAGAGAAGAAACATGAAGGGAAAAGACTTGTACACATTTCTCTTTTTTTTCATCAGCCAACCCATCTTACCCCATGAATGACAAATAAATCCAGACCGACAGAGAGGATTTTGATGTGACAAGTACATCAGGGACTTAGGGCTCCAAACCCTGGGTATAACTGGCTCTTGGAAGGCCCCCTTCTGTGGGCTGTTGGACAGCTTTCTCTCTGGTGGGGAGATGCAATCTTTCTTGGAGAACATCATTTCATGCTCCTTAGCATGTTTAACCTTTACAGCAAGGCATTCTCATCAAAATGACAAACCCCAACAGAGCCTTCTGAGAGGCCAGTAAATCAGAAACCTTATGAAATCTGAGGGATTAGCATACTTCCCCTTTTGTTTCCCCAGGGGAAGAAAGTCCTGTGCTTTTCAGATTTCAATCTTCTCCGCAGGCCTCTTGTCTGGAGCTTCCTGCTGTAGACCACTGGTATATGAACATTGTTTCCATATGCTCTCCCAGGGCCACATATTGACACCAGCTAAGGCCAGCACATTCTTTATCTCCATCAGCAACATTGTAAAGGAAAGATAAGGGCTCTAATGTTTGCTTAGTTGAATTCTCCGCACCCCTCAAGTCTTTCTTTCTGGGTCTGAAGATAGTGGCTGGCTCTTAATGTCACCATACGTGGTGTCAGGCTGTTGTTCACAGGGACCTCATCTCCAGCTGGCTGTCTCTATCCTTCTTCCCCCATTTCTCAGTCTGTAATGAAACTCCTTTCACAAGCAGTCCAGCTTCTCCAGTCCCTGTAAGATGGAGCCTTCTGTAGAAATCCACAAAGCCAGTCTTACATCGAGAGCAGAAGTGGAAGGAGAGAAGATTGATGAGTAAAAGTCCTGTTAGCTGTACAGGTGATAAAAACATTTCTTGGCAGTTGGGGGAGGGTGACTCTTTTATCAGAATTTACTAATTCACATTTACAGTTGGAAAGGACTTCTGAGGTTTTGAGTCTACTCCAGTAACTGATGTGTAGCCCTTGTGAAAATCCCTAAAATGTTATATGGACTCTATGGGAACATTTACTCTGTTTCCATATGCTGTACTAAATCTATATTTCGAATCCGGGATCAGAGTTCTCTATCCTAAAGCAATGTCAGGAAGTGCTCTAGCTTTGTCCCTTTGGGATGGTCTTCCTGTGTAGTGGGATGCTTGTGCAACTCAGAAGCTTTCTGCACCAGCTTAGCGAGTCCTTGTGATTTTTTTTTTTTTTTACACGTAATAGTTCCTTTATTTATTGCAGATAGGCTAGGCAATTAATTCACAGTTAGCAACTTATGGCCTGGAAAATTTCATTAGCCAAACCTTATATTATCAACACATCCGTTTAAAAAGAAATGCTTAAAGAAGTGGGCTGAATATCCAGATTCCTGATCATCTCCAAGAAGCGGGCAACCACAGAAAGGCAATTTTGGAGGGAGTGTAGAGTCGTACCAACATTATCAAAGCCACTGAAATCCTCACATAAGGGGATAGAAAAAGGGAATTCATATTTACTGAGTACCTTCTTTGTGCCAGGTATAATTTTGTACTTAAGATGTAGGAGTTTGGAAGTCAGACAGAGCTGGATACGAATCCCAAGTCCATCACTGATTCTTGTGCGATCTTGGGTGTGTTTTTAACCTCTCTGAGCCTGTTTTCTGACCTATAAAATAAGCCTTATATGAAGCTTAAATAGGATGATTATGTAAAAATTTTAGCACAACACCTATAACTTTCAAGTGTTGAATACATGGATAAGTGTTATTATTCTAATTTGAATTTTAGAATAATCTTATAATGTGTGTGGTATCATTCATATTTTTAAGGTAATTAAGCCAAGGCTCAGAAAGATTAAATAACTTGCCATAGTCCAACGTATTAGAGGTAGGATTTTTTACAACTCAGTCTATCAGATTTTCTGCTATATTTTGCCATTCCTCAAAATAGGAGATCTTGGAGGTGGGATTAGATATTTTGGGAGGGAGAATGAGCTATGAGATGGAGAGGGCCTGTTTGGTTTACTCTCCAACCCATTCTCTGCTTCAGGACTTTCAGGGGGTGAACCTAAGGAATAAGCAGGCATAGAAGCTGCCCCACTGAAGAAAATTCAGGATTTAGAAAAACAGTCAGGATCTTTCACATCCTTTTCCCCACATTCTTGGTTCCCAAGTAAAGGAGAGGGACTCTAAGGTTCCATGGGGCCAGTCCAGAAAAGCATGAAGTGGGTACAGCTCAAGACTGTAAAGAAAAACTTTGCCCTGTTACAGTATATCCAGGGCCACAATGTACAGCTTTTAGGTTGGCTTATTACACCTGCCCGCGCGTGCGCGCGTGCGCACGCACACACACACGCACACACTTGAGCCCTAAAAACTGGACCTCTCTAAATCTTGTTTTGCTTGTCTGTCTCCTGCACTAGACTGTGAGCAGTCAAGCCTGTATCAGCATCATAGTACCAAGGATAGAAAAGAGGCTCAATCTGTGTATAGGGAAGAAAGCCATGAAAGGATAAATGAATGGGATTAACTCTAAGATTTACTATACTGAGGGTAGAACGCTGGTTTATTATCTGGCAAATCTGGAGAAATTTGGTGCCTGAACACCCTCCTCTCTACCTCTTCTCTCTCACACACACACACACACACACACGCGTGCGCGCACACATACACACACGTTAGGATTTTCTGGTGGGCACAGGTGGGATGGGCCTAGAGAAAAATCATCCGGGAACTCACTTAGGGGTCTAGCCTCAACATTGCTTAAAATGACCAGATAGGCAAGCACGGAAAGAAGCTTGGATAGAAGGAGAAATAGGCTTATCCATCCAGTGCAGGAACTTCCATCATTTGAAATAATGGGGCTGACTTCGCCACTGTCCATGGTGAGAAGAGCTCCCAGTGGGAGATGCACTTTGCTCCCTCCCACTCGGTTTTCTTTTGCTCCTCCCCATTTCCCTTTTCCCCCCTCTTCCCCTCTTTTCTTTATCCCTTCTCTTCTTTTTTTAAAATATTTTTTTATTTTTCATTTACAGTTGACATACGATATTATATTAGTTTCAGGTGTAGAACATAGTGATTAGACATTTACATACCTCACAAAGGGATCACCCCAGGAAATCTAGTACCCATCAGACATCATACATAATTATTATAATATTACTGACTGTATTTCTCATGCTATACTTTACATCCCCGTGACTATTTTGTAACTACCGATTTGTACCTCCTAATCCTTACCTCTTTTTCACACACCCGCCCTAATTCCCTTCCCACATGAGTTTGTTTCTGTTTTGTTTATTTTGTTCTTTAGATTCCACATGTAAGTGAGTCGTATGGCATTTGTCCTCTGTCTGACTTACTCCACTCACCACAGTACCCTCTGAGTCCATCCATGTTGTGACAGATGGCAAGATTTCATTCTTTTTTATGGCTGAATAATATTCCATTGTATAAATATACCACATGTTCTTTATCCATTCACTTATTGATGGACATCCAGGTTGCCTCCAGATCTTGACTATTGTAAATAATGCTGAAATGAACATATGGATTCACATGTTCCTTTGAAGTAGTGTTTTGGGTTACTTTGGTTAAATACCTAAAAGTGAGATTACTGGGTCCTTCTTTGTCTCTTGTTATAGCCTTTGTTTTTAAGTCTATTTAGTCTGGTATAAGTATCGTTACCACAGCTTTTTTTGTCTGTTTCCATTCCATTTTTATGAAATACATTTTTTAATCTCTTTACTTTCAGTCTTTTGATCTGTAGTGAGTTTCTGGTAGGCAGCATATGTAAGGGTCTTATTTGCTTACCCATTCCACCACCCTGTCTTTCAATTGGAACACCTAATCCATTTACATTCAAAGTAATTGTTGATGGATGTGTAGTTATTGCTGTTTTAACATTCACATTTTTTATCTTTTTTTCTTTCTTCTACTTCTTCTTGAAGAAGTCCCTCCAGCATTTCCTGTAATACTGATTTGGTGGTTGTAAATTCTTTTGCTTTTTCTTTTCTGGGAAGCTCTTTATCTGTCCTTTGATTCTAAATGATAACTTTGCTGGGTAAGGTAGTCTTGATTATAGGTCCTTGCTTTTCATCACTGAATATTTCATGACAATTCCTTCCATCCTGCAAAGTTTCTGTTGAGAAGTCAGCTAACAGTCTTATGGAAGCTCCCTTGTAGGTAACTAATTGCTTTTGTCTTGCTGCTTTTAAGATTCTGTTTATCTTTAATCTTTGGCATTTTAATGATGATGTGGCTTGGTATGGGCCTCTTTCTTTGGGTTCATCTTGTTCGGGACTCTCTGTGCTGCCTGGGATTGTATGTCTATTTCCTTTGCCAGTTTAGGGAAGTTTTCTGTCATTATTTCTTCAAATAGGTATGCTTGTTGTTGTCTCAGAGACCCCTTAAACCTCATTTACTTGGATTTTTTTTCTTGTTGCTGTGATGTTTGGGTGTTTTTCTGCTACTCTGTCTTTTGAATTGCTGACTCAGTCCTCCTTTTCTTCTGCTCTACTGTGGATTCCCTCTAATGTATTCTTCATTTCAGTTACTGTATTCTTCATTTCTGACTGGTTCTTCTTTATGTTTGATATCTCTCTGTTCAAGTTATCACTGAGTTGCTCTACTCTTTCCCTAAGTTCATTGAGTATCCTTATAACCAGTGTTTTGAACTCTGAATCTGGTAGATTGATTGTCTCCCTTTTGGTGCATTCTTTTTCTGGAGCTTTGTTCTGTTCTTTCATCTGGGACATATTTCTTTGTCTCTCCATTTTGGCTGCCTCCCTTGTTTGTTTCTATGTATTAGGTAGGACTGCTATGTCTTCCAGTCTTAGTAGAGCGGCCTTATGTAGCAGGTGTTGTGTGCAGCCCAGTGGCACAGTCTCCCTGGTCACCTGAGCTCAGTGCTTCAGGTGAGTCCCTCATGTGGGTCGTGTATGCCCTCCTTTTGTAGTTGAGCCTTGGTTGCTGTTTGCGCATCAATGGGAGGGATTAACCCTACAGCTGATTGGTTGTGATGACTAGCTGATGATGACACTGGAGAAGCTGTTGTGCAGGGGCTGCCCCTAAGGAGCAAGATTCGCTTTAGCAGGGCTCTGGTGCCTGCCAGTCTGCCCTTTGGGTAAGTTGTCCTTGGGTGTGGCCCCTGGTCATGCTCCTACTTGGTCCAAAGATGACCACTGTGCTTGCCTAATCTGGAGCCTCTTAGACGGGGCCCTACAAAGGCCAAGTTTAGCTGCAGCTGGGCCACCAAGCAACCTGCAGATGGCTGCCCCCCACACTGGCTTGGAGGTGCCTCTAGAGGCCAGATGCAAAGCAAGGCTGGCTGCCTCCGTTGTTGGGATTGGGCTGCTCAGCAAGAGGTAGGGGCATGCTGAGGCCAGAATTTGCTTGTTTAGGTTTTGTGAACCTTTGAGAAATTTTAGCAAAGTTTGCAGCATGAGCCAAGACAGGCCATTTGCATGGAAGATCACTGGAAGCATCTTGAATGGGCCTGCAAGTTGGGAGGGGCAAGGTCTCTGGGAATCACTGGAGCAAGGCGACCAGTGTTAGCCAGATTGAAGAAGACTCAGATATTATGGCTGCCTGCATTTGCATGCTGGGTAGTAGGATAGGTCAACAAAGGAACAGTGATTTCTGTCAGCACTTGTTTCTGGGATAAAGTTGCCCTTCCAGCCCTTGCCCTAAAGCCAGACAATTCAATTCCTCCCTGTATGTCCCTGGTACCTTTTGGGTTGCTTACTCAGTGCTGGAGCTCAGAGTAGGTGAGTTTGTCAGTGGATAAGTTCATGCGCCGGCCATTTAAGGGGAATGCCTGGGGTTCCTGCAGCCCTCTGTGTCACTCAGCCACAATCTTCACTGATTTTCATATCCAGATTTTGTGGGGACTTCTCTTCCCAACACTCGAACCCTGGGCTGGGGAGCCAAGTGTGAGGCTGGGACCTCTCGGTCCTCTGGGGGGACCTCTGCAGCTGAAATATCCCTCCCGATTCTCAATTGCCACATGCTAGTGTGGAACTAGCCAACTGTTCAGTGTTTCTGCCCCTCCTGCCAGTCTCAAGGTGGCCTCTTTTGTGTGTCACCAGTTGTAGGACTTCTGTTCAGCTAGACTTCAGGCAACTCACAATGGTGATGGTTCTGTAGTTTAGTTGTAATTTTGATGTGATCGTTAGAGGAGGCAAGCATAGCATTTAGCTACTCTGCCACCTTGACTGGCAATCCCCTCTTTCTTTTTTATTATTTCTTCCAGGTCAACCCCACACAATCCTTCCTTCCTTTCTCTATCCAAATTTTAGGCTTGCTACCACCATAATGTCTACCTTTTAATGGGCAATTCCCTCCTCGAGGAATGAAGTTGACCCTTGTTTTTTTAGAATGATTGGCATGGAGTCTGAAATATAATGTGGGTTAGTGCCTAGGGCTATTTAGATTAGTGACAGCTGGTAGAGGGGAAGGACAGGCCCCCGAGGCCTCTGCAAGCACACCGTCTAGCCTGGAAGCCATCTCCTTTTGAACTGTAATAAATGAGAAAGGATTTTAGCAAAAGGGAACAGTGACTATAAAACCAGGTATCTAAACTATAAGTGGGGATTGCAGAGCAGAGCACTGGGATATCAATTCCTACTTGAGGAAATGACTTGGCTGCTGCAGAAGAGCCCCTCTCTGCCTAATGCTGGGGTCCCCCACCCCACAACCCCTGCTTTCTGTAAACGGGGATCGATGGCAGGTTAGGTATGATGGTGAAGAAATATGAAGCTGAACAGAATTATTTCTTTGTAAATTTTTGTTTCCCCTTTCTTGCTCCCTTCAATCCTCTCACTTCTTCTTCACCTTTCTTTCACCTTCCTTCTTTTCTTGCCCTCAATCCCTTCACGATGTTTT
Organism: Pteropus vampyrus; assembly: GCF_000151845.1. Taxonomy (NCBI): domain Eukaryota; kingdom Metazoa; phylum Chordata; class Mammalia; order Chiroptera; family Pteropodidae; genus Pteropus; species Pteropus vampyrus. The sequence goes on from NW_011888813.1 coordinate 1,850,509, forward strand.
GGTTTCTTTTCTATGTGTTGAACATGTTTGACCCGTCCCATTGCTTTTCACTACGGAGTGGTGTTCCTGGAGGCTTTCATGGAGCAGTTGATATAAAGAGTCTTGACTTTGGAAGGCTGTAATTCTGTCTTCATAAAATGCTACTCAATAAACCAATCTCTAGATTATAGCTCTGTTAGGAGTGTTTACCCCTGTTGGAAAGAAGCCTCATAAAAAATTGTCATCAGTGGGTTATTATCAACGTTCTAGGTCATGGATCTTCATTTTAAAAAATAAATATTGATTTTTATGATTACAAAAGCAATATATGTTTACTGTAGAAAATTTGGAATATATGGAAATTTACTAATTTTTATTTAGCCAGTATTAACTGAATACTTATTTCACGGTAAACAATAAAAAAGCTGAAATCACACATAATTATACCAGCCAGAAATGGCATTATTAATATATTGGTAAGCTTTATTCCTTTGGGCAATGTGTATATAAAACATATATTTTAATGTCACTTAAAAATAATTTTTCTATCCCGAGTTTTTCAGTTAGAATTATGTCATAAATTTAATTATGTCATAATTTTATAATTATACCATAACTTTAGCATTATATTATAATCTTTGTCTCAAATCATAAATAAAATCTTCAAAAGTGTGATTTTTAATGACTTCACAGTAGCTATATTTGCCAGCTATTGCCTCAGTAATATTAACATAACTAAGTAGCGTACAACAAGCAACATTTAAATTTTTTTCGGACAGGTCTGTGCATAGGTTGGATGGCTATCCTCCTAGCTGTGAAATGCCTGGACGTGGCCGCAGATTTGGAAATTAGATTAGGGTCTGCTCTACAGTCTCCACGTTCTCTTTGGACCAGAAGCTACCCCACAAATGTTCTTCTCTTGGCAAATAGCAGGAGTGCAGGAGGGAGCTTGGAAGCATCTATTGCCTCCTGAGACCTTAGTCCACATCTGGCATATTGTCACTTCTATCCACACTTCCCAGGTTGAACAAGTCAGAGTGCCAATCCCATCATGGGGTGGGTTAATATACTACATCTACTCTAGTGGAAGTACTGCAAAGTGACAGGCGAAGGGTGTGGGTGTATAATTCAAAAACAGGGGAGGTGTGAAATATTGTGAACACAGGTTCAGTCTACTGTTTTAAACTATCTTATTTTTTGTTATCATTAATAACCAGAGATTAATCAAAGAAGACTAATTATTGATCCTTTCTGTTAGTCTCTATTTTGCCCCCATGTTGGTGTGATAGATATTACAAAACCCTTTTCCAATCACACGGGCCTCAGAGGATGTCAGAGCCTTTTTCACTAGCCCAGTTTTCTCTCATACCTGTCTCTGCTTTATGGTTCCAACATATCTATTTATTGATATTTCAACTCATCACATCTGTAGGAATTTGATATCTTGCTTTATAGATTGTCTCTTAGACCAGATAAGAAACTAGCTCTGATTTTAATGCAGAGGATGCTTATGACCATTATTGTAGAAGCGCTTAAAGAGATGAAGCCTAAGACCTAGCAGGGTTAATTCCAGAAGATCTTCAGCTTCAGAACCCAGAGGTGAGGCAGAAAGATTTGATACCCGGTTTGAGGTTTATTTTATAAAGCATAATGGAGGGAGACCAGGAAAGATCAGTGGGATAAAGGTGATCAGACACTTGGACTCTCTAGGAACAGCAAGGAATGACTGAATCCATTTTTCAAAGAAATTCAGAATCACTGAACTCCACTCTTGTAATCTGTAGTAAAATTTGGAATTCTTTTTTTGCTTGAGGTTTTATCAGAGCTCTGATGAATGTGTACTGCTTAGGGTTTTGGTATTCAGGCTATTAATTTTGGTACTTCGCTCTTAACACTCGGGGTCCTGGTTCTCTACTGATGGACCTTTTAATTTTGTTTTCTTTGTATTTGTTCCTCTGCTTTTTAGTTGGTGTTTATTTTTTGAAATTCATACTCTATTTCACACAGTAGATAGCATACTGTAGGAAGGTCAGGACCATGCTTTCTCTACTGCCCAGTGCCTGGCATACAGAATGTGCTTAATACGCATTAGTTAATGGTGTTAGGTTCAGGGCATGGGCATCCTCAACCTTTTCGTCCAGAAACTTGACTAATCTTTTAATCCAAAGACTTGACAGATCTTTTATTTGCCCATATCTTCTCCCTCCCATGCACATCGTCTTGCTGGAGGCTTATATTTCATGCTTACAACCAAATATTTTTCTACTGGAATCCTAATTTTATGTATTAATTTCAAATGTAATTTTCCAAGAGCATGATTATTCATGCAGAATTTGCCAGTGTCAAAGCATCAGTCAGTGCTAGGAGAACCAATTTAGAGTAGTCAGAAGTAACAGAGACTATTAATTAAATTGCTGAGGTTTAGTAACTTCTATTTTCTCCAAAGAGAAACTTTTCCTGACAAGAATTTTGTAAGGAGGCAACTATATAGCAATAGGACACTGTGAGTGTGACTGAAAGTAGAAATTGATTTAGGGGATGGTGGAAGGGATATCATGTGAGAGCAAGGCTAATGTTACAGAATATTAGCGAGAAACTGTCTATTACCGTGGCTTACTACCATTTAACAAATATTGATTGAGACCCTATCATGTGATAGCCATTATGATAAGAACAAAGGAAACAAAGGGTAAAAGATGTCTCCACTATTCAGGGAGCTCAAGGTCACCCTAGGAAGAGCAGGTGACTGCCTCCAGGAAGACAGATTAGATGTGAAGCCCATTCAACCAAGATCCTGTTCTTAGTACCACGTGAATGACCTTGTTTAAATGGGAGATTGGTTGGAGGTAGAAGAGGAGGGGAGAAGAGAATGAGCTTATGTCCCAGAATAAAACTCCAACTTTTCTACTCATAGAAATAGAGCATGGTAAGACTTTTCTCTAAGGAGATAGAGAAAATTTGGCTAGGATTGGATCTGGGTATTGGTATAAAAATCCAGGTTTAAAAGAGCCAGAAACATACATCTACATCTGCAAAGATCAATGAAACACACACACACACACACGTGCACACTGCCTTTCTGGCTTACTGGTCCGTTTATCTTCCATTCCTTGACTGATGATATAATCGGTTTCAGATGCAAGATTAAAATAGTCATTTTAATATGATGACTACAGTTAAGAGTGCTGTGCGGTATATTTGAAAATTGTTAAGAAAGTAGATCTTCAAAGTTTTCATCACAAGGAAAAAAACTTTTTTTTTCTTTTTATATCTATGTGAGCTGATGGATGTTAACTAAACTTCTTGTGATAATCATCTCACAATACATGTAAGTCAAGTCATTATGCCCAACACCTTAAAATTATACAGTTCCGTATGTTAATTATAGCTAAATAAAATTGGAGGGGGGGTATCATTTTATCCAAAGACTCAACGTTTCAAAGACATATGATACTATATAGAAGAAAGCTCTTGGGTATTATAATATTCTTCACACTGTCATTTAAAATGATATTCACTCAAATATTAGTACCAGTAATATGCCAGACACTATGTTAGCCCTCGAGGGCTACAATGATGGGCAAAAACTGACTCATCTTTGACATGCTAGAGCTTAAAGTCTAATGGTTGGAGAAAGGCATCAAACAATCATCAACTAAACATGCAATTTAAAACTGTTAAACTCGAGAAGTATGGAAAGTCAAGCCTGGTTGGAGGATCAGGGAAAATTTTCCTGGAGGAATGATACTTAAGCTGATATTTGAGAATAAGCTAGAGGTAACCAGACAAGGATGGATGTGGTCTTCCAGGCAGAAGGTTGTTGCAAAGCCCAAGGGGTAGAAAAGAGTATGGCGAGTTAAGAGGCCAAGGAACACAAGATGTGTTGTTGGGGTTAGAGCACAGGGAGGGAGGGCAGAGGGGGAAGCAGGCGCCTAGCCATACAGTCTTCTACTTGTAGAGTATCTACCAGTTTAGAATTTATCCTCAAGGCAAAGGCAGATTGTTAAATAGCTATATGCATAGAAGTTACGTGACTGATTTGTTTTTTAAAGATCACTTTGGCTGTGAGATAGAGAGTGGATTGGAGGAGAATAAGAATTGATGCTAAAATATTTGTTCTCCAGGAAAGAGTCAGTGGTGGACTAAATTTGGGTTAGGTCAGTCACCGTGGAGGTGAAGTGATGTGGGTGAATTTGAGATATATTTAGAAGACCCTATAAGCATAGCATTTGAAACGCCAAAGAAAAACAAACCAGGGCTTAGTAAGGAAGAGACTTTTATTCAAAAATTGGCAAAGGTTTTTGCTCCTATGGAGCTTTCAATCTAGTGTGGAGAAATAGGAAATAAGTAGAATACATTTAAATATATATATTTAATATATATACATATTAAATATATATATTTGTGTATATATATATTAAATATATATTATATATACACACACATGCACACATACACATACACACACATATATATGTATGACTGTGTGTATGTATGGATGTATGTATGTATAGGATAAATACTTTGGAGTGAAGTTAATCTGAGAAAGAAAGAGGATGGAGAAGTGCCAGAATGTTGCTTTGTGTGGCTTAGTGAGGAGGCTGGTGTGTGTGCCCTTTGAGACTACAGGCACAGTTAAGCTAATTTGCTTTTGGTAAAATTTAGCAGTTGGTAGATTTCCCTTCCTTCCGTGGCCCCGCCTTCCTTCCTTTCATCCCTTAACGCATTAGCATCTGTGATATTGACTATGTTAGTCACTGGGGAATGTAAAGATGGATGTTTCTTTTCTCCACTTATCTCCCTGCCTTCTACCTATGTACTTCCCAATTCATTCCACAAAGGATAAGACACCTGCCTTCTACCTATGTACTTCCCAATTCATTCCACAAAGGATAAGACACATGAAAACAAATAGGAAGTGATCCATCTATTAATTACTCTGCTGGAGCCATGCAGAGCTGCTGGAGCCATGCAGAGCTGCTGGAGTGGTTTGGGGTCTGAAAGCCGAATTTTCCCGTTGGTACCCAAGGGTCCATTGCAGCTCCTGAGTGCACTGTAGGAAATCATGATAGAATTGGCACTATGGGCCTTATCCTGCACCCCTGTGGCAAGCCCTAAAAATCTGCTAGGCCCATCTTGAGGCCTTCTATCAGGGCTGCCCCAGCCTGTGCCCTTTGCAAGTGGTGAGTACCTGTATTCAAATTGTAGGTAGGCCCTTGAGGCGTGGAGCTATAGCTGCACCCAAGAGCTTTGCTCTCAACACCCCCCCCACCCCCGCCCCAGCCCTCACCTGCAGGTGAAAGAGGGAAAGAATTTACCAGGAAACGGCAGAAAAAGGGCATAGAGATGGAAACATATTCAAATTAATTTCAGAAATCCAGTCTTAGCTATAAACGACAGCTGTGGGTTTAATCACTGAAACCCTCTTTCCACTGAAGAGCAGCATGTGTCCCCTGAGGAGGGGGGACATTATCAAGCAGTTAAGTCATTAGAGGCTGCTTAGGGGCTGGCAGGAAGTCTGCAGGGAAAGGGGAGATGGATCCATTTGCGGCAGTGAGTGTAGCAGCTCCAGGTACCTAATACCATCCTCCTAACTCCCTCTGTCTCTGAAGATTGCCTAGGAGTGTGTGTCACTGACACGGGTGAGAAGTAACACCACTTACAACAGACCGATATTGGGCCAGGAAAGGCTACGCCTCAACCTGGACTTGGAGAAACTAGTGGACTTTTTGATTAAGGTTTGGGGTTTCAGGAGGGAATTGTCTTTTCCCCATCTGTCACCACTGACAGTTATGTCATCAAGAGCAACTGCAACCACAACACACCCCAACAACTTCAATAGTTAGTGCTAATGTAGCACTTTCTAACACCCCCAACGTCACGCCTTATTCATTCACTGTTTATTGACCGTCACCTATGTGCCATACATTGTGCTAAGGCAATAAAGCAAAAGCTAAGGCAGCCTTACTCCTTTACCTTGTAGAGCTTACTGTCTAGAGGAAACGATTAGATGATGGAGCATCTGATGAACCCACATTTGGTCCCCAAAGATGTCAGCTCACCTATTCCTCCCTCGCTGCTAGCCTAGATGGGAGATGTCACCTGATGTGAGCACTTCATCCTTTTTTCCTGTTTACCTCTCAGAGCCCACTCTTAGGGAAGTAGTATCTCTCCTTGTTTTCTATCTGGGTGTTGCTGCCCATCGCTTCAGGGGGACCAGGGGCAACTGCAGGGAAGGTCATCAGATGCAAGACCTTCTTCTTTCTATTTGTTGCCCTGGCCTGTTTTAGGGAAAAGCCCTCAGCGTGGAGAGGTGGGTTGAAAGGCACAGGCTCAGAGAAACAGTTCTTGCCTCATTCTTCTTCCTTCCTTATGTGGTTTTCTCCTTCTTTGTCTTTTATCTATTTTATGATTTTATTTTTCATTTCAACACTGTGGGTGGGCTTTTAAACCAGAGCCGGAAGCAAACAGGCATCATATCAGGGGAATAATGAGAAGACAGAAGGTGGAAGGAGCTGTGAGTAAAGCAAAGTGCCGGGTGGAATCGACACTGACTGTGTGGCGCTCACAGGGCGACCGCGCCCACAGAAGAGACGAGGAGAACATTGCAGCCATAAAGTGAAAGCCCTGTCGGCTGTGAATACAGATTAGAATGAAAAGATGTGCATTGATGGCAGCACCAAGATGCGCTTGTCATGCCATCCCTGTTTCTCTCCTAGACCTGCCTGCAAACACCAAGCCTCCACTCTCCTCCCCAGACCTCCTTCTCATAGATTCTCCCTCACCAGTCCTCACCTCTTCCATTCAGGTCTGGATTAACACACAGGTGTTGCTCTCCTTCATAATTTTTATTCTGCTATGACTTTTCCTTTCTCCGCTGCCCTCCTCTATCAGTTAGGAATGTCTCCAGCTAAAAGTGGTAGAAAAATCCAAGAACAGTAGTTTAGACAAATAGGGATTTTTTCCCTTACATATAAAGAAATTACAAACTAGGCAGTCCCTGGCTGCTGCCACAGGATAATGCTGCCATTAGGAAATACATTTTTTTTTTCACTCCATTATCCATAGCGTGTTGGCTTCTATCCTCAGGTTTGTTGCCTCATGGTTATAACATGGCTCCTGCACATCCAGGCATTATAACCTCATTCCGGGCTCTAGGAAGAAGGAAAGAAATAATATCTGTAAGTGAGACTTTAATTTTTAAGTTCTCCACAGCAAATTTCTTGTAAGCCTACGTGCTCATCCTAAGACCAGTAATTGCAGTAGGGGATGCGATTATCATGGCTGGTTTGGACGACTCCACTTCATCTTCTGGGGGTGAGGTGGGAGCCTACTTTCTCTGAGAACAGGAGCTCTCCACCCCTTAACAAACCAGAGTTCTGTCATCAGGGAGGAGGGGAAGCAATAGTCATTGGGTAAGTGATGGACAGTGTCTGCTACCCTTCTTGGAGGTCCTCCTTTTTTCTAGTGTTGGTCCCCCGGAGTCTCTTAATTTTGGAAATATGTGGAGAGTGGTGTCTGTTTATGCAAATATTTTTGATTTCCAAAATAAGCCCAAGTGCAGTTTCTGACATTCCATTGCACTTTCAAATTCTCAGGGCCCTGCCCTAGTCTCTGGATTAGAATTCTAATTTTGGAAGGTTTTCCAGGCTTGCATTTCCAAAAGCCCCTGGTTAAACTGGTTAAATCCTCATTTTCCATCCATCAATTTGCCTAATTGCACATCCCTGGATGTCTCGGGCTTCAGAACCCAGACAGATCTCCATTCTTTTCTCCTAACAGGTAGTGATGAAGCATTTGCTTTCTGATGTCATCTTTTCCCACGGCAGTGCTCCTCAACCTACTACCTTTTCATCCTTTTTCAACTAGTCGTAAAACTCTTCTAAAAGATACCCACGTTCACCACCAAGGTGAATGTCCTCACTTTTAACATATAGTAGAGCCCTTTAACTTACAAGGGAGTTTTACATATAATAATCATTGATCTCACACTACTGCCCTCCACATATCTGTGTCCTCCACATGAAGACGTTGTGAGACGTTTCTATTAGCATCTAGCGTTCGCTTCATGGATAATTAGGAACAAAAAATAACCCAACTTCTGGGAATACCTGGAGCTAAACATATATCTCAACCTCATAAGCTCTTATGGTCTAATTATCTGCGATAATCTTCTCCCTCGGGACTATATGTTGCATTTTAATTTCTATTTTGTCTGGTAATGCCATTTTTTTTTCCTTTGTGTTAGCTCTAAATTTTAATTTAATAGGTTGCCCAAATCTGCCTATTTAAAAGAAAATAACCCTGGGCAGTGGGCTGTGTTGTCCTTATTTTATATCCGAGGATGCTGGAGTTGCTGAGAGGTTAAGTCTGAGGTGGCAGAGATGTTTCCTGTTAGGTACCCACTCTGACCGATGGGCACATTTTAGCCTCGAGTGCTGTGTGGAGAAGCATTGAGAATCTGTGTCCTTCACCAGGACAGAGGCTGCCGTGGCAAATTGGCAGTGACCATGACAGGTTTCATGGCAGGAGGAAGAAGATGCAACGTTTTCCTGCTAAGAAATCCAGAAATCCTCATTTTCCACTCATACGGAAGAGTTCTAGTGCAGAATTCCTCTCACCCGCTCTCTGTTCCTTTCTATTCTAGCAGTAAGTGGGAAGATAGGATGGAAGCAAAGAAGGAAATGAACCCTTCAGCTTCATGAAAAGGCATCAACATTTTATTTGGTTTGGAAGCCTGAGAAGCAGAGGGCAGAAAGCTGACCAGCTCTACAAGGGAGTGGTAGAAGTGTCTTGGTATTCTTACCTTGACATCTGTAGAAACACAGGTCGCCCCTCGATGTCATGCAGCCTCATTTCAACAAATCGAGTTGTCCAGGGGGCTGATCGTTTTCTCACGTTTACTCCATGTGAGAATTATCTTTTTTAGCTGGCTTCCCACAGGAATTTATGGCATCTGGCAATTGTTTACTTCTAAGACTTCATTTAGAACAATGCAGGAGTGTCTGAAAGAAGATTTTTGGACAGACCATGATGCCATGGGAGAACACACACACACACACGGGCATCCGTCCCAAGCCCACGGGCTCTCTCCAGGACTTGGCTCTGAACACAGTCAGAAGGCAGTCACGCCGTGGTCCGATGAATTGCTGCACGTTCGGTTTTGGCAGTTTCACTCTTTGCCCCCAAAAGCTCGCATTAGGCACTAAATAATAATAATGAGGAAATTCAATTAAAAACTATTTTGGAGCCAGAGAAGGTAATGACTATAAATAAGAAAGAGAATAAGCCATATCACCTGCTGCATGGACATTGTGTAAATAGCTTGTTTTGCTTAAACATTAGCTAAGCAACATTGAATTTAAAGGGTGTTTCCATTAGCCAAAGGTATGTAGTGTGTGATATAGAGTGATTATTGCAAATTTGGCCAGGTTTTCTATCTGGAATAAGAGAAAATCTGGCCAGGGCATGTCCGACAGCTTGCTCACGAATTCCTAATGTCCATCAAAAGTGGAATTATGACTAAAATAAAGGCCTGTCTTTAACTAGGTAATACTGTTTTATTTCATTTTATAGGTAATGAAAGTTTACAGGCAAGTGAAATTTTAAGCTTTTATATAATTTATTACAGGAACTGCTCACATACAGAATCAGGATAAGAATGCTCTTCTTTTAGCTATAACTTCTTAATTTTTTATTTCTTGCAAATAAACAGCTTAGTTAAATAAACTTAGTTAAATAAACCACCATTAACCAATTCATTAATTCAAGTCTAATAGCCTTTTTATTATCCATCATAATCACTTCTTTATTTAAATTGAGCTTTATTTAGTTTATTGTCTCTATTATTGCCTGAGAGAGGAGAAGAAATTTTATGTCATCAAGCTTATGCAGGAGAGAGTAATTTTAAGATTGTGGGCTTCCCAGTCAAAAAGGTTTAGATATAAATCCCAGCTTCCTTATTAACCAGCATGGACACTTTTCTTAAATAATTTTAGCCTCTTAAAGCTTCAGTTTCTTTTTCCAAAAAATAGGTTATCTATTCTGTCTACAGAAATTGTCACTGACATGGGGGAAGATGATCTTCTCACAGCCTTCTTCCCTGTCTGGTGTTCAGATTGTAGGATTTTTCATGAGTTGGGCTAAACAGGGTAAAGTTCTTAAATGTTGGTGTGTGTTCGATCAGCACTCCAGCATCAGCCTATTATTACCCTTTGTTACCTACGTATCTTCCTAAGGGATCTCCTGCACTTGCGTGGGATCAATTTCTGTGTATCTGGCCGACTCCAAATTTTATCCATACAGCTAGAATTTCCCATGAGCCTCAGACACAGACATCTGCTTACCTAACATTTCTAACTAGCTACTTCACGTTAACTCGAAAGAAGATTCTTATTATATATCAAGGCATCAACACTAGATATCTGAGAACCATCCTTAGCCAAAATAGAGTTTAGTAAGACTAAAGCACAACGTATGTGAAGGAGACAAAGGAGAGAAAGAAGGCAAGAGCCAGACTGTGAAGGGCCGTGCATGCCAAGCGGAGAATGTTCATCTTTATTCTGAAGGCAGTGGAGGGTCCTTCAGTGGAAGGCTTCTCAGCAAGTATGTAACACGGTCAGATTTAAGTTCGGTTACAATTTCTCTAAGAACCGTATAGGGGATGGTTTGAAGAGAACTTTACTGAACTTGGGCAAAGCAGAGAGAAAGCTATTGCAGTAATCTGAGGATTCAAAGAGAGTACTCCATTCCGGACAATGAAATTCCGGTTGCTTTAGATTCAAAACCTCAGAGTTGAAAGGGCTTCTACATAAGCGGGTAAAATTTTCCTTTCCAAACAAAGTAACAGGATACTCCGGAAGTTTCTCAGCCTGCCCAAGGTTACTAAGCTGGCAGATAGCAAATACCAGACTGGCATTTTGCGGTCCTAAGATACAGTTTTGTGGGTTTGCCTTGGAGAAAAAAGAATTTCGATTGTCTGTGCTTCATACATTTTTACGTGGCAGCTTCCTTGAAAGGGAACAAAACTTGAAAGGCTTTCTTTCGGTAACATTATTTTTTTCCAATTCACAGATGTGGGTTTTTAGGCTTGAGAAGGTTGTGACGTTTCTATGTCACACAGTTAATTAGTGGCAAACTTATTTAATGAATTCAAATCTCTTAATATCAAGGGTCAGTTTTTCCATCTTCGTTCTAGAGGTTTTATCTCATCTAGAGCGACATAGGCACTTAGTAGCTCCTATTTGCATTTTGACAACTGATTGTCTTTTGTTTAGATTAAAACATGGTTATTTTCAAAGAATGTCTATGTTAGAATGAAAATAGCAGGAGTTATTGAGTCAGTCAGAACCGGGTTCAGATCATAATTCCAAGATTTCCATAACCTCTTGGAACCCCAGTTTCTTCCTTATAAAATAAGGATTACTGTACCTACCTCTTGGGGATTATAAGGCTTAAGCAAGATTAAATGCACTAATTTATTTAATATACATAATAAGAACTCAATCAATGTTAGTTTATTCCCACTTAAACTAGGATACTGATTTTTGAAAGCAGGATTAAATACATTCTGGAAAAGTAATGGTATTGTTAGGCTCTGATTCTGACAGCTCAAATCATAGGCCATGGCAAGTTAGAGAAAATGAAAGACCAACGGCTCTTTAGATTAAAAGGCTGTTAATGTCCTCTAAGCTGTAAGCAGCTTTTTGTCCACGTTTATGAAGGTTGGTTTTGAATCAGGTCAGAAATGACACATATTGGTGGCATCGTCTGAGCCAGAGGATTCTCAGGAGACCTAGTTACATCATATTGGGTTGCTCTAAGTGAGAACACACAGAGACCTTTATGAATTTCACAAAGGCATGCTCTTTGCTTGGAGCATGTAACTATGTGTTGACCTTTAGTAGGATAAGTTCTTATAATGGAGCTACACTGGGGACAAACTCTCACGACTTTGTTAACCTTAGGAAGATAACAACACGGTTGACTTAACAAGCCCACTCCGGGTGTCTTGAATTGTAGAAGTGGGAGTCCCTGAACACAGAGGAAATCCATAACATCCTAACTGATGGTACCTGATGACTTTATCTAAAACAGAACAGAGGGAGTGCTTTCCATTTAAGGAGTGTGGGGAATGTGAACTAAATAAGACTGTGTCTAGCAGAGATGCCTGACCAATTATGGGCATGCTCACTTTTACCTGTGTTAGGGTGCTTGCACAACCCCATCACATTTGCTTCTCATACTCTCTTCATATTCAGTATCTTAGCAAGGAAGGGGAATGGGAAGCACCTTTTCTAAGAGTACTACCTTTTTAACACATTTTCTAAGTAATATGCTGACACAGTTCCTGTTAAGACTATGACGAAAAGATCGTCGAAGAAGCCAGACTTTGACATGCGCTTAAAGGTAAGCTAATCCTGACTCTGCACCACGTCATGATTCTCAGGTGTTAAAATCAGGTTATGCCTCTGCTTGTAAGGAGTAGGTAGGTGGCCAGTGCAGGTGTGGGCAGCCCTGTTTTAGGGAAGAGGAAAGCCGAGTGCCCGAGATGTCAAGTGAGTTGCCAAGACAAGAAAACTCATAAATGGCAGAGCCAGGACTAGGAGTTGAGAGTCCAGTGCTGCCCACTCCATCACTTTTGCCTCTCGGGCCAGTGTGAACCTCAGGGCCCAACAGACTTGAGCTCAAACCCTTATGTGAATGTCAGTCAGATTCTTAACCTCTCTAAGCCTCAGATTTCTCATTCGTGATATGGGTATCATAAATCGACTTCTTATGTTGATGAAATGAAATAACATATGCAAGTGCGGTATTCAATAAATGTTAGTTTCCTTGTCTTATCCGTTTCCTCATCGAGGAAATCAAGGTGCACTGAAACTTAGGAATCTACTCAGGCCACATGAGTGGTATAAAGTAAGAGAGAAGAGCAAGGATTCAACCAGTTTTTTCTGCTCCCAATTTAATGTACTTTGGTGGCATTTGCAGAGCCTAGTATGAGAGTTTCCTCCTACTTTGTTCTTGGACGAGTTGATTTTCTTTTTCCTAATTCCTTCTTATTCGAACTCATAGCTCTTTGCTTCTCACCTTCCAGTCTCTGAAATTGTAGGTTTTTTTCTGATGAGTTCTGTAGAAAATAGCATTGCATCCAAGCTTATTCGTACTTTTGGGAGCTACTTTACTTTCTGTGTGGTAACCATCATCTTAGAAATCTCCTGAAACTTACATCCTCACACGAGCAGCCTCTTAACTTACAGACTGTTTCCCCTTCTGTTCAAAGGCCTTTTCTGACTCCTTTGTTTTCCCCTTATCCATTCCTGTCTCATCTCCCTACACCTTGATCTGAAGCTTTTATACATCGTGGGACTTTATTGCAGTCTGTTTTGAAGTCAGTCACTTTCCTACTATAAATGTACTTATTTAAGAGTTTTGATTTTTCCTTTTCTACGTAAGAGAGGTGGTACTGGCAAAATGATAAGATAAAGCACATACTCTGGGGGAGATGTGGGTGAGGGGCATAATGCATCTTTTCTTTCCCTCTCACTTTTTCCGGTTTAATTCCACATAACAGATATTTTTCGAGCACCTTCTCTGTGCCAGGTGCTGTTCCAGGTTCAGAGGATATATAACTGAATAAGACAGAGCCCTTTACAGAGCTGACATGTATTACGGTGTTGCCATGAGGGGAATACAGGGGTAAATACGGGCCTACCTGATATAAAGGAAGGCTGGGTAGGACTTAGCCCTGGGAAGAGGCTAGAGTAAGAGGGTAGCATTCAGGGCAAAGAGAATAATGTGATCAAAGACCCAAAGCCAAGGAAGGGCATAGTATGTTTGGAAAACAGAAAAACAAAGTATGGCCTGAGGGTAAAGGTCAAAGTAGGAAGAGAGACTAGATAAGGTAGGAAAGGTGGGCAAGGATCTGATGAACAAATTAGGGATTTCATCCTAAAGACAATGAGAAACCACGGAGAGGTCTAAATGAGGGATTGACTTGATGTGAGATTTCTTTTTAAATGGCCATTCTGATCGCAGTGTCCAGACAGGAGACGGGAAGGACAGTAAACAGAGAAACAGAAGAGACATAGCTAAGAGGCTAACTTAGCCTTAGATAATGGTAGCAGAGAGAGAAAAAAGTGAACAGATTAGAAAGATTGGGTTTAGAAATGGCAGACTATACTGAGGGAGAGTGGGGAGTCAAGTGCCTATATTCTCTGAGAGAGTTAATCTAATCACCCAAATTAAGCTAAAATGTAAAAATACAAATGCTGTGGCTGGAGCAACTGTAACTGGTAATTAACAGTAGCCCTTGGCACCTCCCTCCAAAGCAGTGACTATGCGGGAATATCAGACACCATAGTGGAACCAAACCTGGGAACAGGTGGGAAGAGCTTCCTCACATCATAGCTTCTAACTCTGCTCACGGAAGGCAGTGTGAGAGCTGCAACCACACACCTCAGAAATGCCTTCTCTGGGTAGGGCTGGGTGCTCTTTTCTCACAAAACACCAAATGAGAGAGTCTTAGAAATTTAGACATGGGGAGAAAAATAATTTCCTGAGGAAACAAACCAATTAAATTATCAAACGAGCTGAGCAGCCACTTCTTCCTGGCTCTACTGTGGGACTCCTGATAGATGGCTGTGTGCCTTGTGGTAAAGAGATGGCTCTAGAAATGCACAGAAACTATTGATTTCAAGTTGACAAATGAGAAACCGATCCAATCTAATCAGCCAATCAAAACCCATCACTTTGTCCTGAACAATGCCCATATATTGCCTAGCACTGTTATTAAGAAAAGCTTTTATGCTTATTTCACCTTCATTGCCCTTCAACCAAGGTCTCAGATTTCTCCTGATTTTATTTTCATTGAAGTCTTGATTTGTTAAAACAATCAATTCCCTTGGCTGATTGTTTAGACACCTTTGTTAGTTTCACTTATGTGTTTGGGGTGTAGTCTGTTGTAGTTCAAGAAATAGAAGAAGAGATACTATTTAAAATTTTTTAAGTCTGAAGCTGGTGGTCTGGGAAAAGCCATGAGTTTATTTCATTTATTCACTTATAATCCTAGTTGAGCCTGTCTCTTAGTCCTAATGGCGATGCAGAGACAGCTCAGGAGAGAATGCCTGAGAAAGGAGGCAGAAGTATCCAAACTCCATCGCTCTGGGCTTCTATTTTTCTGGGTTTCCTTTCTTTTCTTCCACAACTTTCTATACCTTCAGGCCCCGGTGCTGGCCAGGAACAGTCAACACACCTGCCAGGGTACCCAGCTCCTGCAAGTTCATTTTCCAATAATAGTTGTGAAGGTGCTATTTCTAGGATTTTTCTATCTTATCCTGTCAAGAAAAATCCTCCGTAGGTATGAGCCCTTCACATCACCTTCTCTGACCTAAGATTATGCTGAATTACTGCTCTGCGGCTACTTCGGCCTCTAAAATCCCTGCCTGGTTCTTGGTCCAGGGATCCTGAGGACGTTGCGTCAGTCCGAAGTTGTGGTGGAGGGAAGGCGGCTGCCCGCCATGGCACCCCCGGCATTCTGACCGAAGGAAGCAGAGCATGTTTTTCACATGGGGATGAATTCCCTTTACAGATAATGAGTTGAAAGTCGCTCCCAGTGCAGTGATGTGCATCTGGGGACGGACTAGCTCAGGGGAGGAGTCCAGCTGCTGCTCCTCTCCGTCTATGTTTCTCCTGCATGTCCTTCTTCCTCACCCTCTATTTCATGTCCCCTGTCCCTCTGTTTTCACAACTAGTGCTAATGGAAAATGACAGTTATTAGACCACATTAAGCTCCTGAAAGTGGGTGAAGAGGCTGTGAGTGTCTCAAGTCCTGGACACATGTGGCCCTGCCACCCTCTTCTCATTAAGGGCTGTTCGCTCTTTTTCCACTGCTGGCTGCTTCCTGGGAGTGTGCGCCTGCCCTGGTGGACGTGGAAGTGTGGGGTGAGGGCGGAGTGTGCTCTAGAAGCTTCTGCGTGGATGAAGACCTCGACCAACGGTGTAGCCGCCTGGCGCCACAGCAGCACTTGGGAACTTGTTAGAAATCTGGGCCTCACCCAAGACCTATTCAGTTGCATTTTGTAGTTTATTAAGACTGCCAGGTGATTCATATACACTTTAAAGTTTGAGAAGCACTGGGCCAGGAAATATGTAGGTGGGTGCTCTGTACTGAGTGTTTGTGTCCCCCCAAAACTCATATGTTGAAATCCTAACTCCCAGTATGATGGTGTTAGGAAGTGGGGGCTTTGGGGAATGATTAAGTCATAACGGGAGACCTCATGAATGGACTAGTGGCCTTATAAAAGGGGCCCTAGAGAGTTCCCTTGTCCCTTCTGCCCTGTGAGGACAAAAGAAAAAGATAGCTGTCTGTGAACCAGGAGGTAGGTCTGCTCACCAGACGCTGAATTTTGGGCACCTTGATCTTGGATTTCCCAGCCTCCAGAACTGTGAGAACTAAAACGTTTGCTGTTTGAGCCACAGTCTGTGATATTTTTGTTATAGCAGCCTGAATGGACTGAAATAATGGGTGCATCCCCGTATTCAAACTGGGAGAATCTCAGATGTTAGGAAACTCATGAGCTACTCTTATGGAAAGAATTCGTTTCTGCAGAAACTGAAGTCACCAGTGGCAAATAATGAGGGAATATTTGTGATTTTTCCTGAGGAATTGTGTGTGTGTTTGTGTGTATTTATGTGTGTGCGCATACACGCACAAGTCTTGCCCTTCTAAAAGAGCATTTTGGGGGAGTAAAATAATAATGTTAATGTCTTTGGACCAGTATTTATTTAGAGCCCCTATATGCTAAGCACTGGGGATAAAGTAATGCATAACGAAAAACCTGGTATCCCTCTTAACTTACAGGGAAGGTAATTATTGAATAAATATTCCCACACGGGGTTCTATCGGGATTCTTAAACATGGGGTCACCTCTTAGAAGAAGAGATGTTAAGCTGAGACTTGAAGTATGAACAGGCACAGGGGTGGGAAGGGTACACAGGCAGAAAAACGGGGTGGACAGAAGCCCAGAGACTGGAAGAGCCCTGCCATCAGGGCCAATTCCGATTCGTCAGAATGTGGGGCACAGCAGAGGGGTGTGAGATGAGGCTGGAGGTTGGGCCAAAGTCAGTTCATGAAGGGGGTTTTAATCTTGGTCATTTAGAGCTTTATTTTAAGGAAGTTGGTAAGTTGTCGAGGGAGGGGGGCGTTTACTAGAGAATTTCCAGCAGGAGGTGGGCAGTGAGAGAATGTTCATTGACAGCATTCAAGGAGGCCTAGACCACTCAGGCTGGGGGAGGGGTATGCCACGGTGTTGCTTTCAGGGAGACAGTGTTTCGATAACTGTACCATTAGATACGCTGGCCACAGGTATCAATTCGGAAACAAGATACTTACACGTTCCTCTCTCCTTGAATGACCAGAAAATGAGGAGAAACAGGAGATTTGGGTTTTGGTGATAGTAGGGAAGCAAACTACCTCCAAATCCAATTGACCATAACGACGTTGAAGGGTATTCTTTCTCACTTGATGAGTAAGTCACGAGGCCTGGGCAATTCTAGGAAGTGAGGATCCAACAGTGAGCAAAACAGGAAAAAAATCTATATCTTTGGAGCTTATGTTCAGGGGTGGGGGTGACAAGGAGCTTACATAGATTCCCTCCATCAGATTCTGGACACTGAAACTGCTGGAGGTTTTGGCTATTTAGAGATTCCACTCTCTTTGTGGTTTAAGCCGTTGTCACCTTTACAGTAAGATGTGTTACCTGAAAGGGTTTTTAAGAAAGTTAAATCCGTTATCTCCTGTGTCTATGGATATAGCATTTTTTTTGGATGCTCACGGTGAATTATGATGATAATGGCAGCTACAGAGTGTTTAATCTGTTCTAGACATAGGTCTAAGTGCCATACGTGATTAATTCAGTCAATCCACAAAACTTATTAGAAAGGAATTATCATCAGCATTTTACGGATGAGGAAACCGAAGCTTAGAATGGTGTGTAACTTACCCAGGCTGTGATTGGCAGAGCCAAGATCCAAATAAGAGGAATTCAACACAGATGGTTTGACCAGACTCAGTGCTTTTATACATCGATCCATTCACTAGAGGAAGTCTAAAAAACTTTTTAGAGAATCTGTGATCTAGTTATGTCACCCATTGCTTGTCAACCTTCCTTGGCTGACCAAGGCTTATCTAGTAAGATGTAACTATGGCGGGCCTGCAAAATCCAGCTTCAGTTGGCCCCTGCCTCTTTCTTCAGCTCCAGTCCTGGTTTCTTTCCCCATTCTCTCCACTCCAGGCCACAGACACCATCTTTCAGTCCCTTGTTCTTGCCCTGTTTCTTCTCCCCACAAGATCTTTGCACATGCTGTTCCCAGTGACTAGAATTTTCCTCTTCACTCTTAACATTTATTTTCTCCAACAAACTCAGATCTCAGTTCAAAGTTCATTAGCTTTGGGAAGCTGTCCCTACCATCCCTAACTAGATCAAATCTGTCTGTTATAGGTTCTGTTAATTCCACATAGTTTTCCACTCTAACACTTGGGGAAATCATAATTTATGCTTACTAGTGCCATGGTTCTTAGATATATGATCTCCACATCAGCAGCATCAGCGTCACCTGGGAACTTGTTAGAAGTGCAAATTCT
Organism: Pteropus vampyrus; assembly: GCF_000151845.1. NCBI lineage: Eukaryota > Metazoa > Chordata > Mammalia > Chiroptera > Pteropodidae > Pteropus > Pteropus vampyrus. The sequence continues at coordinate 1,869,128 of NW_011888813.1, forward strand.
TCCAGTCTACCTCAGACCTACTGAATCCACCCAGTGAACTTGCAGTTGTAGTGGCTGCTAGGCACATCCACTGAACCTGCAGGTTTTCCCTTTGGAAGAAACATCAATGACGTGACAGCTATAGGTAGAAAACTACTTTGTTGGGTAGATTCCATTGATATTTTAGGGATAGAATAAGAGAAAGGTGACAGTGCCCTACCGACCTGAAATAAACCTACTTTGGTTCTTTTTTTACTCAAATATTTATTGAGTATACTATACTGGATGCTCCTGGGGTTACCAAATTGAGTACTATCCTCAAAGAGCTTATATTATCTGTACGTCTGCTTATCTGCTGTGTGTGTGTGTGTGTGTGTGTACTTGTGTACATTCTGAATGTATGCATGTTTTTATAACAAAATGCTGGGCAGACAGTGATGTATTCAAGAGAATGATAATCAGATGAGGAAAAATACTTCCAACTGAAAAATATAGATTGCTTTATGCATTTGCGTGATGTTTTTGGACATGAAAATTACGAGAAATATTTTTTACAAGGCTTCTTATAGCAACTAAAATAATATTAGGGACATTCTATTTGCCATTGAATTATTTACCCAAAGCCATTTAGGACCTACCCTGGACAATGTTTATGTGTTTGTGTGGGAAGTAAAATATCCAAGGGAAACTATGTCCATATTTTTTAACACTTCAAAATGGTTCATTACAGAATGAAAGTTTGGTGTTTTTTTGCTTTAAATCATTCCAGTTCTCTCTTGCTCCCACTTTAAAAAATTGCCTTTGAAAACAACAACAAAAAAAGCAGCTGTACTTAGCAGCTGGGTGGGAATCATGGCATTGAGGAGCTGGGGGATTTGCACAATTAACAGCTAGATATAGATACCAGCTCTAGGATGAGAATGTTTAATGGTGTGCTACCAACTCTGGTCCATGTGATAGACTGATTAAAATCTTATTTACATTTCTTCCAGGTTCTTACAACTCCTGTTTTTCTTCTTTAATTTTGTATTGGGTGGGTTATTGCATTTGGTGAACGTGAAAACTGATGCTGTTTAACAGACTGTTTTCTCTTTTTAGCCGATGTCTATGACATTTTGTATTTACTCTGATTTTGAAAACTAGTCTTGCAGTTATGGCAGAAGTTGTTTCTCCTCTTTGAACATGCTTTCCCTTCACCTTAAAAAATACACACACACACACACACACACACACACACACACACACACAGGCCTGAACTTTAAGACGAGGGGTCCAGATTTTTAAATTATGATTAAAATGGGATTTCGTGTGGCTAAATTTTTCAACAAACATCATGTACCTCCCATGTGCAAACATAGGCACCAACAAAGGCACGATGTCTGTCTTCAAAATACTAGAACTCTAAGTTTCACAAAGGAGGCACAAAGGATGATTGCCAAATAATGTGATAAATGTAATGGAATTCTAAATGCAATGTGGTATCCGGGGTTGGATCCTGGAACAGAAGGAGGTTATTAGCGGACAACTGGTGGAATCTGGATAAAGTCTGGAGTTCGGTTAACGGTAATGAGCCAGTGTTAATTTCTCAGTTTTGACAAACATACCATGGTTATGTAAGATGATGATGTCAGGCAAAACTGGTGAAGGGCGTAAGGGAACTGTCTGTACTAAGTTCACAACTTTTCTATAAATCTAAAATTATTCCAAAATAAAATGTTTATTTTTAAATAAAAGTACTAGGATTTTAATAAAAATTGTCAATAAGCTATTTGTGGGAAATAATTGTTTTCAGGAAAGCACTACATTCTCTCCCCCTTTCCCCCAAGACTTAGAAGATGTGTGAGGAATTGACTTACCATTGGAGAATGAGCCTATATTTTGTGGATCAGGGCTATGCAAAACGATCATGGCCTTGAGAAGCAGAACTCGGCTTGAATTCAGAGAACTCAACACCTGTTCACCACTGTATAATTGTGTAATCGTGAGTCAGTCAATCCATCTGAGCCTTAGGTTTTTCATCTATATAAGGAATATATTGTTTTGCTTGTGCAGATAACGAGACTATACTCTGAGTAGCAAATTCAACATGAGGTAGTGCCGTAAAAGTGCTGTCATCGCGTGCTCTGAAAATGTGGGAAAGGTGCTTGAAAACCATCCGACCGTGGCCCACATGACCCCTGACAGTGGTACTTCCCGGACCTCAGCCTTTGGATCCTGGAAGCTGATTCTTCATGAAAGATAGAGAAACAAGGCCTTCCTGGAAATAAAAAGGCCGGCGTGCTTTATCCTCTTCTGCTGGATGGCCAGAGCATTGCAGCCTTTTTCTGGCCTTCCTCATGCCTGCAAAGGGCGGTTCCAGTCAGCTCTCTTATGTATTTTAGGAGCTCAGCTCTCTAAGTTCCACCTTGAGGCAGCTCCATTTTTTTTTTTTTTCTGTCTTACTGCATCTCAAATGGTCTCATAACAGCACTGTACTGTTAAATGTGTCATTTTCTGAGAATGCTCCAGTGTTTCCCCTTTACACCTCCAGGGTTTAGTTTGTCAGTCTATCACATTCTGGTTTATTTCAGCATACTTAGCATAAAGTCTGTAGCAGTGGGATGCAGAAACCTTCGTTAAGCTGAACTGTGGCCTGCGAAGCATTCCTAGCAAAGAGGGATATATATGGATTTTCCCTTAAGGAAAATATCTAATGCTCAGTTTTGTCTTCTTTCGCTTTGCTCTCTGTCTACCAGCAAAGCAAGAGTGCTGGCTCAGGAAAGCAGTTCATCCACACGCACCCCGTCCGGGCTTTGACTTTCCTCAGCTGGATGTAGGAGAAAAGATGTTCTCATTCCAGCTTCGCCTGTGCCACAGATACACACTGAGGACCTGCTCCTTCTGAGCAGGTGTCATCCACTTGAGGGTAGGAGGGTTGCTGCCCATAAAGGAACCGTTACTACTCGGGGAGCTCGGGGCAGTGCATCAACATTCTCATGGCTCTAAAGCATTACATAATCAGTGCCCGCTTGGTGGTATTACCTCTTGGTGAAAATAGCACTTAATAACAACAGGAACAGCATTCAGTGAGTTCCTACTAGGAGCTTGATATGCCATATCTCATTTGGTATTCCCACACAATACCAGAAGATATATTACTCTTAAATTTATTTTTACAAATGAGAAAACTAGGGATCAGAGAAATTAAATAACTTATTCAAATATAACCATAAGGTGATGGGAAGCAGGGGAGAAAATTTGCATAATTTGCAAATTATAGCCAAGCACTGACATACTACTTTTCCTAATTCATAACACATATCACTCATCAGTCTTTACATACAATTCCTCACTCACTCTGAGATTCTGGAATTGGCCTCACATGGGCTTCATTATTTATTGATCAGGGTTGGCCTTGAATAGAAATCCTATTTTCTATCCAGTGAAGAAATGTTTGTTGAAAGAAAGGAGGATAGAAATCCCTGGGCTGTGGCAGCCAAGGGAAAGCTTCACAGATGAGTAGAAATTAAGCTTGGCCTTGAAAGAAAGGTGTAGGACCTGGATAAGCAGTTAATTATGATAGTAGCTTCACTATTGAGAACTCACTGCCAGCTCTTGCCCATGGCTGCTGTTAATTCATTGAAAGCCCATGGCATTTCTAGGAGATACATACCATCGGTACCCCCATATTATAGGGGAGAAACTGAAACACAGAAAGATTAAGCAGCTTGTGCAAGATCACACAGTCCTTCAAAACAGAGCCAAGATTTTTAATCCAGGTAATGTGGATCTAGAGCCTGCACTCTTCCTCGATATACCATCCTCTTTTAATAGGACAGAGATGTCTATTCACTGATGTATCCTAAGTGTCTGACACATAGTAGGTGGTTAATACATAGGAAATGAATGACTACCTTCTTCCTTTGGTCAAATAAAAGAGGGAAAGTATCCCAGATAGGGGAAATAGCCAAAGCAATAGCACGGAGAAGGAAATGCCAATGACCTGTTAATGATAAATTGATTTCTATGTAGGGCAGGAATTGAACATACATTTGGTAAGGTGAATTGGGTTCAGCGTGAGGCGTTTGGGCTTTCTTTGGTTTGCTCATTATCAAGAACATCACTGTATCCCTGGCCAGGTTCACACAAACCATCCTACAATGTTTTATAGTTCCATATATTAAAGAGTATGTAAAATTACTTAATGGTGGATTTCAGTCTAATGAAATAAACTCTCCCCAAGTTTTTCTTATAAGCCCTTTGAACAGTGGTGGGTCAAGATTAAACAAACGATGTGTTTGTGGAAGTACAAAGGGTTAAAGTATTCTGTAGAAAGTAGTATGAAGTAAGAGGTATCATGGCTTGGAAAAGAGCAGGTAAAATACCCGGTTCTGAGATCTTAGTTATTGGCACCTACTTCCTTTGCTTTTCAAAGCACTGATTACCAATTAGAGCAGTTTAGATCAATAACGTCTTTGGAATTTTCTGAGCAACTCATGCTTCATGTAAATTGAAGGTATTTCAATGTGTTACGTTGTATTATCACTGTAGAATGCCATATGTAACACTGGGGAAAGGAAATTAATCACCAAAAACAATTTTTATTGAGAATTCAGCTGTATAAAAAGAAAGAAATGGATCAAAATCCCCCAGTCATTCTCTCCTGACCATTCACAAAGTGTATTTCTTGTTAAAACCCAGACATCCTGAGAAAAATCCTCTGTCTCAGAAAACGGAATTAATCCTGGTAGTATTTGGACTTCTGCTGTTAATAAAGTCAAGAGAAATGATTCCTGGGTTACCAATGGGCTGAGAGTGTGAAAGGCAAAGCCTATTAAAAACTCGAGGGAATTGTCCATGAAATAAGGCGACTTCGTGAATGTGTGGGTGGCTCTGATTTCCAGAGGGGATTGTGTAGTAAATCAGTCTCTCCGAAGATATTTAGCTTGTTTAGCTCCATGACATTTTCACTCATAATGCTTTTATTTTTCATCTCAGGCGGAGGAGAGAGTATCAGTTCTGAACCAAATTGAGGTTGGACTTTATTGTGTTCTCCCATCTATAAACTCTTATCGGGGTGGTAAAACTGGAAATTAAACCTAGCAGTTTGAAAAAAAAACAACAACAATCATTTCATTAATGAAACAGTCTGTGGCTGGTGGTAAAATACACATCAGGGCCTCATTTGAAGAATTAACTAGGATTAAGGAACAGCCACTTTTCGTGGGAGCTTCTCCCAGGAATTTCTGTGTATAAACATCTGAGATATGACTGCTTTTGGGCACAATTTGGACAGCGTTTGGTATAAGCCCTGGGGGAGATGAAATAACAAGGACATGATGGCATTTAGAGTCGATTCGGGTATTTTTTGTGTACATTATCTCATTGTAACTCTCATAACGGTTCACATCAGGCAAGGTGTTATTATCGTCATTTTACAAATTAAGAAACTGATGTTCAGATGGATTAGATGCCTAACTTCAGGTCCTACAGAGAGAAAGTGGGAGCAGGTATTCAGACTCAGATCCGTCTTACTCCAAAGACCATTCTCTTAAGCACCGGACAGTGGATAGTGATTCCCAAATGTCTATTTGTTTTTCATAAATGCATCATTGTTCATGCTGGACTGAGCCTGTCTTAGAATGTCGTGATGAGTTGGTGGCTCCTAATCTCTCTTCCAGCATATAACACACCTCTCTAAGCCTGTCATCTAATGCATGAAGTACTATTCATTCATTCTATTCATGCATTCTTTAAAGTGAAAAAGATTTGCTTTTATACCTAATGGAGGGACAGTTAGCTAAGGGAGTGGACAGGTGTAGATTTGAATAGCAGCTCTTGTTACCAGCTGTCACTCTGCCTCTGAGAAAGCTACTTAATCTTTGAAGCTCAGTTTCCTCACTTGTAAAATGGAATTTACACTAGTACTGACTAAATATTTTTGAAAGGATAAGTGTGGTACTATCTGTCAGCACCTAGTCAACACACATTGGAGGTGTCAAGAAATGGGTGCTGGATGAAAAGAGATGGGTAAGACACAGTCTCAGTAAACTCATAGTGGGGCAGGGGAGTAGACAGATAATCAATGCCAATCCAGTTTTCTCACCTGAAAAATGGGGGTAATGATACTATTTGTCTCATAGGGTTGTTGTGAGGATTAAATGGGCTAATGTGTAGAGAGCATTTAGAATAGTGCCTGGCACATAGTAAGTGCTCAGTAAATTTTAGCTACAATAGTAATTATGAAGTGCTCAAACGTAGGCTTGCACTGGTGTTATGGTTGCTCAGAGGCAAGAGGGTCAATCATTGGGCTAAGTCAAGACGGCTTCACAGAAACAGTAACATTTGAGCTGGGTCTCAATGCATGTGGAAGAGCCTTCCATACTGTCCAAAAATCCTGCTCCCTAATGGCCAGTTTTATAAATAAGCTTAAGTGCAACGGAGAGAAAGTTGGCAATAGCAGGAGTGCTGGTACATGTTGGCATAAGAATGGAAGGGAATGCAACATCATTGTCAACGAATCTCAGAATTTATGAAAACAAAAATACCCGACAAAGTACGGGTTAAAGGCAACTCTGTCTCCTTTGCTGTTGACCCACTGCATTAATAACGTCCTTTATCAGGAACCTCAGCACATGTTTGGGAGCAAAATCCTTTGGGGTTTAATTGTAAAGAAAGGAAGGTATAGTGGGATAGACGGGTCTCCATTCAGATGTGGCTTTACCACTAACCAGCTGGGTGATCTTGGAGTATTTTCATTGCCTTTCTGAGGTTTCATTTCTCCAGATCTTTAAAGTAAACAATAATTACATATTTTGAAGTATCCTTGTAAACTTTGGAGACAATACACATAAAGTATGTAATGTTTGGTAGATTCTCAGAAAAGGAAAATACTGTTTATTTATATATTTATAATTATAAATACAATTGTAACATAGTTACATATAAATATATAATTATAGACATATATACAACATATGATATGTATAATATAAAAATAATTGTAGCTAAGTGTCTAGCACTGTGAGGACTCTATAGGAAATATCGTTTAAATTTCTCAGTAAATACATGAGTACATATACATATTATTCTTCCCCTTCATACTCACCATTCTAGGAATTCTGGCTACCCACAGGCTGTCCTGTCCACCAGTTGCAAGTAATGAATGCATGGGGACCGCAGCACATTTCTGGTAGTTGACTGTGATACTGGGTATCAGTTCCCCAGGAGCATTCCCTGTGGGAATTGGCTTTAGGTCTAAAGTTTCCTGCTGCAGGGCCCTCGGTAACTTGCCCAAGATCACACAACCAGGACAGAGAAAAAAATTTGAAGCCACAGGTGATCTGTGTGACTACTGAGTGCTCCTAATGAGCATACCACATGCAGTTAAGATTTGGATTGTGTATGATTTGCTAATTAGTTTAGAGTAGAGGGAGGAAAGCAAGATATCAATTTCCAAAGCAACAGAAGTTAGGTAAAGGCATGCCTTGTGCTATTACACGTCGCTTTATTGTGCTTCACAGATGTTTCAGTTTTTATAAATTGAAGGCAAGACCCTCCACCTACAAAAAGATTACGACCTGCTTTATTGTGATACTTGCTTTATTGTGGTGGTCTGGATCCGAACCTGCAATATCTCTGCGGTATGCCTGTATTCTATAAATAAGGTAGGTATGCATTGCATGATGCTCCTAGAAGTAAAGAATGAAAGGAATTAAAAAAGAGATAATTAAGTGCTGGGCCTGGAATGACCACAGAGAAGAAAGCACATACATCTCCCAGGAGAGCTCACTGCACCTCCTGAGACACCATCAGGCTTCCCTGTGTTCCGCTGAAATACAACCACCATCTCTCACTTTCCTTTCAAAATTAAGCTGCCCATCTTTCACACTCCAAAGGAACATGTGGGAAACATTTTTAAACAACTTTTCACTTTTTAAATTTTTTTTTTTTATTTTTTGGTTAAGCTGTGTGTGATTGATTTGCTTTAGCTCCACGAAGAATAACAATTGCTAAGCCTAAGGTATGTCGTAAGAATGTGAAGAATTTTTCTCTTTGCCAGAGTGACTACTGGCTTGGGGGAAAGTTTGGAATGAGTGGTGAGAAGCAGCTTAGCAGAGACGAAGTAAGTGGTAATTTCCTGATCATAGAAAATTATGAGAAAACCCTCAAGGTTGGGACAATGCAAAAAAGAGGCAGTAAATGAGATCTGGCTTCCAAAGGTTTAAATGAGCACATCATTAGACCTCACTCAGCTACCTCCCTCCCAGGGTCCTTTGACAAGGCTGTATGGTATTAGGCAAATGTACTAGCCTGCCCAGCTCTGCCCGAGGGCTGAGGGATCAATACCTGGGAGGCACCTGTGTAATCCATTCCTGACACTCAAATTGAAATGAGACAAGGTTTGTTTTGCTAGTGAAGGGAATAGATAGAAGCATTATTTGACCTTAAGCTGAGCAATTAGAGTGAGGGGGCTGAATTTATGCCATGATCACCAGTAGGGGAAGAGGTGGCACATTATACCTTTTCCAGAATTTCTCTCCCACATTTGTTTGCCTGGCATACTTTTAATTATCCTTGAAGCCCCAAATAACTGCTCTTCTTAGAAACTACTTTCCTCAGGCAGACTTCATAGCTTCCACATTTGTCCTTGAAGGGACTCCATATATTACAATGATTCCCTGACAAGTTTATACCCCTGCTGGAGTCAGTGAGAGATTGTGAACAATGGCTTATTCCTCTATGTACTGCTACTCTCTAGTAAGTGAATTTATTGACTACAGTGTTTTCAATAATTGTTTATTGGATGAATAAATGTTGAAAGCTACTGCATTATAGCCATTACCCCACCCATTGATTCTTTGGGCAAGGTCACCTGACTTCTCTTTGTTTCAGTTTGCATATCTATAGCCTGCAGAAATCTCTCACACACTGGGCTGTAATCACTAGTTGAGCTGTCTCTGAGCTTCTCAGTGGTTATGACAAAAAGAACTTTAACAGTCTGCGACTGTGCCAGGAGCCATTAGACAGACTGAAATACCTTTAGCTGATGGAGACAGTGTTTATGCGAAGGTTCAGGACCCAGCCCGTTAAGCAGTGCTTGGTTTGGGTCAGTGCCAGAGGTAATGCTGCACCTCCTGCTATACCATCAGGCTTCCTTGTGTTCCAGCTGCAAATACAACCACCATGTCTTACTTTCCTCTCAAAATTAAGCTGCCCATTAAGCCATCCTTGGTTTGGGTTAGTGCCAGAGATAGTTACAATAGAGGTAAGTCAACCTAGGTTTGAGACCCTTCTCTGAAGCTAAAGATGACATCTTAGTTTAAAAGGTTTAGTAATCACGGATGCTCCTTGGCAAACACCTACTGCAGTAGCACCTCTAGTTCTCTTCGCCCTGAGCAGCTACTCATAAAGCAAAATAAGGGAGAAAATAAGCAATGAGAAGGGAAGAAGTACGTCAGGCTTTATAAACTAAGTAATTTCTGTCTTATGTGCCTGTAGTTCTGTTTATGACCATAAACCTCGGCGTACCAGGTCATTTGCAGAAGGAAAACATTTATAGTAGTCTACCTAATCAATTGCAAAAAAAAAAAAAGGAATTGCTTTTAGGGTGCTTTAAATTTTTTTTTTTCTAGTATCTTACACCTCTCCACTGCTATCACCTGTAGCAATAATTTTCAGCTTTAGGGCTATGTCCAAAGGATAGGATATCTAGAGTTGATTGCTGATAACTGAATCAATTACATGTGATGAATCAAATTTTTGAATTCCTACATTCCTTTTATTGCCTTCTTCTTTGGATTCAATGCTTTGTCTTTGTGGGACCAGGCACGAAGAGGAGCAATCACAGGAAACAGACTCATCACTGCAGTAAAGGGGACATTATCCAATGCTATCTTGTGAGTTCAGGACTGCAGCATATAGTGTTTTGGAAAGAACATGGGCTTTACAATCAGGTAGACCTCCTCGAGTTTGAAACTCAGCCTGTCCCTTATTATATTACCTCGGGCAGGATTCTTTAAATCCATCTTCCCAACTCTCCAGATCTTTAAAATGAGGTTTGTCATTCCTCGTAGAGCTGCCACGATGGTAAACTAAGAAAAGTCTCCCTGGATATCAAGATCCCCAACACTCAGGTTGCACCTATCCTCCTACATAAGTTCGCAGAAGCCGCCTCTATTAGTTTTCTCTTGCTGAATAACAAATGACCACAGACTTAGCTGCTTAAAACAGCACACACATTTATTACCTCAGAGTTTCTGTAAGTCATAAGTTGAGGCACAGATTTCTTGAGTTCTCAGCCTTAAGGCCTTATAAGCCTGTGGTCTCATCTGAGATTCAGGATCTTATTCCAGACAACATGTGGTGGTTGCCAGTATTCAGTTCCATGAGGTTGTAGGACTGAAGCCCTTAGGATGCAGCGGTTCCCTGACATGTGGCCATTTCCATAGGCAGTTTATAGCATAGCAATTTGCTTCTTCAAAGCCAGCAGTAAAGAAAGTAAAAAAACATATATATGTATATATTTATATGTATTAATGTGATCACAGGAATAACACCTATCACTTTTGCTATATTCTATTGTTTAGAAGCAAGTCACAGGTCCCATTCATACTCAGGAGGTGAGAATCATACAAAAATGTGAATACCTAGAGGTAAAGTGGATCACCAGAGTCACCACAGGGTCTGTCCACCACACTCTCAAAGTTCTACAACCCCGGCACAAGCCACAGTGTGCCCTCCCATCTGTGCTGTTTGCTGATTGTTTCAGTGAAATCAGTTTCATCTTTCCAAGGAAATCAGAGATGGCAAACACTTGGGAAAAGAGCTAATTTTACATCCCTCACTGTTACAAAGATAAATGATACAGGGCTTCAGTTCCCTGTGAGTCCAGACTCAGTCTCAGAATTCTTTGAAAGACAATGCAGAAGACAGAAGCTCCCATTTGATCAGTGTTGGAAGGTGTTATAAAACCTATTTGCCATCCTTGAACTACACTCTACATCCTGGTGAGCTAAGAATGTGGGTTTGCCTAGCGTAGTAGAGAGGGAACTGATCTCAGCTCTGTGCCTGAGGTCCTTAAATGCACTGGCACTGTTAGTAAGGATAATGGTAATTTGTATGGCACTAATAGGAATTCCCACTTATAAAATATGTCCTTCACTCCGTTTCCTAACAGGAAAAATCAGAGAAAAACATTAAAGATAACTGATGAAAATGTAATAGAACACAATTCTGTTTACAAGGGAAAGGAAGTATAGGCTGTTTAACTAGAGATATTGTTAACACAACTAAGAGACTATATGAGTTTGTGTTACTTGGAAAGGAGAAACATCTGTAAATACATTTATTTTTCTGGCAATATTTGTTTTTTCTTTGTATGCCTCTCGATGTGCTGATGGTTTCCTGATTATGCCTTCATGATTATTATATGAGTGAATTACAAGGAATGCTATTATTCTCATATTTTCTGAGCTTTAAAAGACATAAAAGAACACCACATGCCTGTCCTTGGGTTAAGTTTAAGTTAGAGAAAAACAAAATTCATGTACAAGAAAAAGTTCTTATAAGATGGCAGAGATGTATTATTGATCTAAGGCTCATTTGTTTTAATAGAGGCTTTTAGTCATGGATTATCAGTGGAAAGCATATTAGTAAGTGCAGTTTCAATAAGATCTTGTTCTTCTAGTTGCATAAGGGATTGCTACAGAATAAGAAACAAGGAAATAATATTTTACTTGCAGAAATAGAGAAAAGATATAAACATCTATTTTATCTAAGTACGTACAAATATATGTAAAAAGGTCCTTATGGAAAGAAACTATGCCTGAGTATGTCTTCTGCCCTTAAAGGTCTGGCACAGTGCTAGGTACATAGTAAGCATGCAATTACCATTTACATATTTCAAGGATAGAATCTGGGCACTAAGATGGCAATATTTGGCAATAGTCATTTTAATCCAAAGGAATGGAAATTAATCACCAGAAAACCCCCAAACCAATCTTGTTAAATTAATAACCTAATTTTAACCCCAGGGACTGTGGATGGTGATGCCCATGTCCGCTCTATGGAATGGGATGTACAAGTGTTTTTTAAATAAATATTTACAGATCTGTTTTACTTACTTCTAAGGCTGTGACCTTTAGGGATCTTTCTTAGATTCTAATCATGAAATAAAAATGAAATTACTGGATCTGTTTGCATACCACATCAAAAAAAATATGTAATGCTGACATGAATTTAGAAAAATGCACTTCAAGTAGGATATCCTCTTTTGAGTCTTGAGGAATACGTTAAATGGTCACTGTAGGACTTACTTTGGGCCACAAACTGGCTGGCTTAAAACAGTGGTAATTTATTATCTCACAGTTCTGGAGGCCAGAAGTAAAAAATCAGCATCAGCACCCCCACACTCCCTCTGCAGGCTCTGGAGGGATGACTCTTCCTTGCCTCCTCCAGCACCTGGTGCTGCCAGGAATCCTTGGCATTTCTCTGCTTGTAGATGCTTCACTCTGACCTCTGCCTCTGTCTTCACATAGCAGTCTTCCTCTGTGTGTGGATGTCTCTGTGTCCAAACGTCCCTTTTCTTATAAAGAAACCAGTCATTGGATTAGGGCCAACTCTACCCAGTATGACCTCACCTTAATTTGATCACGTCCGCAGAGATCCTTTTTCCAAATAAGGTCACATTTATAGCTCCTGGGGGTTAGGACTTGAACATATCTTTTTGAGAGACACAGTTGGCTTTTCTTCTCCTGAACTACCCGGTGATTGAAAACCCAGCAGTTCTCTCTAAGGACTTGGCACTTCAAAAGTAGAGTCTGTAATCAAAATGTCCCAGTTACTTAAGGAGCTCGCCCTCAGCCTGGCCTACTAACTTTAATAGGGTTCACGTCTATGAACAATGCGGACCCCGAGGCAAGACTCTAAAGAGGTCCAGAAGGCAGCAGCGATGAGGACACACCTAATCACCCTGTGAGGCCCAGTAGAATGAGTACAGCACAGAGGAAGATGGGTGGAGGTCTGGAAAAGGGGGATGACCGTGGGAAGGCAATAGCAATTTGGGGGAGAGGGGATGGGCAGAAACAGTGTGAGCAAACGTATAGAGCTGAGACTACATGGGATACCTTGAGTCGCTGATGAGTGTCCAGTTTGGTAAGTAAGATAGTGTAAGATAAGTTTAGAGGAACAGAGATAGAGGGGTGTGGCATCACAGGTTTTGGTCTTCATTGTGTGAGAAAGGAAAAAGGAACTGCATGAGGTTTTCTTGCCTGTTTTCACTGCTAGGTGATGGATAGGCTTGATATCTCTAGGTATAAGTGCAGGGCGTGTGTGTGTGTTTTGGTCAAGGGATCTGTATCTGTACAGCCTTCGTAAAAATAGCATTTATTGACACTGAGTGACAATTACTGAGTGATAGGATAAGGTATCAAGATGTTAATTTTTATAACAACACTATGATTTGTGTTGTATTAATATTTGCATTTTGTAGGTGAGTAAACTGGGGCTTAAGACAATAAGGAACTCATCCGCGCAGTCCTGGTGAGTGTTGAGTCTCTGTGTAAGTCAGGGTTCTCCAGAGAAACAGAACCAGTAGAAGATATATACACATACCTATAGTCATATGTATGTATACCTACATAGATATAGTCCATAAGGTATGGAGATTTGTCATAAGAAGTGGCTCACATGATTATGGAGGCCAAGAGGCCCCACAATGTGTTGCCTGCAAGTTGAGAAAGGCAGTGCTCTTATTCAGTCTGGGATCAAAGGCCGGACAACCAGGCAGCACTGATATCTATCTAGAGGCAGGTGAAGATGGATGCCTCAGCTCAGAGAGAGCCAACTGACCCTTCCTCTGCTTTTGTCGTTGTTGTTGTTGTTGTTATATTTGGGCCATCAGTGAATTGAATTATGCTCGTCCACACTGGGGAGGGCCATCTGCTTTACTTAGTTCATGGGGGGCCATCTGCTTTACTTAGTTCACTGGGGAGGGCCATCTGCTTTACTTAGTAATGCCTATCTCTCCCAGAAACCTCCTCCCAGACACACCCAGCAATGATGTTTTACCAGCTATCTGGGTATCCCCTGACACAGCCGATGCAAAGTTAATCATCACAGCCTAGGAAAGGAACCCAGTTCTGACAGGTCCCAGAGCATACAATGTTAACCTCCAGGGCGGACCTGTTCTTGGCCCCAGGGAAATCAACACTGTCTCTGAAGTCTTAGCTGTGATTCATTTCAGAGTGAATTTTCCACATCATCTTGGGACTAATGCCCATGTGTACAGGGATGTTTGAAGATAACTTCATAATATCCATGCACTTGTTCACTGGATGGGAATGTATCTGGGAGCAAAGATGGCTCCTGTGTCTTCATTCCTGTTTACAAAAATTGGTGGATTTGCTGAATGAGGAAATAGTGGCCAAATGACAATAGATAAAAGAATTTGAGGGTAAAAGAAATGTTTTGGAGAACTTTAGATTATTTGTTTTCTAGATAAAGAATAAGAAATTAAGAGACTTGAAGTGACTGTTGAACAAATGTCTGAATCAAATGGGAAATTATTGGCTAGGCAAATACTGGAATTGAAGTTTTCTTGCTCCAAGTTCAGCCTATTTTCTAATTTTATACATACATACATACATACATACATACATACATACATACATACATATATGTGTGTGTGTATGTATATTTTCTTTAAGTAAATGTACATTTAAAGGAAATTGCAAAGAATATTTGGAGAGCAGAGACAAAGTAAGGCAGGGGCATGGTAGGTCCAGAAGGAAAAATGGAGAGAGACGTCTGTTAAGAAAAAGGGCACAAATCTGGAGAGATGCTAAAGCGTACTGTCTGGAATCCTGGCAAATACTCTCCAGTTTAAAAAGCATTGTAAATTTCCCAGCAGTCATTACAGGTAATGCAGATAGAAGGGAAGTAGCAACCAGTACAGCATAGTTTTATGGAGGGCCCTTTAACAGAACCCTCCTGTGGCTCTATGCTGTATTAATGCTTGCCTTATTCTAGTGTCCTGGGCTTCATAAAACTTTGTATCACTTAAGTAAGGCCATGGTTGCTAATTATGCTGGACACCTTCAGAGATGGCACCATGGAGCAAGACTGGGCAACCCCACTCTAATGGGCTTGACTGTGGTCCTTGGAGTGAAAACCACATCTTGAAAGCTGGTGCAAGGCAGCTCTTGGGAGGTTTAGTAAAAAGATTTAGTGCTGCAATTTGAGAGATCAATGTCTAAGCTATTTAGTACCTCCTGACATCTCAGATGGCTTCTAGGTGGTTCCCCAGGGGTACAATCTAACCATCATCTACATTAATTTATCTACCTCCTACACGGGCCCATCCCTGTCTTATGAGAGCCTCAGAACCTAGTTTTAGAGGTAGGACAAGCATACAGGAAGTGATGAACGAGCATTAACTGCTGAGTCACATATTTCTGATGGCCTATTCAGGGTATAGAAAGAGAAGAAATCCAAGGAGGCTGCGATGCTCAGAATGGAGGAGGTAAGAGTCGCAGAATTTAAAGGCACTGGGAATGCTTTGGAGAAGCAGACAGTTGGCATCAATGGATTCCAGAAAGTGGGAACAGCCAGCAGATAGGGAATGAGCCACAGGGTGGCTTGAGTGGAACAGAAAAAGTGTTTCTTTCGATTATATCAAGTTTGTTAAAAAAGCCAAGCTTGTTTATCTTTAGTACTTCTTAATACTTACTAATTTTCTTTATTTGCCAAGAGATATCTTGCCTCAGACTCAGAGTCTTTAAAGGGCAGCAGTATCTTCTGAGACTTTATTAGCATTATTTTATTTCCATTCTATTTATTTTTATAATTAACTTCCACGGAGAAGTGACACTGGTTTTCCATTTGTAACATATGACCATAAATTCACTTTAAAATGAAAATACCTGCAGAAAGAAGTGAGGCAATTTAAAGAAAAAGATGAAGTAAGGTAAAATTTAGGCAGTACATAGATACGGTAAATATATGACAATGCTGCATCATTGACCAAAGTTTGGGAAAACTGCTTTCGACAAACGGTGGTGGTTGTGGGATGTTGATCCTGGTCTTCAGGTTTCTAATCCTCCTTCCGTTACTCACCAGGGATATTCCAGCAACGTGGGATCGCTGCATTGTTCTGCATGGACCGTTTATGTTTTCCCTTACTTATCCTGGCTGTCTTTCTTCAAAGGGGAAATGTTTTCTTCAGAGCACTCGAACCTGGCCTTACACTCACTAAGACCCAGTAAATATTGGATGATTAAATTAGTAAAATAACGAGAAATAATTCAGTCGTGACTTTTCGAAAAGTCCAAAGATCAGATACTTACTAATTAAGTCAGTGCTTAAATCAGTGCTTCTCAGACTCAATCAGATACTTAAGTCAGTGCTTCTCAAACTCAATCAGATACTTAAGTCAGTGCTTCTCAAACTCAATCTGCACACCAGTCATGTGAGGATTTTGGTAAAAAGCAGATGCTGACTCAGCAGATCTGGGATGGGGCCTGAGGTTCCACATTTCTAACAAGCTCCCAGGTGATGCTGATGCCAGTGGTCCATGGCTGTGTGTGGAGTTGTAAAGTTTTTGGTGATACTTGAGCTGGGGAGAATCAAAATGAACTCTAATGTCTTGTAGCACTTTAAAATTTTGTTCAAAATGCTATTTTAAAGAAAAAATTTAGAAAAAAAGTTTTTTTCTCCAAACATTCAAGGAGATTTCTTCCCTCCCCCACCCCCTACCAGGTAAACTTGAATAGAGTCCTTCAATTCTACATTCTCTCGTTTTATTTCTGTAGCTCATTTTTGGTCATGTTTTGTTCATGTTTCTCATGAAATAGAGGCCTGATTGGCCCATAATGAACACGGAGCTGAGGAGCACTGTGAAGTAGTATATAATCACATTATATAATCTCATTAAGGTAGGTTTGTTTGCACTTGAGGAGTCAAGGTGCCCCAGGTTACACCATAAGGGCTAAAGCTGTTCCACAAACTCATATCCTCTAACCCCCAGTGGGTGCTTTTCCCCCTCAATACTCATCGTCATCCCGTAACAAAATCTTTCAACCTAAGTGATTGGCCTCGCAGCTGCGCCTACTGGTGGGAGATTCTGTGGGTCAAATCTATTGAGCCTTGCAGGGATGAGATCCCTTCCTTCCTTTCTGTGTCCTTCCTTCCCAGAAGCCTAGGAAAGAAAGCATGGAGTGTCAGCCAAGTACTCTGCTGCCACAGGGAGCTGCCTACCAGCGAGAACCTGGTAATTATCATTTTACGAGAGTGCATTTTGGGGATGGGCAAATCTCTGGCAGCAAGATAAAGGAACCAACATAGAATTCAGCTCCCCCTCTTCTTCTGTGGTTATAGGCCTTTTTTTATTTTTAAAATTTTTATTTTAAGTTTCGAAGCTTCAGTCAAGAACCATAAATTAAGTTGTGTGCTGTAGTCTTTCCCTGCTCATATGCTGTCACTAGGCTGTAATTACTGCTTGACACCCTTCCTCAGTGTTGACATCTTCACCAGCCAGAAAAACCAAAACACAATTATTTGTTTTAGATTGGTTTTCTTCAGTTAATTTTAATAATTCATATATTTTTTCGTAATTTCTTATTTGCATGTTTTATGTCTGTTATTACTTAGTTCCTGTGATGTTTCCCAGAAATATGGAATTAGCTATGCAAGATGCCATATTTAGAAGACTCAGCAGTCACACAGCATTAAGCATTAGAACTGACTCCTAAGCCCCAGTGGTTTAGAGACAGTTTATGATAAAGGATTAGGACCTGAGGTCCCTTGAGGAAGATGAGGAAATCTCTAAATGTCTGTCTGTCTGTCTGTCTGTCTACCTATCCACCTACCTACCTTTCTATCTACCTACCTATAACTATATGTTTGTATAGATGTACAAATGTGTATATATGTACATAAGTCATATATATATCAACATATGCCCATTTTGAAAAAAATGGGAAATATTGAAAAATAGACAATAAAAGTTAACTACTATCCAAAATTTATCAATCAGAAATAACTGCAATTTACATTCTAGTATAGTAGGCATTTTTCTAACCATAGGAGAGTGCACACTTAATTTTTTTTATATTTGTTCGATATCTTAACCTAACATTCAATTGTAAGCAAATCCCTATGTTGTTAAACATCTGGCCTTTTTACACAATGTTGTATGTCAAATACATCTCAATTTAAAAAGTCTTTGGCCTTATTATTGTTTTAAATTACATGTATTTTTGCTTAATCATCAAAGTAATAGATGTTTGCTATAGAAAATTTGGTAAAAACTGAAAAATATAAGAAAAAAAATCTGATCCTACTACTATAAATTATAATCTATAATCCCACTACTCACAGTTAACAACTATTACTCTGTAGTTTATTTCCTTCATATATATGTAGATATAGATATTAATGAACTAAATGAAATGTAATTATTTCTAACAAAACTGAGTCATTTATAGCATCGTAATTTCTTTGCACTTCAGTTTTAGCATGAACCTTCCCCATGTTAATGAATGTTCTTTGAAATCATTTTTAAATGGCTACATAATATTCCCTTGTGTGTTAACCGATAATAAATCATAAGAATCTAATATTTAAACTAAAGAGTTCATTTAGGCCATATCTGTGTCTGAACAAAGAGAACAATATTATAGTTTGAGGGTTATCATAGTTCCTTACATGTTGTACAACTCAAATATCAAAATATATCTTAAATAATCCCACGCTATAAATATTACTGTTATCATCATTATTAGTAGCTATTACATATTGATCTCTATTATCCATTACGTACATTATCTAGTCAATATTGCAACTCTCTGAAGTGGATACTGTTATCCTCACTTTATAGTTGAGGAACCTGAGAGTCAAAAATAGAGGTTAAATAGCTTGTGGTTAATGAAGTAGCTAAGCTTACATTCCAACTATCTAATTCTGTCATCCTTGCTCTTAACCACTACACTGTACCCACTTAATATTATCAGTAGATTCATCTGTACCTTTCTTGAATGTATTTTCAGACTGTGTACCTCCTGGATAACATTTATAATCAATATTTTCATCCCACATCTAATGTGAATAATTCACTATGCTCGATTCTGTTGAGAAATACACAGAAGCAAAAGCCATGGTACTTGCTCAAGAGCTTCTACAATCTTATTACTGGTGCAGTGTATAAATATGTACAAAATTTAGTTTAATAAAAGACTTATGCATCCATACAAGTTAATAGGATAAGAGCTATCCCATAGTAGTACGGAAATAATTGTCAAATTGGTATTATGGTTCAGAATAATGACATGTTATTGTGGGATAAAATCACCTGGAATATTCAATAAGTGTCTCTGAGGCAGAGAATAGATAACTGCTGGTTATCGTAAAACATCCTCTTTTTAATTTGAAGACATGCTCCTTCATTTTGACATTCCTGAATTTGTTAAACAAGACCATGTTTGATGCCTTTATTTTAAAATGATTCTATTTGGCCAGTTATTAGATTGCATTAACCCTTGGAGACTCACCAAGTACCAATAATATATATGATCCAAGAATCCATTTCAGACAGTCACACACCCATACCTAAGATGACAGATTTTGATAAAACACAATCTGAAAATTCTTTTGTGGAGCATAGTCGTGTGGCTATTTTTCATGCATGGGTCAAGCACATACAAATTTTTTCCAGCATGTATAAATATAATGCTATCTTTATTTAGAGTGTGTCAGTTACCTGTTAGACCCTTCCCACATTTTAACTATGATTCTTAGACCAGTGGAGACACCATAATTCTAACTCAGTGTTGTATAACTTCAAAGTGCCCCTTTTATCATTTTTATTCTGCCTCTGATTAAATACCTTCTTTGTGGAGATCCTTACATAACATAGAGACAGATATAATCCTTCTAATGGTCTCATAATTTTGTATAAACCCAGGCAGATAATCGTATAGGGGATGTAGGGTTTAGGGAAATTCACTCTGATAACTATGAGGAGAAATTTATAGGTCAGTGTGGCATTATATTTAATCCCTTTTCATCTTATTACATATTTGGCTCAGGATATAAAATGTGTACTGACATGAGATCTGTGCCTTAGGTATTTATTTTTCTTTGAATAGTTCCTCTCTAAAACAAAATGCTGGTCAGCAGAGGTGATGAAAATGCTACCTAGTCAGTCTCGTTTGCTAGGATGTGACCTGCATCAGGAAGGACTTAGAAACATTGAACTTTCGACCTGAAAGGAATATCTGAGATTGTTGAGTCCAGTGGGTCTCAAACTTCAGTGTGTATCAGAGTCTCCCTGCAAGGCTTAGTAAAACACAACTTGCTGGGTCCCACCCTCAAATCTTCTGATCTAGTAGGTCTTGGATGAGGCCTGAGAGTGTGTGTTTTCACATGTTTTCAGGTGATACTGATGTTGCTGATCTGGGAACTATACTTTGAGAACCACTGCTCTGGTTTAAGCCTTTCTTTTTACAAATGAGAAAACTGAGGACACAAGAGAGGCCATCAGTGTACATATATAAGTCAGATCCTGTCCTTCCCCTGCTAAAAGCCCTTCTGTGGTTACCTGTTGTACTTAGAATAAAATCCCAAATCCTTATTATTTGGTCCCTGCCCATCCTTCCACACATGGTCCCCATAGAGACTAATTGGACTTTATTTCAGTTATCAAGTGCCATGTTCTTATTTCAGCATAAAAAGCAACTAATATGGTACAGAGCAAAGAGTGAAGGTTTGACTTATAGAAGCGTTCAATCTCATTTTTCAATGCTTGACATTTATTTGGGGCTCTAAATATCACTAACATTAGCCTCATGTTTAGTGATTGATCAGTCTACACTTCCATATGATAGGTCCATCTTGATATCTCGATATATTTTATCTAGAAAAGAATTTGGTCCTCATTATAATAATAGCTAACATTTATTAATCCGCTATGTGCCAGATACTGTGCCAAGTTATTTAACAAATGTTATCACATTTAATCTTCATAATGAGGGATCTGAGGCTTGGAAGATTAAGCAACTTTTTAAATGTCACACAGCTAAGAAGAATCAGTATTGAGATTTAGACCCCAGCTTCTGGGGCTGGAATCTCCATTCTTGAATAGACGGTAAACAGTAATGCCTCACAGTTATAACCTGAAATAACTACTATGTTTGTCTAAACAGCCCCAACTGGTGAAATAATGAGACCCCTTTCCTGGCTGTTATCTTACTAATCATTTATCAGAAAATCAGGTGGTACTTTTTGAGGGAGAAAAGAGATTTAGCTTCAAAGGACCTTTACAAAGACATATGAAGAGATTAAATTGGGACTAGACATGGCGACATTAAAACAAAGTTTCATACCTCAAGGTGTCATGTCCTTTGGCTTGATAATTGAAGAATTTATGTGAGAGTCAGTAGAAGGAAAAGCATTTGATCTACTTTACATGCTACATTTCAACTATTTTGAGAGTGGTTTATCCCTCCTATATTCTCAGTAATAGGAAAGTCTAATATACCCAAATTGCTTTTAAGGTAAAGGAATTCCACAGGCAGCAGCCCATGAGGTGGTAACAATAGACCCCATTTTAGTCTGAAGTTACAAAAGGACATCAGACACTGATTCCTCAGTGATGTTAATTTTTGGCCAGAATACAGTCATTGATTTGGTGAATAAATAATCTCTTTATGTCTTAAAGTTTAGAAAAAAATTGGAGCAATCTTACTTTGCTCCTGAAACAAATTTGAAGAAAGAAGAGTTTTACAGAAGAAAATTCTGCCAGTGTTTTGTTCATTTGTTTCCTTTTAACAAACTACCAAAGTGTCACTACTTTCTGAAATTTCACCGTTAAAATTTCTTCTTCCCTTTTTTCCTTCCTTTTTTATTCGTTTTTCCTCTCTTATTTTCTTTCATTCAAGTATTAATTTCTTTGTTCATTCTATATACGTAGTTATTCATACTTACAATGTGCCTGACATGTTTGTTTTAAATAATGAAACCCATTAGAACTGAAGTCCAAATTTGGGACCACTGTAGTGGTGAGACCACCTGCCATGAAGACCCCTGCGAAGTTCAGAAACTGAATAATTTTGGATGGAAAGCAATGCAAGCCGAATTTTATATCATTATAACATCTTTCACTCCAAAGCATAACTATATGTGCAATTAAATATACACTTCTAATGAAATTTGTAAAAAAAACTCCAGCAAATATAATTCAATATTAAAAAAATATACATCATATAGAAGGAGAGTTTTTCTTAGGAATATGATAATACAACATCAGGAAATAGATTAAATTTAATATAAGATGATAATGATATTAAAGATAAAGGAGAAAAATAAAATCTTAAATAAATACAGAATTTGATATAGTCTATATATTCTTAAAAATAATCTAAACAATCTTAGATTGGAAAAGAACTTTTTACTTTGAAAATAGGAAGCTATCAAAAATCTTCAGCAGATATATTTATTTTGATTAGGAATGAAACAAGGATGCCCTCTATCACTTCTATTTATTACTAGCCAATAGACTAGTACAAAAAAATATATGCATAAGGATTCCAGAGGAATACACTGAACTTCCGTTATTTGTAGAAGGTCCACGGGGGTCTATAGGCAAACTATTAGAACTAAAAGTGATTTCAGCAGGTTTGTTGCATAGAAGATAAACATATAAACCTAATTAGCCTTTCTCTGCAATTATAATTGCTAATTAAAATGTAGAACAGAAAAACATCTCATGTACAATAGCGACAAAAATACAAGGTAGCTAAGAATAAATCTTAAAAGATTCAAACCTTCATGGGAAAAAATGACAAAGTATTATTGAAGATTATAAAGTCCTGAATAAATCTACATTATCTATTATACTCATGCATGAGTAGACTCAATAACATAAATATGACAATTCTCCCAAAATTATTCTATATTCCAATTCAATCCAATTCCACTCAAAATCTCAACAGAATTTTTTATGAAACCCGACAAGCTGATCCTATAACTCATATATAAGTTCAAGAGACCACAATAGCGCAGAGAATTCGGGGTGAGAGGGAGTATCATGGAGAGAATAAGAGAAAAGACTCGCCCTACCAGATATCAGGACCCATTTTATACCCCAAATAATTCAATAGTGTGGCACAGGCACATAGACCTGTGGGACAGAATAGAGCTCAGTAACTATCTCAGGCAGTATGGAAAATTGATACATGGCCAGATGTTACAAATCGGTGGTTAATGAATAATCTAATCAATAAGTGGTGCTGCGATAGTTGGTTTTCCATATGGGAAAAACAAAATTAGATTTCATCTCTACACCAAACATGCAAATGAATTAAGAGTATATAAAAATTTAAATGTAAAATGTCAAAAAGAGAAATATTTAGAAGAAAATAAAGGTAAATACTGCTGTGACCTATGGGTGGAAAAGATTTCCAAAAAGGAGCCAGAAAGAAGACACGGACCATAAAGAAAGTATTGATAAATTCAGTCGCAATTAAATTTAAGTCAGTGTTCAAAGAAAAACAAAACAAAAAAATAAGCTTTAAATTGGGAGAAACTATTGGCAATGCATGAAATAAAAGGTTGGTTTCATATTATATAATGAACTCCTACAAGTCAACAAGAGAAAGATAATCCAACAGAAAATGAATAAGAGAAATGAATCAGCAAATCTCAGGTGCCCAAACCAAAATGGATAGTAAACATAAAAAGGACATACAGCCACACTAGCAATCTTGAGAATGCAAATGCAAACGATATTGTGATATTACTTGAAACCACCAGATTAGCAAAAATTAGTAACTCTGGGGATGTAAAGTCTTGGCAAAGAGGAGGAGAAATGGGAACCCTTGTATTCTAAATAGTGGGAGTGTAAATTGAGGTGACCACTCTCTAATGCAACTTAGCATTGAAGTTGAGCATGACATTTGGCCTCGCAATTGCACATGATGTAAATGCTTTACAAAAACTCTCAAACAGGTCCACATTTAGATAGTTACTAGAATGTACATTGGAATGCTGCTTGTAAAAGAACCGAAAAAAATTAGAAACAACCTAAATCAGCATGAGAGTGCATAAATAAGTCGTGGTATTTTTATATACTAGTCATCTATCCAGCAGTGGCATAACCACAGTAGAGCCACATATAACATTGATGAACCCAACGCCATAATCTTGAATGAAAAAAGCAAATTATGGAATTACATGTACAGAATGATACCATTCATATAAAATTTGTAAACATGTGGAGTCATACAAATATATATAGATTTATATATACATATAAAGACTATTAAAAATGCATGGACATGATGAATATCCCAGTAAAAAAGTTACTTCTGGGAAGAGAGGGAAGCGTGACTGCTACCCTGTAATACTTTATTTCCTCAAAAAGAATCTTGAAACAAGTACAACAGAATGTTAGGAATTAATAAAAGCCACATCATAGGTATGCAGGTATTTATTATGTTATTATTTCTACTTGGTTGAATGAAATATTTCAAAGTTGAATAAAGAACCATGCAGCCTCGCTGAGATGGTGCCAAGTTCTCAGCCAGGTTTATTCACAAAGTTCTTGCACTTTTTGCTCTCAATGGGACTGATTAAAATTATGTATGACCACACAGAGTAAGTATTCAGACTCTGAGAAAATGTCAACCTTGTGAATGTTAAATTCTGAAATATCAAATGTCAGCTCTAGGCATATAAAACCAACTAAGGACTTAAAGAATAACAATGAAAACAAAATAAAAGCTCTTTGATAAGGAGTTCAGAAGAGTATATAATCTCTTCTCCCCCTCTAGAATCAGACCCCAGAGATTGGCATTAGCCTGAGGTATAATTTGTCTATATGAGGAACTGCCAGTCCCAAACCCCACACCGCGTGCTGTAAAACAAAAGGAAACTGGCTCATGCAAAGCAAAAACCACGAAATGGTTTCACCTTCCCACATAACTTCCTTCAGCTCCCCAAACAGCTTTCCATCCCTGACCTTCTCGTTGGAAACCTCTCCTTGAGCAGTTACACACAGCTCTGCAAATGTTAGAGTGACATTTGGACTGGGCTTGCGTGATCAGCTCTCCTGCTCGTATGGGCTCCCCCAGGGGCCTGCCAAGCTCCAGCACAGCAGTATTAGCCTTGCAGGCCTCGCCTCCCAGAGCTAGCAATAACATTTACCAGCTACAGTTTTTTCCATCTTCAAATATTTCCTCTGGTCCACGTGACAGTGATCCAGCTCCTCCATAGAGTGGAACCTAAAGAGAACGGTTTAGAGAGAGGAGAGCCTTCCTTTAAGTTTTAACATTTACCTTTCATTAAATATTTTACTTGTGTTTTAATTGGGCTTCCCTCTCAGGATTCTGATATGTTTAGGAAATATTAATTATTAAAATTGCACATCTGTAGAGGAGGGCCCACCTTTGAGTATTCTCATGTCAGTGGAAACTGAAAAAAATGGCTCTGGTTGATGAGGAATGGGATGCTTACTGAAATCCTCGAGAACCCAGAGTTGACCAGGAAATTGTACAATTATTGATCGTAACTGTAGAAAACAATTTGGAAGCCTTCCTATGCTTAATATATGCCCAGGACTGGGTTAGTCAAGACTTAAAGGAGTCTCTTTTGTTCATTGTATCTTCACTGCCTCAGTGAATTGATGAAGATGAATAGCCTAATGAGTCACATGCTAATATTATCCTTATTTTATTAATGAGGAAACTGAGGATCAGAGAAGTTAAGTAACTTGTTCAGTTACAAAGCTAGCATGTGTCAGGCCTCGAATACAGCCTGAGAACCTAATTGCTCTGCTATAATCAGTACTTGCAGAATCACGTATGTTTCAGAAATGGGATGATAACCATTGGCAGGCAGAGATGAAAAATGAATAAGAACAAAATAGAATTCTAGTTGATAAATAAAGAAGGCAAAGAGGGCAAGAGAGAATCACCATTAGGCAAACACCACAGTAAGAAATGTTGCAGATAAGATCCACCAATGGATGCTAAAATTAGCAGGTGAAAGTTTGAGGAGAAACTCGATTTGCATAGGCTAAATTATCTTCCCCAAGATACATATCAAGTAAAAAGAAAAAGACAGTTCTTTAACAATGAAAAGACCTGGGAGATACCAACTTACCCAAGTAATTAAGAAAACATCACTGGTAACAAGACATGTCAACATCATGAACCCTTTGATATAATGCAACGAGAAGGTCACAATGCCACTTTCATGATAGTTTTGCCAGAAATGCATAACCTCACTGGAAAAACCAACACTGAGGGTATTTGATAAAATATCTGACCAGTACTCTTTAAAAGGACATGAAAGACATAAAGAACTGTTAGATTAGAGAAGACGAAGGAGAAATAATAACTAATGCAATGTGGGATCCTGGGATAGAAAAGAACATTGGTGGAAAAAAGTCATAACTTTTGAATAAGATCTGAAGTTTATTTAAAATGTTATGCCAATGTTAATTTCCTATTTTTCATAATCATACCATGGTTATGTAAAATGTTTGCTTTAGGGAAGAAGGGAGGGAGGTGTGAGAATGCACGGATATTTTTGCAACTTTTCTGTAAGTATGTAAGTTTGAAATAAAAAATTTAAAACAACAGTCAAAATGAAACAAAAAAATGAACCTATTTGCCTTCAGCTTTGCTTGCAGCATCGAGAGAAGTAAACATGTAAACTAAAATGAAATGAACACAAAAACAGTCTTGTAGGCACTGCCTGTAATTTATGTATACACCACATAGAACGGGGCCACAGAGAAGGAACGGTCAGTCTTACCTAGAAAGGGAGTACAGCTGTCTTGAAGCTTTGCAGAGAAGGTGATGCTTGAGGTCTTTTGTTTATCTTCCATCTGTTCTATTGAGCACCTACTATGGGCCAGGGAGACATTCTTCTAGAAAATAGCTATATAGCCGTAAATAAAAAAGAAAAAGCGCTTGCCATTATAGAGCTTGTATTCTAGAGGAGGGGTCAGATAAACACATGGACAAGAAATGCTTGATATTTTAAGTGCTATGATGAAAAATAAGTAAGCTGATGTGATGGAATATAGCTGGGGAGAGGGACGGTTAGACAGGGTGGTTGAGGAATACGTCTCTGAGAAGATGATTGTTAAGTTATTTGGGCCAGGGCCTGACTGAGAAGGAACCAGCCATGCAAAAAGATCAGGGAGCAGGTAATTCCATGCTGAAGAAAAGGTTGGCTGATGCCCAAACGTAAGAACAAACTGGTGTCTCTGTGTTCAAGGAAACAAAAGGAAGCCAGGGTGCTGGGCTGTGACGGACAAGGAGAGAATAGTGGGATGAGCTATAGGAGTAGAGTGACCAGGTGGCTTTAAGTTTAAACTAGCACACTTCTGAATAAAAGATGGTGCTATTAATAATTACACCAGGACAATAAAAGTGAAATGGAAATTTCTGGGCTCTGCCTGGACAGATTAATACCCTATAGAGAGGAAACAAATCGTGTAGGACTTTGTAAGTCAGGCAGGGCGTATAAACATACTCTAAGTTCATCAGGAAGGCAAGGGAAGTTGTAGCAGGGGAAGGAAGTGATCGCTCTGGCTGCCATGTGGAGAATAGATTTGAGAGCGAAGACTGAAATTAGGGAGGAATAATTAGAAGTCTAGCTAGAAGACAGAGGTTGGGGCTTTAGCTATGAGAATAGACATGGACAAGGAGAAAAGTGCTAGATTCACTCAGTTTTGAAGGCAGAGCCAAGCAGCCTTGCTTACTCTTGGTAGATAGGCCAGTGTTTGCCAGCTGGATAAGGAGTGTAGAAGATTCCATAAAAGGAGCTGCAAGAGCAAAGTCATACAGGCAGCGTCCAGTCTCACAGCCAATAATGTATTCTATGGCAAAAGTGAAGAGGCACAGAGGGGACAGGCACTCGGGCTGGAGATTAAGATTTAGAATTCAGTGCTAAGTAGTAGGCACTGTGGTACCACTGAAAGTACTTGACTTGAAAGCGACAAGATTTGATTTGTTTCTAGCCCAATAGGAAAATAAAAAGACAAAATAAAAATAAAAAATAAAAAAACACCCTGAAAACAGATGGAGATACCTTCTGATACCTAGAAAAATAAGAAAATAGAAACATTTTGAGGGTGGTATAATAAGATGTGGGGCTTTTATTTTTTCTAGAAACTGTCTACCCGTTCATCGAACACACGCCCTTGATCGTCTCATGGTTTATAGTATAATTAAGTGTTGACTCAAGGACTGCTGAGCAGGGTCACTGAGTCATAAAGAAGCTCCACGAGGAAACGTTAGAGACATATTAATGTCATGCACCATATACCTTACTTCTTCTGCTCCAGTGCTATTCTTGGCCCACTCATTTCTAAGTTTTAGCAATATCTTTCAGACGGGTGTGCCTCACATGCAGTTTTGGCAAGCGAAGCTTGGTGACGGAGCCAGATAACTTTTCCCTGTGGACTTCTAAACTCATCAGCTGTGGGCTGGTAATATAATTTACAACACACTTTTCCAGCCCTATAAAACAACTTTCTGTTTGCGGGGGAATGGGGCCCTGACAAGAAGTGTTTATAGCTTGATTTTAGCAGTGTTCTCCATTGTTGCTGCAGTAGCAGCCAGTGTATGATGCATTCTTGTCGTCTGCCAGACAGTTACAACTTTTTTTTTTTCTTTGTATTTGGCAAGCTGAGCACAACATTGGGCTTCGCTTAATACCTACCCCAGGATCCTATTACCTTAGGGAGTGGTAGCTGTAGCATGTGCCACCATCTTTTGAGACAAAAGATGAGACATAGTTGTTGGGTACTCCACAGCTGTGGCTTATAGTTTGATTAAATTATCTGATGACTTACTCGTCCAGATAAAATTCTAGTAAAATTTTATTGATAGAAGGTTTAAGGATGGGGAAATCTGAGCTATGTCACCCATGTATATGCAGTCAAATGATTATCTTCCTGTTAACTATATTTTTCTCTCTGTATATTAGAAGAGCTACTTGCCACTTATATCATTAGGTCAACAGGGTTAATCCCAGTCAGCCATTACCCCAGGTGACTGTAGCTAAAATTAAAGCTCTATAAAGTAGGAACCTTGTTTTTTCCATTTTTAGATCCCAAGTCTACAACAGTATCTAAAAACACAACCAGTGCTAAAACAGTCTGTTGAATAAATAAGTCCCACTATTGACATAGTAAATCTGCCCTAATGATTTGGAAATGGATACCCCAAATGATGTAGTCTCCCAAGAAGAGCACAATGCTCTACTGAGCGTTGGTCAGAAGGTCAGTGAAGTGATGCATCAGCCTAAAACCTTGCATAGGATCCGTTATTTCTAATAACATTTAAGAGTTACAAAACAACATAGAATTCAGTTCTAGGACTAGTTTATTTACCTGGTGACTCTAGATTCTGCTGCGCACAAATATGGAGTTGTGAGATTTCCCTCTATTCTCATGTCGCTCTTAGTTATATCTACTAGGAGATGTCTTTTAATTCATGTCTTTTGTGCATTGGATGCAGTGTCTGGCACTACCACAGTTCTTTTGTATTTGCATTCCATAGGTAACTCTGCTTAAGGGATGTTGGATACACACACACACACACACACACACACACACACACACAGGCATACATACATATAAATGCATATATAATATATACATGTATCAACAATATTGTGCCTCAATAGATTTTTAAGTATTACATGTGTATGTGAGCCATCTGTTTCAGAACATTGCTGATTTTATACAATTTGATTTTGGAAGAAGGATCCAAATAGAAAAAAAGAGAAGATCTTCAATATCTCCATAAGAAAAAAGAAAAATCAAAGTGTTTATTATATCATAATATTATTGTATTTTAATATTACCTCAGCTTCCTCCATCACGAAATAAAAGGTTAGAATGCAGGTAAATTTTAAGTTTCTAACTAAATTTCTATGCAATTCAGAGATAGTAATCTCATAACTTCTCTGCTTTTTTTTTTTTTTTTTTTTGAGAAAATGATGAGCTGATTTTACTTCTATCAGTTAATCAGACTTTTGGAAATTTCTTCATTGGTTTGACTTTTCTAGAAAATTTGTTTTTTTTTTTCCTAGAGAATTTGATTTTGGTTAACATTGAAATAATGGCCCAGTCTCTCTGTATGAAAAATATGCATATGACTGAGGTTTGTTGAGCTGGTACATTGTGGAACAGTTGACATGTAGAGAGTGTACTCTCTTTTGCTGCCCTAGAGACTTGTTTCTTTGGTCTGGCCTTGGACAGTTCTGATGGTCACATTCCAGTGAGCACAGCTATGCGCAGAACAGTTCTCTGAGCCTTTACCCCAATCATTTGGCAATTGACCTTCCCCTTGCTCCATCAGGCCTAGGGCTAGTAATGGGTGGTCTGCTCTTAATAGTTCTGAATACTGCATTAGCCCTGGAGGGTTCACTATCCCTTACTTATACCTTTATAAATATTACCTTTGTTAAACCTTCATCAAATGGCACAATTCGAATAGGCTATTTGTTTTCCATTACTATCTTGGCTGATTCAGTGTTATTATTACACATGCTGTGAATGGGGAAACTGAGGTCCAGGAATGTTTTACAGTTAAACAAGTTGCAGATCTAAGATTCCATCCAAATTTTCTAAATCCAAGCTTATACCCTCAGTGACAGCACACTGAGCAATGATTCTGAATGGAAGTCTGACCCGTGTGTGTAATTACAGCTCTGCACAATAGAGCTTTCTTGAATTGACTTAAAGAGTCAGAGAGATTGTCAAGAACATACCACTGTCATTTACAAATGTTTTGAAATTTCATAACATGTTTATAAAATAAAGCAATGGCAAAAGTATCTGGAAGAAAATTGGGTAAGATTGCATCTGGTCTGTCACCACACCATTCTGCCTTCCCCGCGCCACGAGAGGTAGCCTGAAAGCTCGATCATGTCATTTTCTTTCTGAAAACCCTCTATGTTGACCAATATCCAAATTTCCTAACTGTGCTTATTGGGTCTTTTATAATGGACCCTCTATATCATTCCTTTAGTCTTAACTTTTACCACTCCCATCCATATGCTGTAACCCATATAAAACCCCCTAAGTGGTTATCAACATGGGGACGGATATTTTTCCCCCAAGAGACCTTTGGCAACGTCTGGAGACATTTTTGGTTGTCATGACTAAAGGGACTGCACCTGGCACCTAATGGATAGAGACCAGGGATGCTGCTAAACATCCTGCAGTGCACAAGGCAGCTGCCACAGCAAAAAGTTGTCTGGTTCAGAATGTCAGTAGTGTCACTGTAAAGACACTCTATTTTGCCTTAGGCATCGCGAACTCCACTTGATCCTTGAATTTGCAGCATTGTAACTACCGTTTACCAGATGCCGTGCCGAGCACCACGCTAATACATGATGGCATTCCATGTCCTTATCAACTTTGTGCCCGTGGGTGTGCTCCTCCCTCCGCTAGAATGCCTTCCCACTCCTCTCTTTGTAGTTCACTCTTTCTCATTTTTGAAGCTCAAGTTACATAACCCCTCCCTAACAACTTTTGGGAAG
The DNA here is from genome assembly GCF_000151845.1 of Pteropus vampyrus. Lineage (NCBI taxonomy): Eukaryota > Metazoa > Chordata > Mammalia > Chiroptera > Pteropodidae > Pteropus > Pteropus vampyrus. The sequence goes on from NW_011888813.1 coordinate 1,900,649, forward strand.
GGTATAAGAAGCCTGAGCCGAATTCCTACAATACTTTGTTCATTCTTCTATATAGCAATTTACCTATTCGCATCAATAACTCCAACTTGCTGTAAGCTTATTAAGGACAGCAACCATGTTATTTGTGCTTCTTCCCTCTCACCCCTCCCCCATTTCAGCACTGTGTCTGGCACATAGTAGGTGTATCAATCATTGAATGGGAAATATTTCTGCAAAGAGTGGAAAATTTCTTCTGAAGAATTGTGTTATGTTTAATTTTTGGAAATTAAGTCACATTTTGAATTCAGTAGGGAAAATTGCTATTTGAGAGAAAGCTGCATGAATTCTTTGGTCAAATGAACGTTTTCTTAAAAATTATACATTTAATAAACCAAGGTTTCTGTATCCCTGGTGTGTTTGTTTCTTTTTCTTTTCTTTTTCTTTTTTTCAATACTAAATGATTTTTAAAAGTACATACCTACTCTTCTTAAAGTGAGAAATATATGATTTCTTTTTTTTATTTTTTATTTTTATTTTTTACCATGGCTTTAGAGTGGTCTGGTTGTTTGGGAATGAGAAGCTAGTATGATGGTATGTAATAGCAGTGTTATGTTGAGACTGTGAAAGGTTAGTTCTTCTCAGCCTTATCTACAAGGCAGAGGACATCACCTCACATCAGTTTTGTTGGTTCCTGGAACTATTGGCTGCTTTTGGGTTTGTTCGAAGCTAGAGGTTTATGTTGTTACTCCTGCTGCAAAATAGAGATTTAAAACCTGGCAGCCATTCCTACATGGACTGCACACTGTTTAAGATTAGCCCAGTTTGGGAGGGGAAGCAGTTTGTGTATTTTGGAAGCTTTGTCAGAATAAAACAGACTTAAGGAGTGTGCGAAGCCAGTAGCTGCATGAGCAGAAGGATGTCTCAAAGGTCCAAAAAGAGAAGAGGGTGAGAATAATGATTATTTAATGTACTTTGCTTACAGGTTTGGACTTGAGAGTACCTACTCTCCATAGGAGATGGCTCAAGGGCTGATGGGAATATAGTGCTAGGAAGTCTACTTGGTATGCTCAGTGCACAATAAGAACTGGCAAAGTCCACTGCAGCAAGCACATTGCTCATTGCTCATGATGCTGTATTGATGTCACTGGGCCCCCTGTGTTTGTTTGCAATATCACATCAATTGTGTTATCGACTAATTTTGTTTTACCCCTTTCTTCTTATTGCCTACCAATCTGGCTTTCTTCTTTAAGACTATATGAGATGTAAATGGTGTCACTTCCTTGTATGTGTAGGCAAGAAGAACCTCTGTACCATCTCCTACAGTCAGTTTTCCCTATAGTTTTTACCTCTCTTGGTTAGGACTTCATCACATCTAATACAACCTGTGCTTATAGTAAGATTAAAGGATTCTCAAGTTTGGGTTGTTTTCTGTTTCTTTGGTGTTAGATGTAATAATTTGATTATGAAAAGCAGTGGGAAGATGGTAGGGAAAAATCGCCTCTTTCAAGTTAAACAAAAAAAGAGTATATCAGCCAAATAATCATTGACCTCCAACTCAGTATCGCAAATCTCCAAAAATAAGGGCAAGACAGATGATTCTTAAGCCAAGCCAAGAGGAATGGCCAAGCACGCTAAGTCTGCCTTTGCTCTTTAGGTATAGTACTGTCTAGTTGATAAAAATACTGAGAATTATCCCTAATACCATTATAGAGGGAAATAGACTAAGTAGATGTTCTTATCCTGTTTTACCTTTTAATGAAGCATAGTAGAAATGGCTATGGGAGGGAAATACATGTAACAGAAACTGGCAATGGGACTAACAATCAAAGAGAAGTTATCAGGGCTAAATGGATCAGAAGACATAATGTGTCCTCCTCCATTGCTTTGGGATGCGCTCCTTAACCAATTGGGGTGACTTCTGATATAGGGCATTTAACAAGGCTTCAAACACGAGAACATAGTCTTGGTAGCTAAAGGAAGGTCATACAGAGTCTTGATTGAGCTCTTTATCTCTCCCCTTATTTCCTTTCCGTAGTTCACCATCTATCAAACTATAGAAAAAAATATGTAGAACTAAAAATATGATGCCATTAAAAACTGAACATGACTCTAAGAATCAGTAAGTCACTGAACAATCATTATGAACAGTTAGAAACTCTGAACAGAGCCACCTGAGTATGAGCAAGAAAGTCGTTGACATGACAATGCAAATACAAAACAGCAGAAAAATAAAAGAATAAAGAAAGAGGGAGGGCTCAGTCAAAGAATTTTCTCTAGAAGAAATAAACACAAGGACAGAAAACTTTCCCATGAGCTATATTCTGTAGCTCATTTGAATTATAGAATGATTTAAGAAATTTTAATGCCACGAGAATTCAAAGAAACCATTAAAACTAATTGAGTGAAAAGAAAAGGGAGATTATAGATGGAAGGAAAAATATGAGGGCCAAAATAATGCAATCACATAACTAATTTGAAATAATTAGTAGCAATGGGGTCGGTGCAGAGAAAATATAGCTCAAACATCATAGTGAATGCTGATGAAAAATTTATAGAGACTAAACGCATCATAGAGAAACTAAGAGATATGGAGGAAAGACAGGAAAATTGGATCCCTCAAATAGAAAAACAGCACTTTAACAAAGAAATTGTCCAGAGGTCTCAAACCAGAAATTTTTCTTGCTATAAAGAATTGACTCTGACTCTGAAGTTCAAAATAACATGTTGGGTTCTAAGACAATTGATATAGTATACTCAACAATGAGATATGTATTGATTGCGTCATTGGACTTCAAGGAATAAAATAACATTTTTCAAGCATGTAGACAAAATTTACATTGTTTACAATCTATTAGAGATTACTGGCATTGTACAGTCTCAGGTACAATAAAGTAGTGTCTATAACGTTCTGTCTGAAATAAGGTGCGACTTTAAGAATTATATGTAACCATGACGTAATCCAAATATAAAGAGCAAGCTATTCACAAACATGAACAAATTTTTAAAATAACACTAGTGAGTTCTTTTTAAAAAGGTATTACCATAAAATTCAAGCATTTAAAAGATGAAATAAAATTACTCAGAAATGGAGAAAGTATGATAAAAGGTTTGGTGAGAATGATGACCACATTTAAATGTACAATAAACTCATGATGATTATACACATTATGAATACAGAACAAAGCATACCTGTGTCAGAGATCTCCAGAACCACCGTCAATCTGGATAATTCTCTGGATGGACTCACAGAACCCAGAAGCTGTTACATTCATGATTATGGTTTAATACAGCAAATGTAACAAAGTAAAATCAGAGAAGGGAAAAGGCACATGGGGAAGTGTGGAGAAAACAAGGCACAAGATTAAAAGAGTCCTCTCCCAGTTGGAGTCAACAGGATGTAGTTAAATTCTCCAGCAATCATGTGACAACACAAGCAAAGCGTTGCCAACCAGGGAAGCTCCCTAAACCTGGAGTCCAGGGACATTATGGGAGGTCAGTCACATAGATGTACAGTGCTTATGTGACTGATTTCAGTTAATGATGCTCCAGAGCCCCAGAGGGAAAGCAGGTAGTCTCTGTAAATCACTCTGTTTGTTTGAATTATCTAAACCAACTGGTACAATGTGGCTCTAGACCTTAGGCTTGTAAAGGACTCTTATTATCAGAATATTTCAAGAGCTCAATTACCACGAGCTAGTGAAAGGCCAGTTATGAAAATAGACCTGTCTTTGGAATGTACAAAGTTCAAATAACCCAGGTCTTTTAAGTTAACCCATTCCTATACAACATGTAATAAAAATAACAAAATTAACAACAAAAATTTAGTGATGAAACAGAAAATGAGAAAGAATAGTGTCTCACTTTTCATAGAAAGAAGTTAGTCTTTACTGGCTAAATTTTAAGTACAAAGTACAAAATAATGACACCAATCTTCACGTGTTTAATATCTTATAAATTTGAGTGAGTTCTTTTAGGAGAATACTCCTCTTAAAATTTTTATTTGAAATTTGAATTTTTTCTTGTGTTAACTTCATGTAAAATTAAAGTTAACTTGAATTAAAATAACGTAAATATTTTTCCACTTTTTAAAGTGTTACTATTTATGTATCCTTTTATTTGCATATATGCTTAGAAAAATACCTGGAATTATGCTGCCCTAATGTTAATGATGGTTATTTTTTGATAGTGTAATGTGGAATATTTTACATTTTTTATTTATGCATATGTCTACATCTCTTCAATTTTTAAATAGTGAGTGAATGCTATTTAAAAAAAATAGCGATTTTTCTTTTGAAAAGGAGGAGGAGAATGAAAGACAGGAAATCATGACTCAGACTAGTTTAACATGGGAATAGTGCTCTTATTTTGAAAGAAGCGCAAGCATTGTGTGGATAAAGGAAATACATACAAATAAAGTAAATACTATCATTTTCTTCTCTCCTGGGTTATTTCTCTTAACACAAGAATTTCAAAGAAAACTTTTTCCACACTAACTTCTATCCCATCACTCAATATCCCAACGCCACCTCCTTCTTTATTTGGAAGGGTTTCTGAATTGCTGTAGGAATATAGCTTTTCCCTTTACTGGCCAGGAGATGGGAATGTAGAGAGAAGGGTAATTGATTATTGAGGCTGAAGAACAATTATGGAATAGGTAAATAATCAGACAATAAGAAACATTAATACTGAAGTGTGTTTTTAAATATTGCAGTGATTAAATAATATTATTTATACTTCTCTAGAAAAAGAAATGGGCTTACTATGAGAAATACAAATATACGTCACTTTCTCCAAAAAAAAAAAGAGGAAAATTTTATGGAGAAAGGTATGTGAGACATTTGTAATAGTCAAAATAGAGAAGTCTGGAATGGTTGGGTGAGGAATTTAACAGACCCTCTCCCCAGTGACAAAACCATTTATTTAACTGGTGAAAATTATTTAAACATACAACCATTTAAAATCTCTGAAAATTGTTCTAAGTATATACAACAAATGAAGAAACAATTTTTAAGAGATTTACTAAATCTCACTAAGAAAAGTGAGAGCTGTATCATTTAAACCACAATCTTCTTCCATCTCCTATGCCACTCCTGCTCCTTGTAATGGAAACTTTATTTCAGGTAGATATGGCCAAAAGGCAGGAGCCCTGTCTCCTGCCACTTAGGGTAGGGCTATAGTTTTACCTCAAATGGGGCAGATAGCTGGTAGTTATCAACTTAGCCCAGTTCCATGTTGCCAAAGCATTATTCCTGGTAGACAGAGTCAAAAATAGGGCTTGCTTCTCCTATCCAGTCCCATTTATAGGGCAGAAGCTCTATCCCAGGTATGGCATGTCAAAAATGTCAGGGCTTTACTTATCACTGTCCCAGCTTACTCATGTATTCCATGTTGGGCGGGGGTGGGGGGAACTGGGAAGACCAGAGTTTACCATCTTCCCCCAGTGTCCACTCATAAAATGGGAGTACCATTCAGGGAGAAGCAGGTCACTGATTTTTGCACCAAGCTAGGGTGCAGTGGCACAGTGATTCTGCCCAGGGGTAGACGCAGACTGTCAGGATGGAGAACTGTACAACTCTGCCTAAGGTGACTATTTGGAACAGAGTTTAGAAAAGTTCATGGCTAAAGGGCTTTTGTACACAGTGGAGATCTTGGTGACTGGCAATTCTCAGGTGGCAGGTAGCTCTATAATATAGTAGCAATGAACAAAATGGCAAATTAACCAGAAGTTTAACAGAGAAAAATCAGGGATAGAGAAAGCCATGAAGGTTCATTCTGGGATCACACTCATCCCCAGGGGTCTAGATGGTTGTGCACATTTACTAGGCTACACTCACTCAGGACTAGTTAGAATAGGACATGGGGCAGATTTGAAAGCATTCCAAGCCACACACACATCTATCAGCAAGGGGAAGAGCTGTAATGGCTCAAGGGGCTTAAGTACAACCTTTTAACAAACACTGACTGAACAATGAACTACTTTTATTCAGAACATATTCCTAGGAAACCAAGCTTAAAAAATACAACCACATTCATCCTTAGTGTTCTGGAAAACTGTGCATATTCTCAAGGCTGCACCTGCTCAGGAAAGACAAGAGGGGCATCTTCCAAGTACTAGTTCCTGGCTGAACATGAGACAAAATTTTAGACTCTCTGAACTGTGAAAGCATCTCCTAGTCACACATATTCAATGGATAAAGGGTAAAAATGAACTCACTAAGGGACTTAAGTATAATATTTGATTATTAAGTGGTTTATACTGGCCCAAGCATAACACCTAGGAAGGCAGGCTAAGAGAGAAAAACAAGGAAAAACAGCTGATCAGGGACAGCAGAGCCGTCACACTGCCAGGAAAATACAGGTCACAGAATTAGTTCAGCCAAGTCATTAGACAAATAAACAAATGGAAAAACAACCAACAATAGTAGCCCTGGTGATGGTGGTGGTGGGGGTACTACTCAGATTGCTACAATCTGTTATCTAAAATGTCTGGTTTTCAACAAAATTGTGAAACATGCAAAGAAACAGGAAAGTATGATGCATATACAGGAATAAATACAGGCAATAGAAAATGCTTTTGAAAGATTCTAGTTATTGCACTTAACAGACAAAGATGACACAGAAGCTATTATAAATATGTTAAAAATAATTAAGGGAACTATGTGTAAAGAATTAAAGGAAATTAGATAATGATTTATCAAATAGAGATAAAAATTACACACACACATGCATACATACATATACATATATGTTTTAACTCCAAAATCTCCATTTGGATATTATATAAAAATATGGGAGTTGAAAAGTGTAATAACTTAAACAATTCACTAGAGGGGCTCAACAATAGATGTGAGTTGGGAGAAAGAAGAATCTACAAACTCGAAGTTAGATCAATAGAGATTATGCAATCTGAATATGAGAAAGAAAAATGGAAGAAGATAAATGAACAGAGTGCCCAAGAATTGTGGGACACCATTAAATGTACCAGCATATGTATGATGGAGTACTGGAAGGAATGGAGAGAAAGAGAGAAAATATTAAAAGAATTAATGACTGAAAATTTGCCATATTTGATGAAAAACCCTAATCTATACATTAGTGAACTCTAAGTAGGATAAATATAAAGAGATTCACATCCAGGCTCATCATAATACAGATGTTGAAAGCCAAAGACAAGGAAATCTTGAAAGCAGCAAGAGAAAAAGAATTCATCCTATATAAAGCATAAAAATAAGATTAACAGCTGATGTCTCTTCAGAAACAATGGAGACCAAAGGCAGTGAGACAACATTCAAACTGCTGAAAGAAATACAACTGTCAACCAAGGATCCTATATCCAATAAAGCTATCTTCCAAAAGTGAAAGTGAAATAAAGACATTCCCAGATAAACACAAACATAGAATTCATTGCTAGGATTCTTGCCTTATAAGAACTATTAAACTAAGTTCTTCAAACTGAAAGGAAGTGACAACAAACAGTAATTTGAATCTACATGAAAATACAAAGAACTCCAGTAAAGGTAATTTTATGTAGGTAAAGATAAAAGAGTGTAATTACACATTTCTTTTTCCTCTCTTAACTAATTTAAAAGCAATCGCATAAAATGATATCTATAAAACTGTATTGTTGGACTATAACAGATAGAATTGTAATATATCTGACAATTAAACACAAAAGAATGAAGTAATATTGGAGAAAGGAAATGACACCAGATGGTAACTCGAATCCACAAGAAGAAATGGAGACAGAAATGGTAAATAATAAACTTAATTAAAAAAATTCTATGTATTTGAGTTCTTTCTTCTTTTAGCTTAAGAAGACACATTTTATAGAGCAGTCATTATAACAGTGTATTGTTGAGTTTGTAACATGTATAGACATAATGTGAATAACAATAATAACAAAAAAAGAAGATAGGGAAGAGCTATCTAAAAGTTTCCGTATCATACTGAAATTAAGTTAGTATAAATATAAAACAGAGTCTGATAAATTAAGATGCATATTGTAAGCCCTGGAGTAACCACTAAGAAAGTAACCCAAATGTGAGTCATTAAAAGAATTAAAATGTTAGGAAATATTCATGTAAGACAAAAAGGAGTTGTCAAAGAGGAAAGGAGGAACCAAACAGGAGAACTATATAACAACAATTGTGTGGGTTTTCCATGGTGTGGTCTCTCAATATTCAATATTCAGTAATCCAGTAGATTTTTAGATTAAATAACTTTCCTTTTTTTTAGACTAATTTTTTTCCCTCAAATTAGTACTATATTCATGATACTCCTTATATTTTAAATCTTTTAAGCAAATTAATATAAATCTTGGAACAGATTTTGTTTGGGTTGATTCCTGTATCTAATTTTCTGCTTCATCACTCTCCCCTTAAAAATATTAGGTTAATAATAGAAAACACTGACAGATATACACACAGATGTACACATTGAGATACATACTTTACTTTGCACCATTAGCTATTTAACTACATAACTCACCTGATAGTTATTCTCTAATACTGCCAACATTGAAAGAAAGATATATTCATTTATATACATGTTCTGGTACTACACATATCCAGAGAGATAAAAGTGGCCATTAATTTTGGAATGTATTTAAATTTAGCGCATGAAAACAATCATTTAATAACTCAATGAATACCTTAATATTTTTTTAAAAAAGAGTGTACATATGTGTGGTTGTGTATAATAGAAGGTACGTAGTAATGATTAATGGTGTTCATAATTACACAAATACTAAGAGCATTGTGCATGTTTGTGTATAACAGTATATTACTTAGAAATATATGTATGGCCTATGTTAAATAACTTTATATGTTCACAAATAGTAAAGAATTTTAATGGCATGTATGTATATGTGTGCATGCACATGTAAATATACACAGGAACACCACACTCTACCATACACACATACATACACACACAAGAATATTGCACTCTACCATGAAACATTATAGATGTGCTTTGGGTTCTTAAGAAAGATAGGTGTGCTTTTGGCATAGTTGTCTGACAATTTGGTAGAATGGTTTAAGTATACAACTATGAGAATCAGACTGCCTGCGTTCAACTCTCAGCTCTGCCATTTGTTAGCCTTGTGATCTGGTATCTATAAAATATAATAATAGTAATAATGTCTTCTTCATGGTGTCCTTGTGAGGATTAAATGTCTTCTTTATGTAAAGTCCTAGACAACAACAGGCAGTAAGTGCTCAATAAATTTTAGCTATTGTTATTGATCTTCTTGTGATTCTGCTCTTTCAGGAGATAAAAGTTTTGTTGTTTTTTTTCCACATCTGGAGCATATGTTAAGTTTAGATTATGTTTCTCATCTAAGAATAGAGCTTCATAATATGCCTTTTATTATGATGGTATCTGCAACTGTCACACCTTTATCTGTGATCCTCTTAGAGTTTGCAAATTGCAATGTACAGCTATTAGCACATCATGAATATTACCCAGGTGATGGCTGCTTCCCAGGAATAATCAGGTGTATTTATTTTGCTTTTCACGGACTTTTGTGTATTATGTAAATATGGTGGGGGTATGATGATGACACAGACTATTTTGAGAATCTTCCACGCGGTCTGCCTGGTCTCTCCCTCTTCCAATTCCATTTATACATAAGAGCAGAAGATGTTGGTGTCTTTTGTTCACTGTTATGTGCCGAACACCCAGAAGAGCACCTGCTACACAGTATCACAAATAAATGCATCATAGTAGCTTATAATCTAAACCATCCATTTGATTTCCAATGTCTACAAGACCACTGATTTTATGCCAGTCTCGAATTACATTTATAACTACTTATCCAAATATACTAGATACTTCTGTTAAATTGAATAGCTGTCATCTAAGCATCCTCCTTCTTTCTTTCCTTTATGTGTATAGAGGTGCTATTTCATCTACTTATCAAATCTATGCTATCCCTTCTTTGGTTACAGATCCCACCAGTCTACCAAGACCAGCTTAAATTCTACCCATCTACTCTCCTCACCTGCATGCCTCTATCTTTCTTGACATACCTTTCTTCATCTCATTTAGTTATTTTTGTTTCTAGTACATTTAATTGTGCATGCCATGTCTCTCTTCAGAACAAGGACCTTGCTCTTATACTTTTGCACCCTCCATAGTGCATGAAGGTGGGTAACAACTATTTGGCAACAGCAAATATTTAACGAGGAACCACTCGATGCCAGATACTGAGCCCAGTTTCATAGAATGTGAACGATATTTTCTTCCTGTGTTCTCTAAAAATATTTGCTAAATGAACGATTAAACAAATTCACATTTTGAGCAGAATGCTGTTGCAGAACAGGCTCTGGACCTGGCATTGAGTATGCTGGGTTAAATCCAGTCTCTGTAACTTTGAAGTGATAACTTCCCCCTTGAAGAGCCTTGGTTTGAAAGCAGGAATACTAGACTCAAGTTGTAGCATTAAATGAGATAAAATATTGGGAGGTTGGAGGACTTGTAACCAAAGTGCTTGGATGGGAGAAGATATCAAATATGGGTTTGTTTCTTCCTCTAGAAGTGCCATTTGAATACAAGTGAAATGACTGGTTCTCATGGGTGTCATTAGCTTTTTTTTTTGATGTAGCTCCAAATCTATCAATCTTCGTTGAATGGGCCAAGCAAATTCTTACAGTACCTAGCCACTGTTACTGGGGCCAGGCTGGGCCACTGCTCTTCTCTCCTTCTAGAAGCTCTCTGGTAAAATGCTATTTGTTGGCTGTGGTGGTTATAAACTGCTTTTCTCCTCCTATCTTTCATGAAATGCTTACAAGATTCTATTTTGATTTAATATGATTTCATTTTATCTATAGCAGAAAACACAAGTCACCCGTCTATGAATTTGGTGTCCTCTCCATTCTACTCTCCTTACACTGGAAGCCAAGGGAAACTGCATTCTTTCATCCCAATGATCTCCTCCATTCTTCTTTGCAGAGGCGTCCATCTTGAGCTATGATGGCAGCATGTACATGAAGATCATCATGCCCATGGTCATGCACACCGAGGCAGAGGATGTGTCCTTCCGGTTTATGTCCCAGCGAGCTTATGGGCTGCTGGTGGCTACTACCTCCAGGGACTCCGCCGACACCTTGCGTTTGGAGCTGGATGGAGGACGTGTCAAGCTCATGGTTAACTTAGGTATCGTATGAAGTACCCTCTGCCATTCCGTTTGGGCTTGTCTTCCCTTTCTTTTCTTATTTTCATTGGTTTGATTGAATTCTTTGTTTGTTTCTTGAAAGTTAGCTGCTCACCTCTTGTTTAATAGACCAAGGATAAAACCCAACAGCAACAAACACCTTCTCCTTGTTTATGCATGAGGTTTTGATGTCAATTTCTGGTTTCTGACCGTGGTGGTTTTTTTGTTTTTTTTT
>NW_011888813.1:1912067-1944502 GCF_000151845.1 Pteropus vampyrus
CCACTGATTTTATGCCAGTCTCGAATTACATTTATAACTACTTATCCAAATATACTAGATACTTCTGTTAAATTGAATAGCTGTCATCTAAGCATCCTCCTTCTTTCTTTCCTTTATGTGTATAGAGGTGCTATTTCATCTACTTATCAAATCTATGCTATCCCTTCTTTGGTTACAGATCCCACCAGTCTACCAAGACCAGCTTAAATTCTACCCATCTACTCTCCTCACCTGCATGCCTCTATCTTTCTTGACATACCTTTCTTCATCTCATTTAGTTATTTTTGTTTCTAGTACATTTAATTGTGCATGCCATGTCTCTCTTCAGAACAAGGACCTTGCTCTTATACTTTTGCACCCTCCATAGTGCATGAAGGTGGGTAACAACTATTTGGCAACAGCAAATATTTAACGAGGAACCACTCGATGCCAGATACTGAGCCCAGTTTCATAGAATGTGAACGATATTTTCTTCCTGTGTTCTCTAAAAATATTTGCTAAATGAACGATTAAACAAATTCACATTTTGAGCAGAATGCTGTTGCAGAACAGGCTCTGGACCTGGCATTGAGTATGCTGGGTTAAATCCAGTCTCTGTAACTTTGAAGTGATAACTTCCCCCTTGAAGAGCCTTGGTTTGAAAGCAGGAATACTAGACTCAAGTTGTAGCATTAAATGAGATAAAATATTGGGAGGTTGGAGGACTTGTAACCAAAGTGCTTGGATGGGAGAAGATATCAAATATGGGTTTGTTTCTTCCTCTAGAAGTGCCATTTGAATACAAGTGAAATGACTGGTTCTCATGGGTGTCATTAGCTTTTTTTTTTGATGTAGCTCCAAATCTATCAATCTTCGTTGAATGGGCCAAGCAAATTCTTACAGTACCTAGCCACTGTTACTGGGGCCAGGCTGGGCCACTGCTCTTCTCTCCTTCTAGAAGCTCTCTGGTAAAATGCTATTTGTTGGCTGTGGTGGTTATAAACTGCTTTTCTCCTCCTATCTTTCATGAAATGCTTACAAGATTCTATTTTGATTTAATATGATTTCATTTTATCTATAGCAGAAAACACAAGTCACCCGTCTATGAATTTGGTGTCCTCTCCATTCTACTCTCCTTACACTGGAAGCCAAGGGAAACTGCATTCTTTCATCCCAATGATCTCCTCCATTCTTCTTTGCAGAGGCGTCCATCTTGAGCTATGATGGCAGCATGTACATGAAGATCATCATGCCCATGGTCATGCACACCGAGGCAGAGGATGTGTCCTTCCGGTTTATGTCCCAGCGAGCTTATGGGCTGCTGGTGGCTACTACCTCCAGGGACTCCGCCGACACCTTGCGTTTGGAGCTGGATGGAGGACGTGTCAAGCTCATGGTTAACTTAGGTATCGTATGAAGTACCCTCTGCCATTCCGTTTGGGCTTGTCTTCCCTTTCTTTTCTTATTTTCATTGGTTTGATTGAATTCTTTGTTTGTTTCTTGAAAGTTAGCTGCTCACCTCTTGTTTAATAGACCAAGGATAAAACCCAACAGCAACAAACACCTTCTCCTTGTTTATGCATGAGGTTTTGATGTCAATTTCTGGTTTCTGACCGTGGTGGTTTTTTTGTTTTTTTTTTGTTTGTTTTTTTTTTGTTTTTTAAATTAAATTATTTGTTTTCTAAGTTTCCTTTCTTGGTTTTTTGGAACTGTTTAGCTTTGTGTAAAACACGCTACTTTGGTCCATCTTTTGATCAATCACATTCTCATTAAGTCCAACTCCTTGGTCACCACTCAAAACAGTCAAAGACGAGGTCAGGGATAGGGCAGGAAATGGAGCCCAAATGGAAGGATCGGGTTGGCAAGAAGTAAGCTGTGAGAGTAGAAGGAGAAATGCATTGTTTTTAGCTCCACAAATGACAATGGTGAATTCTGGTGGCCTCGATGACACTGATATCTCCTTATACTTTCTTCTAATGGGGAGCACAAGTCAAATTATTTCTTTTGTCCCGTTGGAGAAATAATTCTATAACTCTGGAGTCTCTGACATGTGGAAGGAGAATGTGGCTGATATGTACTTCCGTTTTCCCTCCTGACATTTTTATCCATCATTCAGAAGTCCTTTCTATAAAGATTTTATGTCACACTGTTACTCTTCAGTTACTCTGATCTCCTCATATAATACATATCCATTTTTTCTTAGTATTGAAAAATTATGTAATACCAAACCTGTAGCTTTATTGGGAGAGGATCTGTTCTTCTACTATATTACCTATAACAGATACTTTGGAAATACCCCTGCTTATGGCCTCACATTCTCTCCTGCTTCTATCTTCCTGACTGGATTGTAATTGATCTTCTATGGAGAATGGTGGCCTCTTGGTTTATGGAAGGAAAAAACCAGCACTCTATTTTCTGCTGTCAGTGGCCTGTGTTGACAGGATTAGTCATATAACTGAGTCCAGACTTTCTAAGCCTATAGATTCCTTTGGGTATGAAGAAAATGTCTGGATATAGAGATCCTTTATAAAAATTTCAGTGGAATGATTTGTCAGAGGCATTGAGAAGACATGATAGACAAATATATTAGATGCAAGACCACATAAAACCCTAGACAGCCTGATGGGAAGGTGGGGTTTTGAATTCATACCAGTCTTATCTACTGTCAGGTTAACTGGTCACACTTGGAAAATGCCTATGCTACAATCTTCAATCTCTAGGAAACAGAAGACTGTTTTGAGCAGTGGCTTGTTTAGTTATGTCTTCTTTTCCTTCCAGTTTGCAGCTTTTACAACACCGTGCCCTTTTTCTTGTCCACCACCTTCGATTTCTGTTGTCAGAGTGTCTCTTGGTTTTTCTTTTGTTTGTATACATGTGTGTTTGGTTATTTTAGGTTTTGTTTTTTCTCTTTTGCTGAATCTTTGTTGTGTCCTTGAGTTTCTAGTCCTCCCCATCATCAGCCATGGTAAATCAAAAGATGGTATTCAACCCTTCAAAGGCCCAAAGCCTGCGGCCCGCATAGCAAACAGCCTTGAGAACAGAGCGTACTGAGCAGCCTGCAGGGACTGGCATGCCCCTGTCCCTCTCCCCTTCCCTTTCCCGCACCGTCCTCTCCACCTTCAACAAACCGACAAAAGAGAATATTACCTAAAACCAACAACCAGTAGTGGATTGTCTACTTCTCTGAAAAACAGCAGAAGAAATACAAAATAAATATTTAAAAAAAAAACAACACACAAACAAACAAACAAACCCAAACAATACCTCTTCATAGCTGACAGAAAAAGAAGATGGAGACAATTTTTACCTCTGCTTCTATTTCAAACAGAGAGCCATAGATTAAGGATGATTCAGCCCTGTAGGGTTATGGGGAAATGCACACTGTTTCTAAACAGACAGCTTTTTTTTTTTTTAAAGATGTTGTTTTGTAAAGATTATAAAGCCAACTATAATGAGTCTCACATCTTAGAAAGAAGAATGGGGGTAGGGGGAGTAGATAAAAGGGGATGAGGAAAGAGATGGGCTGGCTCTCTTTCTTACACACACACACACACACACACACTCTCACACTCACACTCACTCACTCACTCACTCACTCACTCATAGATCCCATGTGCATTCCTAGAAGCATTATTTTTCTATTTTAAACTCTCACTAAAATCTGGGAGATGTGCTTTTCAGAAAGACTTTGCTTTTGCCTCTTGGTTTCTTTTGATGCACAATCAAGCCTAAATCCTCCTACGTTCAGACATGTTACTCAGAAGAGAGTTCACCCTTCCCTAGAGAGTACTGTGCTTCTCCCGAAACAACTGTTTTTTCCCTGAAGGGTACGGCTCACCACAATGACTAGTTTGGATTTATTTAACTTTCTTTCAAACCTGACGTGGAAAACTGACCTTCAATTCTTTGTACTTGAGTATACACAACTCTTCATATTCAGGCTTCGTTTGAAGGTTCTCCTCCTACCCCCTCCCCAAAATGTACCCCTTC
Source organism: Pteropus vampyrus (assembly GCF_000151845.1). Taxonomy (NCBI): domain Eukaryota; kingdom Metazoa; phylum Chordata; class Mammalia; order Chiroptera; family Pteropodidae; genus Pteropus; species Pteropus vampyrus. The sequence goes on from NW_011888813.1 coordinate 1,916,037, forward strand.
GTGAATGTTTTCTTTCTCCTTGTCATGGGGTCATATTTCCCTTTTATTGGTTATAGAAAAAGACATCTTCAAGCAGAGTTTGTGTCCACATGCATTTCCCCGAAAACTAATTGCCAATGATCACTTTGTTTCCTCACTCCTTTTAAATCATGTCTTTTTTCTAGTGCAGGCTCAAATGATATTCTGATTTATTTCAAATTGGTCCCACATATAAGCTCATGCTATAAAAGTCCAGTATACGTTTCTCTGATGTAATGTATCTCCTTAAAGTCAAGGAGACTGGGCTTTTCCAAGGGCCTTGTTTTCTGAAGACAGCCAGCTGTGGTAACAGCAGGCACGAGAAGTATCCTGCAATACACAGCACATTTAAAAAGGTCGTTTGCTATTGATCAATCATTTTTTGATCTCTTCGAATTAAAAGATATAATAATATTATTACAGTGTATTTCAAGATTTAAAAAAACTTTGTCTTATTTGAATTTTACAATAACTTTGTGAAATAAATCAAGAAAACATTTTTATGCTTGGTTTTACAGATGTAAAACAAAGAAGGACATATTTAACGTTTCAAAGCTCACATAAAAAGTTGGCACGAGAGTTGGGGCTAGAATCCCTGTCTCTAAACTGCTAGGTCAGCATAGGTTATCTGTTACCTCCACAGATCAATACCATGAGTCAATGATGTGACAGTCTTAATGACTTCTCACTTCTTTCCTAATGATCACATTTTAACATGCATAGAGGGAAGCTCCTCTTTCTTAGTGCCTGGCTTGAATTGAGCCAAACTAAAAAAAAGTCAGTGACATTGGCGTAGCTTCCTTTGTGGCCCTGTACAGCCCTCAGCAGAGTGCTCAGAACCCTTCTTGAATGACGGAGGCTCCCAGGGAGTGTCATGCATTTTAGTTAATTGCACTCAAATTCTCCAGATGTTCTCTTTCTGGGGACTTGCTGACTACAGTTTACTCTCTGCATCATTGAAGACACATTTCATCTCTTCCATGCTCAACCCCAAACTCATCAATATGGAAAATAATTATTTCTCCTCATTTACTAACATAAAAAAACTAAATTAAACAAAATGAGCCACATACACACATATAGCCCGCAAACACCATACCAAGGCCAAGACAGAGAGACAGTGTTGGCTGCTACTGAAGAAAAGTCTAAAGGAAATTGCCTTCTCAAGCTAATTTCCCAGATTCATTTTTTATTAAAAAATATATCTTTACTGTCCAGACTACCCTCTCTGAACCTAAGAGGTAGAGGGACTGAGGTAGCTTTTTCTCCTCAAACTATTTATTCTTTAAGTAAAGTAACAAAATAATCCTTCACTTCCTGACTTAAAATAACCAGCTGTTTGCCATCTTAAAATCTCCAAGTCTTCACATTGGTTTAAAGACACCGTTCAGTTTATGGAACCATTTGGGTGAACCCGGAGGACGAGGTAGTCTAAAAATAAAGCGCTCAGCTACACAGAAACTGAAGGAGAAAACCAGTCCTTGTTTACAAATCTTGGGTTTGTTGCTTTAGGCCCCCCTCCCTCTCGCTTTCCCTCTCGTTAGCCTGCCCGTCCATACCCCTGCTTCCCTGCTCCCTTTAATGCATCAGGAAGGGGCATTTCTTCGGCTTTGGATGGTCAGTGCAACCAGTAGCTGAAGCCTCACCTCTCTCTCCCTACCCGCCCTCCCCCTTCCCAGGTCTCACCAGGGGCTTGGCCTCCTCTGCCTGATGATCGTACCAGTTGCTCCAGGGCTGTTTGCTCCCACTTTTCTGTTGCGGTTGACGACACATGACAAACCTAACCGCACGAAACCAAACCCAGATTTTTCTCAAGAGATGTTCTTCTGAGGAACGCATAAGCTTCCCGCCTTCTTCCTCAGAATGGTTGGGTGTTATCAATTGCTCCTGTCTGGATTTCATGTCATTTCATTCTGCCCTGTCCTTTGCCACTGGTTCCTTTTTAACTTAAAATAGTTTACTTTTGAAATGGTGGCATGAGCCTTGACAAGTCCTCCAAAACTTTTAGGTCAGCTTTCGGCAGGAGAAGAGCACAGTTTCTGACTATTTTTTTTTTTCCTGTAACTTTCTTCCTTTCCTTTATCATTTTACTTCTACCTTTTAATACTGACTTTTTAAACAAATTCTTTTTAGAATTCCTACCATCATAAACTCAACTTAAGTTCAAGTGGGCGGCTTAGTAAAAAGTAACCTAAGACATTTCTGTACCCATTCTGCCCCCAATTCCCTACTAATGCCCACTGACTCTTCTCAAGACCTTTTACACTGTGTGTCCATGACCATAAACAGATATTAACAAATGGATACTCTGATTTCTGGCACAGAATATCGTGTCTGGTTACCAGCACGGGAAAATTACCCACCCTTTCCTCCCTCTTTTTCATACGCACAAAAATAAAAACAAATAATTTTTTCTTCTCAAGATGCATAATCACAGAGTGACATAGGTAGGGTATCAAAGGGGCCCACGGCCTCCTCCCCATGCACCTGTCTCGCCTTCTCCTTAAATGCTGTAGGCACTTGATTTAGCCTGAGCATTTGGGCAGGAAGACGGAGATGGGCTTCATGAGTGGGTTGGTCTGGGAGCCTTTGAAACAATAGCAGAGAACACAACAATTGTGATAACATTCAACTCCTTTTACCCTACACCCCCATCCCACCTCTCTAAAATCTGGGATGGGTGTTTGTGCGGTTAGCTGTTTGCAAGTGGCCATTTTATGACAGGAAATGACCAGGTGGTGTTAACCCTTTCCTTACCTCTAAGGATGATGGCAAGTCTGCCTACGCAAATTTCTGTAGCATTTGGGGCCCGACCTAAGAAGAGGGTGGAGGGAGTTTGTTTTTAGAAAAAGAGAAAGGGTTAAATACTGCACTGAGAAGCTTCATGGAGATTTTTAATAACGATATGAAGTGTCAGACTGGTGATATATCTTTAGAATACTAATACAAAAATTGCGTTAACACTATTTTTAAAGGTAAATTTTAAGAAAATCAATTGTAGGAGGAAGTAGAATATAACTTATATTTGGTGGGGAAATTTTTGAGTGATTTTTCAAGTTTAACAAAATTAATGTTTCAAAGTCCAGGTTTAAAATAGTTTATATAAATGAATAGATTTTTTTTTGGAAAAAAAAAAGAAGCATACTTGGTGTCTATTGTGGATATATATGTATACCAGTATATATCTCTATACATATGTGTATATATATGTGTGTGTGTGTATATATATATGTATCCAACTTTACTAAATAATATACTGTACATATACACCCACCCTTAAACTTGTGCATACTGTATATATATATAAAATGGCCACATTTCTTGCGTGTGTCTGTCCCCGGAAGGGTGGACTGATTGTTTTTGGATGTCTGCAGCTGTTACCTTGAAGGATGCAATTTCATCTTTCATTTATTTTTCCCCATCTAGACTGTATCAGGATAAACTGTAACTCCAGTAAGTTTTCCCTCAAGTTTCATTTTGTTCTTTAAAAAAGCAAAGAAAACTGACTTTATTTTGTTTACTGTTTTATGAGCTGTTTTTGATTTGAATTATTTTATTTTTTTGACTATGGATTTGGGGAGACTGGGGTTGACAAGATGAAGGGCTGGGGTGATGGGAAGGGCTTGGGGTGTGGTTTCTGAATTGGGGCAGGTCCTCTCTTCTTTCCTTGCATTTGCTCTATATGCAGAAAAAGAGGAAAGGGCACCTGGATAATGAAACAACTTGAAAATGAATTGAAATGGTAATTTGTTGTTTTGGGGTCATAACCCTGGGGTGGGGGTGGGGACACAAAAAGCCAGTAGAACAACCAGAATGCACTTCTCCACTACCAAAAGCTTCAGAAAATAAAAGCAAAGTTCATGACCCAGAAGGTGGCTGCCAACTCTGACTGACAGTTTTTTCCTGGCATTTATCACTGTAGCTTTTTTTGCCTTCATTTGTTTGTTTGTTTGTTCTTTGTTTGTTTTTAAGAGGGTGGACATGATGATAATGTAACTTTTTAACCAAAGACTGAGATACATTCTAGCTTTTCAGAATGAAGAATTGCAGCCTATCATTTTTACTTTATCCCATTTAAATATTTTAGTTCTCGATGAAGGGTCTTAATAAGGTGGAGGCTGAATACCATTCATGTATTTCTTCCTCTGCCTCAGAAATGAACATTAACTGGAGCAGATGAGATTGGGGAATAGGAATAGAAAGGAAGGATGGGTACAAGGGAAAAAGTAAGCCTAGATCATAGAAGGAAGAAAGGAAGAAATATGCTTTGAGCCCCATAGTGTATTATATTAGTTAAGGTAATTAAATAACTAACCATATAGGATAATTAAGGTGGTTAACAAACAATCCCAAAATTTCAGTGGTCAACAAAAGAAAGGGTTATTACTTGTTCAGGCGGTGTCCAATGCCAGTTGGGCAGCTCTCCTGGTCAGCTTTCTCCAAAGAGGTAATTCAGAAATCTAGGATTCTTTCGTGATCTGGGTCTACCACTTTGGAGAGTTTACTTCGAGCTCTACCCGTAGGGAATAAAGAAAGAGCTTGGTTGTTTATACAGTGTGTTATATTGCCTTGCCTGGAAGTGACCTACATCACTTCTGCCCCCTATTTTATTTGTCAGACATGACTCCCTCCTAAATGCAAAGGAAGCTGGAAAATGTAGTCTTTCTGTGGACCCAGGAAGAGAAAATGGGATCGGTTGAGCATCTAACACACATAAGTGTGTTTCTTTCTTGCTAGGGTCTTTCTGTAAGAACAAATGCAGAAAAGGAAATAATGCAACTTCTACATTTCATTTGTTTGATTATTCCATCAAACGTTTTACAGGCGTTAGCTGGTTTAACCTTTCTTGGGAGATATGTTATCAGGGTGACAAACTGATAACTAATAAACCTAAATTTTGGCAAATGCTTCATATAAATGAACAAAAATAGAAGAAATGTACAAAATCTGTATAAACAACCACCTCCTAAAGCAGAGTGCTTGATGCTTGCTGTGGCGACACTCTCAGTTCAATTAAGCAATGTCCTCTTTTAAAGCTGTGTTTAAACATTTCTAATTAGCCAGATATTTCTCATGTATTTAGATCATTAAAAACCTAATTGAAACATCTTTCTTCTCCAAAGATTGGAGTTTTCTCCTTCTTTAAGCAGCTTTATTGAGGTATGATTTTCATACTGCAAAAATCATCCATTATAAGCCTATAATTCAGTGATTTTTATTACATTTATAGAGTTGTTCAGATATCACCAAAATTGCATTTTAGAACATTTTCATCAGCCCTCAAATTTCCCTTATGTCCATTTGCAGTTAATCCTCTGCTTCTATCCTTAGTCTTGGACAACTATTGACTTGCTTTTGTCTCTATAAATTTGCCTGTTCTGGATATTTCATATAAATGGCATCATTATAATGTGTAGTGACTTGTGTCTGGCTTCTTAAAAAAATTTTTATTGCTTAAATGAGAAGCTTTCTAGTTTCCTCTGCATTAGTTTTCAGAAGGAACTGAGATGGAAGGGGAGCAAGAAGGTGGAAAAACCATATCCACAGTTGAATGTGGCATCTGGCTTCAGAGACTTCTTTACAGAACAGAACTGAGGGGGTTATTTGATCAGCATACCCAGACTTACTTTTTGTGCTCTATCCACACTTGATCTTGTAATTAATTTCATATATTCCATCTGATCAGCCATGGAAAGTCATCATAAGACAAGTTCCAGAATTCTTTCTCCTGAAAAAAAATAGTGACTCTTCTCCAGAACACAGATTCCAGCAGGTTTTCTAAACCTGATAAAAGATTTTCTATTCAGAGCTAATAAAAGCACTACCGAGAGGAAATATGTTAGCAATGATGTGTTCCCAACTTTGATCACAGTATAGAAAAAGTACAACTGGCTTTAATTCAATATTTAGGTAAGGAGCTGAGATTGGAATTTGGAAATCAATTTTGAATTCTCATGACAAACCTTTAACATACTAAGGAAGTTAATTTTGGTGAGAGCATCAGAGAAAGCATACATAGTCCCCACTGGGTGAACAGTGGTTGAGTAGAAACAAAGCAAAGTAAGACCAAACTTAAACTAATCTAAGACCATTAGTGCTGAGGTATGTAGACGTGTACCCAGGGTAATGTAGAGTCACAGAGTAAATGTGATACATTTTTAATTGTTGATTTAGAGTAAAAATTTGAAATCACAGTGATGTATTATACAGAAGAATTCAAATAAGCATAAGTTCAACCTGTTATAGAATCTCAAGTTACTTCTATAATAGATCTGCAGATCCTCTTATTCAATTTTTCATTGTGAGAGTACAAGAAATAAGATTGATTTGCAGCCTGAGTTTGAGAGGGAGAGTTTTCCTCATTCCCCTCAGCTTTGTCTCCATCTGTCATTTTAATAGAAATCATAGGGTGTAATTGCTCAAGTTTCAAAACAAAGCTGCTTTTTTTTCCCTTGAAGGAACATCTTGAATTAAACTTTAACCAAGTTTGAATATAAGTTCATGAACCTTTCTCATAATCCTATTTTGGAATGACTGTCTCTAGGAAGTCAGCTAAGTAAAAGACTGAGTGGCATCATATGTTTTTCTCCTTTTCGTCAGCCATAAAATGTTGTTTGTTCAGGGAAATGGCTATTTCCAAGGGTTGTGTGACACTCTTTTTCATGGAGAGGAGAGCATGCAAACAGAGGATGGTCTTCCAGTGTAAGGAGGGCAGCAGTCTTGAGACAAAAGACTCTTCCTTGTGGCTTTGTTGGCCGGTCCTTCTCTTAGTCATCGTGGCCCGGCTCTGTGCCGAGGGTGTCCAGGAAACAGAAGCGGTTTTCTGATCAGCTTCTCTGCCTTCCTACCTTTCTTATCTTCTCTTTTCCAATTCTCTGTCTTTCTCCATAATGTCTATGATATACTTATAATTACTCATTCTAAATCTTACTACCCCTGCCTTCTAAACCCTTCAAGAGTACCACATCATACATTCTTCTCTGGCTGTTATCACCAAACATGAGTGTGCAAATCAAGGTCTTTGGTTGAACTGGAGACATTGCTGGATTCGATTCATCTGGCAGGAACATTTAGAAATATATGATAAGGAAGTTTCCAGCATAGGACTTTTAAATTGCAAAAGAGCAACAGAGTTGGCAGTCATCATGGTGACTTGAACTCCAGCGTGACCTGGAACACTACTAAAGAAAACAGGGCTGCTTCCTGGAGAATTTGTGGAGGGAGTCACCTGTTCCTATGGTTCCAGTTCCACGAAGCGGGCCTAGTACCCTAACAGGCATGCAGTGCTGAAAACAGGTATGGACTTCTTGTTGGTTTCATGTGTGTTTGCTCAAATGAAAGACTGTAAAATGGTTCGTTGTCTTTTACCTTGTCTGATTGTGATTCTGCCCTGTGATTTCCTAGCCCCTACTTTATTCTATCCCTTTCAAGCTGAGTGTAGTGTGGTTTAATTAAATATGAGCATAGCATGATCGAATATAGTGAACACATATCAATGAATGTCAATTCCCCGCCTTCCCTGCCCCGCCCCCGCCCTGCCCCATTTTTTCCATCCTTCTCTCCTCTCAAAGGCCAATTCTTCTGTGTCTGGCCATTTTTTCAATCGTTCCAAAAAAGGGTGTATATACCACATGGAAATTGTGGGTTTGTGTACATGCCCGATTATTTACTTTGAACTTGAAGCCTTACTAATTTATTAGTAACAAGGTTCATTTTTACTTCTTAGACATAGAGGAGAAAAGAAATAGAATACCATACAAAAATATACTGACCTTAAAACTCTCAAGTGCCACAATGTATCAGCTTCAATAATCTTGTCCACTTCCTATAGACTGTTATCTTTGAACCATTATAGAGATGCATGATAATATAAGAGCTCTATGAAAATAACATCAAAGGGTATACTATCTCCAAATCATACCTCCGAAGGCTACTAGTATTTACTAAATAGTCCTTGTCTTGCACTTGCTTGCCTAGGGCCTGGTTTTTTTCCTTTTTGCCTTAGCTTTTCTGCCTTTAGTTTCTAAGCATACTCAATTTTCAGTGTTTTGGCAAAGTCAACATTGTGTGGGTGGTTCTTGCTTTATTTAGGCATAGCTTAACGAACTGTGGTTTATTACACTAGAATTTTGGATTTTTCTCTTTCTTTTTCTCTATCTTCCCTTTCTATGGTACCAGAATGTGTGACTTCATCTTTAGGCACAGTTTATCTAGAAATCTCAGAGCTGATTGTTTGGCTCATCCCTTTAACTGAGAAACACAAGTCAACCAGAAATTTCCTCAAGCCAACCAGGAATGCTGACTTCTTCACTGCTGAAAGCCTTCTGGGGAGGAAATTACAGAACTGTATTTAGTATCCATTCCAAGCTTCGGATAAACATTACTGGCAGCAATTTGCATCTTGGTAGAGTTTTAGTGGAGATGGAAAATCACAAAGTAACTATATTGTCTACAAACTACCCACATCACACCTGAGACTTTCTATTTACATACTAAATGATTATGCTCTACTTCATCTTTTCTCAAACCTGATTTCTAAAAGATAATACTTACTTTTCTTTCTTTTGAATGTTTTATATTTCTTATAACAGATGAAACACCTCGAGCGTAAATTTATTAATAGTATAAATACTAGCCAGATTTGAGTATGATAGGATGCTTCCTAAACATTTTATATTAAACTCATCTTAATATTCAGAATGGTTTTATTTTTAAATAGTTAAATTCAACATGGAACAAAAGACAAAGTTGTAAAAATTTTCCCTCTTGCCCTAATCCTAGTCCTTAAATTCTCTTTCTCAGAGGCAACCAAAATTATATTTTTTGTATATTCTTTCAGAGATAATCTATGAGAATACAGGATATATTTATAACCATTCTCCCCCTCCTCTTTTTTCTTTCTTCTCCTTCTTGATACAATGTTAATGCATTCTTCTGAATCTTACCCTTTTTCACTCAAAATGTCTTAGGGACTGTTCCATGATAGAATATAAAAGTCTACTTTATTCTTTTTCAATGGCTACATAATATTGCATTTTATGGAGATGCCATATTTGATTAAATCAGTATCCTACTGGTATATATTTAGATTTTTCTCAGCTTTTAAGTACTACTCTAAGTAAGACAGTGCTCATTTTTCTTCATCTTTACATGCATATATGGGAAAATCAGTTGGATAGTTCCCTAAAAATGGAATTACTAGGTCAACAGATAAGTACATTATAGATATTGATAGATATTGCCAAGTTACTCCAGAGCAAATCTGTACAACACTCCACAGAGGTTGTACAGATTTGCATTTCTCCCAAGAGTATGCGAATGTTTGTTTCTCCTCACCCTTGTTAAACACATTGTATTATCAGATTTTTTATTTATTTTCTCAAAAATATCTCTTCAAAATTTTGCTGTCCCATATTCAAATGATAGCGCATTGCCAGTATGTACCTTTTTCTTTCATCCCTTCAATTCTTCAAGTACAGGCAGGAACTATTGTCTTTAAAACTTCAGTGACCACTTATATCAGAAATCTTTTAATAGAAAGGTATTAAAAAACAACAACAACAACAAAAAAGAAACTACTATAGTAGCATTTTATGTTAACCCTTTTTTTAGTAAACAGGGGTGTTATAGAAAAGTATCAATATATTACAGTATTTCTGTGTGATTTTCCTCCTGTATTTCTGTTTATCTATGTTGGAATCCCAGAGACAATTAGTTCATTTAGAAAGAGCAAGGAGGACTCCAGCCAAATAGCCTGGGTCCACCTTTGTCTAACACCACTAATGACCTATGTGTGTTTGGACAATTTAATTCAACTCTCAGATTCCTCAGTTGTAAATGGGCATAATTTTTGTATTTACCTCTTCAAGTAAGAACAGAACCTAGAACAGGACACATATTAAATGTGTGGTGGTGGTGGTGGTGATAATGATGATGGCCAATACTATCATAATATTGCAACTGAAAGAGGATCTTTTGAGAACTGTTATTGTTCAAGAATGGATAGCTATATACTCTTAAAACCATACTTGGTAGTTTAATAGATGCCTATGAACTGAGCATCCTTACTGTCTTTGGTCAGTTACTCAGGACAAAAATTAACTCTTTTCAAGACTATCACAGTTGCACTGGATTCTACATTAATAATATTACTAATAAGACTGTTGATAATACCATCTTTGGATTATGTTGGGATTTTCTTCTCCTCAGAGCGTTATGATAAACAAATACTGATGTTAACCTAGAACTCATAAAAATATTTTGACTTCGGGAGTTCTTCTGTGTTTGTGTTTGGGACCCTGATCTAATTTTAACAAAAACTTAGTTATGTTCTAAAATGCAAATATTATCTTTAAAATGTACAGGTCCGATTCAATGATATCACATTTGTGACTTTAATACCTTCTGATATCAATTTTATATAATCTAAAAGGGAACTACAATGAAATAAGATCAAAGAAATAAGAATTTTATGGCAAGGGTATCGATTTCTGGCTGAGAACATTACTGCCTGTTTGGTTTCCTTGGCAAATTCCTATGATGGCTTTAAAAATCATCAAGTTCTTGCAGACCATGGTGAGACTGGAGGGCTACTTCACTAAGAAGAGAAAAGAGTTGTCTTTATATTTTAATTTCAACCAGTTTGTTGAAGCATAGCATGATGAGTCAATATGTTAAGAGATTTACACCTGGACCTTTGAGTAACTAAAATTACGCATATGCTGTACAAAGGCTTGTGGCTTAGTCCTTATCAGATTCACATGTGCTTCCCAGAGAAGTAGAAAATTAATGACCGTTTAGCAGTCAGGACTACAGTACCATTCATCCCCAATTTCTGGGAATATCCTTTGAGAATAGGTTAAAAGAGAAACTAACAGAAGAAATTTCTCCTTCAATGGCTTTAGTTAGCTAAGGCCACTTTTTCTGTGATTTACAATGGTCTCTGGGCTCTAGGATGCACATATATCATCCTTTGGTTTGTGTCTCTATCACAGTGAGCTCCTGGAAAAGTTCACTCAGGAAGGTACTTCAGCATTCATTGTTCATCTGGTTTTTAGAAAGGATAAAGGGATTGGGATTACGTACCCAAATAAATTGTAGGTGAGAAATGAGATCGAAGTATTAAATTGTAAATGAGTGTTTTTTCTCATCAAGGAAGAAGCAGAGGAAATAGCAGAGAAGTAGAAAACAGACTTAAGTTAAAAACATAAGGCCTCACAAAAGTATATAGCAAAATTAATAGAGTTACTGAATTCTAGGAAAGCCTCCTAAATAAAGAAGTAAAATTTCTCTATCTGTATATCTTAAAAATAGGCAAACACCTTATCAATTTTGGAATGATTTTTTTGTGAACTATCAAGCAAAGACGGGCAATATATAGACTCCTAGAACTATTTACCAATCACAGTTCAAGCCACTGTACTCGATCCTGTTAAATTAGTTATGCTGTTTGTAGATATATACATACAGATGGTAATATCTTATGTCAGCACAGCTTAAAATTTTTATGCTGCTATCTGCCACTCTATGATTTTCATGACCTGAAGCTACTTTAGTTATACTATATGCTTAATAAATAATTAAATAAGAATTAAGGTAATGAAATGTACCCATCCCTCTACCTTAATGTATTATTCATATGAATGCTGTTAGTAAGAAACCGAAGAGATACAAGCCCCAAAATTAAACTACAACTTTTTGTCTTGTTGTCATTCTAAAAGGAAGAACATTAATTAAAGAGTGAATTTATTCTCTTATCCTTAGTAAGCTAAAAGAATATATATATTACTTAATTTGTAAAATGAGGGATTTCACACAAAATGAAGATTTTCATGAGGTCTGATTTGGCCAGGTTTTGCTTGGAGTCAGAAAAATTTCATGAAGGAAGATGAATGTGTATCAGTAAGTATCATATGTTGTTACTCTACCTTGTTCTTCGTTCACTTATTCCAAGAACATTTACAGAGTGGTAACTGGATTCCAGGTGTTGACGTCAGTTTTAGGGATTTATACCTTGGATTTCCAAGGAACCGTCATAGTCTGGATACATCCCCACCCCCACCCCCCATTTTCTGTTTCTCTTATGGAAATCAGAACTCAGATGCTTTCATCTCTAAAGTCCAGGTAAAGTCTCTCATAGATTTTGTTTAGGGATGGTTCATTTCAACATTCAGTTCAACGTGATTTTTTTCCCCCCTACAACGTATGTGTATTCCTTGTGTTGAGGCCCTGAACACTGTTCTACTTATCCAGTCTTTTTCCTGATTTCCTTTTTTCTTGTTTTGGCTAGCCCTGCATCACCTGACCACCTGCTTAGAACCACACAGGCTATGTTTCTGCTCTCCTTTCAACAGCTGATATTTTAGGCACTATAATTTTGAGTAAAAATAGTGTTTCTGTTTTTCTTTCTAATTTTGAGAAACTTTTTTGTACTCCGATTCATTTTATTTGTCTAATTGCCATAGTAAAATTTGCAAGGTGGTGAGTTCAGTTGGTATTGGTGTTAGGCAGAGTTTTTTTTTGAAAATTAGGACCACTTTATGAGTGAGGTGTAAGATGTACAAGTAACCATTTGGAAAGCTCGCATTATCAACCCAAACTCTCCATTTCTCTTTGGTGTCAAGATAAATGCATCAATGGCGATCCTTCCTTTTTATTATGACATAATTATCATATCTCACATATGTCTGTAGAGAAGTTAATTTGAATTCTAGAGCTTCAAGAATAATTAACCACAAAGTGCAAATCTCCCTACTGATTCAGAGCATCTCAACAAAAACAGTTTTTCTCAATTTTAGAATCAATTTTGGGGAGAAAACTTAAGAGACCAAGGATGTTATTTCTAAAAGAAATGAAGTAATTTTCTGGCTGTTCTAAGTGACTAAAATCACAAAGCTTTCTAAATCAGAGTTTATTAGAAGTTAGAGAAATAAACCTTAAAGGGATGTACACATTTTTCTTCTAAAAAATGAAGTTGTTTCAGAGTAAATCTGATTATATAAAATATGTCTACAAAAAAAAAATTATGCTGTTATTCCCAAAGCCTCGTGCCAACCCTTTGTCAGCAGCAGGGTTCCTAGTGGATACGGTAGGACCCTATTTAGGAAATGGGAAGCAAGAGAGGGTTTCAAGGGATGGAAGCAAGAGGTGTAGTGTTTAGGAATAATAATAATCTGAGTGGCTGAAATTATTATACAATAGAAAAATGTTAAAAGGCGCATGTGTTCCAGAAGAGACAACATGTAATAGAGATCACGTCCCCTGAAGCAAAGTCTTTGAATGGTTACGGGCTCTGGATCCTCCCTATAGGCCTGGCGGAGCACATTTTTAAATATCAACATATTATAAATGGGGAAACCAAGGCTGGTGGAAGCCAAGTGCATTGCATAATGTCTCAGGGTGATTAGTAGCAAGCAAGAGTCTTCATAAATTTCATTTTCTGATTCTCAATCAGATGAGCGCTCTTTGATATGTCAAGCCACGTTTAAATGATGACATAGGACATTTTTTTTTTCTTCAGAATTAACTTAAAAGGGGGAGGAGGGCACTGCAAAGGTACCAAATTGGAGAAAATATTATGATCTAAACTCTTGGGTGTAGGATGAACAGCAAGATGAATACAAGGAAATTTAGTTCTGAAATCTAGGAGATGACAGAGAAATGAAATTGGCGTCATCCGCAAGTGTGGGCAGAATGAAATCTAAAGCAATAAACAGAGGGCTACTCCTCTGATCCAGAGATAATGATAAGTAAGACAAGTAGAAACACTAAAGGTAGAGAAGGCCCGTTTATTTCCTATGAGTGGTTTTCCTGCAACAGTCTGCCAGGAAACCCTTTTCTTTCCTCTCCTCCCCAGAACCTGAGGGGAAGGGACTACCCCACTGACCCAAATGAGGATGCCCACAGGAGTGAAAGGACGAGAGCAGCAGAGACAGAAGGCATGAAAGGGGCATAAGCAGCAGATGGCAGCACCAAATGTGTGTGAGACAGGCAAAGACGAAGAGAAAGGGCACAAATAAGGATTCCTAATGGAGCAGCGAAAGCCTAGTGTGTTTTATCACTGTAGAAAAATTCTGTATCTTTCTGATCTCACAGAGAAAAAGAGGACACAAAGGAAGATGAATAAAGACAATGCGATGAAGCCACTGGACTAAGGGGTGGCTAGTGAAGGATTACTGTCTCCTTATGAGAGGAAATTGATAGTTGAGATTAAACTCACACTGTATGCCTGTCTATAGTTGAATGTTTAACTAAACCGATTTACTTATTATTATTCACAAACTCTCTTTTGATGATGGAATCAAAATAAAACTTACTGATGGTCAGAAATAGAAACATTAGGTATTGGGTGACCCTAATGATTAGGTAGGTGCCCAGGTACCCATCCATGACTGAGTTTACCCTCACCCCTACAATCTTGGTAGAAGACAGAGGGTGAGAATATCATGATCAACATTTCAAAGGCATGAAAATTGAACACAAAGTGAAGACACTATTCCATTCTTTTCCCTCTCCAAATGTTCTCTGAACCTTCATCACAGCAAAAATGGATGCTGTTAAGTTTATATAAAGGACATTTACAAAAAAATTTTGAAAATCTTTGCTGTTATAGAAAGTACATCGCTTTCACAGATGACTAATAATTATAGTAAAAATAATAGCAAAGATGGATTGGTTTTTGCATGCGAGGACCTGAGATGAGCAGTTTATTTGCATGATTCGTTTAATGTTCACCACAATCTTATAAGGTAGGCGTTCTTATCCTCATTTTAGAAATGAGGCTTAGTGATGTGAATGCTTTGTTCAGCCTCAGATTCAGTTTGTTTGATTCCAAAGCACCTGGTCCTCACCACAGCACATCACCTTTTCGGCTCAAATGCCAAAGAGTCGATGCCCCAACGAATGTGGTCCACCACTGCAGGTCATGCTGATGGTCCCAATGGAAGACACCACTTCTAGTCACTAATAAATCCTATTTCTTCAGATTGTCTTTCTGTAACCTTGACCTTTCCAGAGTGAGGCTTCCTCAGCTCAGCTCTATAAGCATATTAGTGTCCCATTCTTGTTCAAAACTAATCTCTAAGGCACTGTTTAATTCTATGACTGAAAGGTACTTGGCATTTAGGAATGCCAAGGATGAATTAGGGATTATCATACAGGCACGGAGATGACTGCTAAGAAGAGGGTCGTGTTGGAATGTCATAACTGATCATTGCTGAGTCACCCGCCACATGCCCAATGCCTCGTTGGCCTTATTTTGGTAGTATTGGTGTTCTCAGTTTCTCAGTCTTTTGTCTCTTTCCATTATATTCTAGTGCTCTAGTCTTGGCAAACAGGTTGTCGTTACCCCAATTTCTCAGTCTCTCTCATACCTCTGTTCCTGTGTCTGTACTTTATGCCATGCCTTATATACCTTTCCTTTCTGTATCTGCCTAGCCAACTGCTGCTCATCTTTCATGACAGCTCAGGGGTCACCACTCATGCAAAGCCTTTCCTTCTATCCCAGGCAGATCTAGGTTTGTTCACCTTGCAAGTCCCTTAGCATTTTGAATGTACATCTTTCAGAACTCTTATTCCATTTGTATAGCTCTACTAACTTACATATGTATCTCCTGAACCAATCTCTGGACTGACTCCTCACAGCTGGGAAAATGTCTATTCATCATTGTATCTTCCCACGTTAATGCACATTTACTGAATTAATTAATAATTATAAATTTAGTGACTTGAAACTTTGGGCCATAGGAGATGGATGAATACACATTTCTTAGTAGGAGGAAAATTATTCCATATTTACGAAGAGGGAAATGTCAGCAGATCAGATGAAAATACCACAGATTACCACAGATAATAAGGACATTTGTCTGATTCTGAAAGAGAAATGTTTTTAGAAATCCTTACTAAATACTACTATGTTAGAAGACTAACATTTAATATGAGGAAATGTGATTTCAAAGCAATCTGAACCTTCTTTTGCCTAAATTGTGGTGGTTCAAAGAGACATTTAAGACTCACATTCCTTGTGTGCGATAATGTTCTGTACATGTCAGTTTTAGGTAGGTGTTCTGTCTAGCCCATCCGAGATAGAAATCTATACTCATTCCCGTATTATTTTCATAGGTTTCAGTACACTTCAAATTGGTCATAAAGAGTGTGAGGAAGATGACTCAGAGCAGAAAAACAAAGCAAAACGACAGCACAAGGGGCAGCATTACCTGGTGGAAGGAACAGAACTTTTCGGTTCAGTTAAATCTGTTCTGCTTATTAGCTCTTGGTCCTGAGGCGATTTCTCTGTGCCACTGTTATTATTAGTAAGAGCTATACCATTATTTAATGAAGAAGAAAAATGTCTGAACAGCCTAACTCCCAACCACATGATTTCCGTCCCAGCATTTAAACAGACACCAAAACCTTGCGTCTCGCAGCTTGAATTGCTCATTGATCATTTGAACTTGGAACAGTAGAAATATCAGTTTCCCCAGGCCTCCTGGGTACGCGTCTAACCTTTCTGATTTGTCAAAGCAAATCGCTTCTTTTGTACAATGTTTCATAGGAAACAGGACAGGGATCAGTGTTTGAAGAAGCTGAGTGTACCCAAGATAACTTCTAGGGTTTTAATGGAGGAGTTTTTTGGCAGCCAGTTTAGAATCTTGTGTGAAATGAATTCAGGGCTATTTGATTCATTCAAGTAAGGTCATATTATTAAGAGGAGGATCCTCATCTACCAAAGTCTCAGGGACCAAGGGTAATTTTTAATCCTAGAGGGGTTATGCTCTCCCTGGTAAAGTTGGGAGGTACAAGTGACATACATTTATGTTTGTCCATGATGAACTATATGCAAAAGAAACTAAAACAACAGAATCATATGGGCCAATATTTAGTGAGCATTTATTTTGTGCCAGGTAGTATTTTCAATTTATGTATATACATATATATGTATATATTACCCTTTTATCCCCACAACAATTATATGCATAGGCAGGACCAGCCGCATAATCTGTGGAGCCTGGTGCAAAATGAAAAAGCAAGCCCCTTGTTTCAAAAGCAGGAAAAAAGCTTTTTTCCTTTTCGCAGTCTTTCTCTTTCACATTGACCTGTCATGGTGTCATGTAAAAAGTTTTAAAACACAATTTTCTATCTAAAGTGCTCCCTCAAGCATGGAGGTACTCACGGGGTGAGCGCAGACCCTTCCGGACACTCAAGACCCCACCCTGTGACTCTGCATGTGAGGACAAAAAGTAACAGCAGTTTCTGGGTGGAGGTGGGAAAAATTTCCTGAGGAAGCAAGACCACTCATGAGTCGACGCTTCCACTGAACTTCGCTTATAAAACACAAAATCAAAGATGCAATTCTTACGAATTTTAAGACAGAGACTGCAAAGCACTGAACCTAAAATGCACAGGGTTCAGTGTGACTGTGCTAGCTGCACACCTATGAAGCTGGCCTTGGAAGTACGTGATATTATTATATTTGTACACCATATAATTACTAAAATATACTATGGCTATTATATACAACTCGGCTAGTTCTAAATTTTAGTCGACTATTAATACTGTATTTTGTAAATTTATAATTGCTCCCAGATGTCCTTCCTCAGGGCCAAAGATGAATTATGAATCCCGAGAACGGCCCTTTCCATGAAGGTTTTGCACAACGGCATGTAACAACCCATCACATTTTCCTGTCCAATGGAAACATGCCTTATTTTTGAATGTCAATGTTTCAGAGACTGAAGTTTATGACTGGTATAATTTTGCTTGTAAAACTCGGTTATCCCTTAGTGGGTGTGCTCAGTAGTCATGCGTACCTGTGTAACAATGTCTTCACTTCCCTCTCCCAGGGATTGTCGTCTTCTGGTGCCCAGTCATGAATGAGAGATCAAACTCCTAGTCCATTTTTACTGAACCTCAGCCTTCAAGAGTCCGAATTACTATTTATTTCTCTAGTAGATCATCAGCAACTAGGAAACAGAGTTTAGATATTATCACACTAATGTACCATTGCTGCAGAAATCCCTTGGACTAACTGAGAGGGGACAAAAAGGAATAATTGACTGTTCAATGTCTTTAGAATGATGCTATCCAACATCTTGGTTTCTGATTTGTTATTCCGTATTCACCTTTATAAAGATAAGTCATTCGAGTCCCTTTCAAAGGGAATGAATGATGGGAAAACTATTGGGTCTCATCAGAATATTTTAAAGGAAAAGCTCTGTCCTTTCCAACAAATTCCACAGAATATTTGGAACAGAACAAGAGCAAATGGTTTTCAAGCTAATGAGTGAAAGCGAAACACTTGCTGTGGCTATAATGACTGCCATTTCTAAGGGCTGCCAGGCCAGGCCATTTTTCAATGTCTTGCTGGAAAGAATAATTTATGTAGGCTTCCACTGTGCGCAGTCGTTACTGGCTTGCCTTGTCCCTGCCTTTGTGATTTGGGGCACTGCAGTGGGAGCTGACATGCTGAGCTATTTGGCCGTCTCAGCCTCATGGCCAGCTCTTACTCAAAATAATGTCAGGGGAAAATGACAACACCGCTTCAGGGATGTAAGCTAGATTTCACATAGTTTTTGTATTCATGGAAGAGCATTTCCTTGTACTGTAAGTGTACTTTGTTCTATGTAACAACATACTTAGTCGAGTGCGACTTTATTGTCACTACCTTTGAAGGCACATAGTCACTCTCCTGTGGAGTAGTAATGTCCTTCCACTGAAATTGTTTTGTACAAAGAACTAGTTACTTGGACCCTCTGTATTCAGACTGATGGTTTATGTCACAGTTATCTGCAAACAGCAAGTGTTTATTGATGAGGATTTTATCACCTTTCTGTGTGATTAAATCTTGGCTTAGCTTTTCCCTCTAAATTACCATTTAATTTATAGTTCAATTATAATTGATCCAAGTGCTACTGGTGAGGAATTCTACTGATGACAGGTTACATGTTTGTGGGGCAGGTTAACTTGCAAACTCATCCTCTTTTAGAGAGAATCTTGCTTCAACTAAAAACAATGAAGCCCTTAAATATTTATCTCACAAATGAGAGTCATTAACATTGAATAAAGTTCATTAAATATTTCCATCAAGTGTTGGATGCTTGGAGGTCCACTCTAAAAAGTCTATACAGAGGTTAGCTAACTTTTTCTATAAATGATCAGATAGTAAATATTTTAAGCTTGTGAGCCATACAGTTTCTGTCATAATAACTACATCATCTGTTGCAATTCAGTTCGTTCTTCATACTAGTACAAAAACAGCAACATAGAGTATGTGAACTAATGGGCAAGGCTGAGTTTCAATACAACTTTATTTATTAAAATAGACAGCAGGCCAGATTTGGCCCCAAACAGCCATAGTTTGCTGATCCCTGGACTAGGCCCACAAGAGAAGTGTATTTGTAGAAATTGTGTTTGGAAAGTAGACAAAACTACCTAGGATTCCAAACCATAAGACAAATGGAAGTTTGAAAAACTATTTAAAGCAATTTTTATTCCAGGTGCTTGTAAGGAAATGCTGAATGAGATCAATACTGTCCCTATCCTTATGAGGCTTGCATTCTATTTGAGATGTTTGTGAACTTGTAAATATGTGTATGTATCAAATAATGCCTAATGCAATGGATAAAATTGAATGGAGTAAAGTAAATGTCTGGAGGTGGGAGGACATATAGCTTTAGATAGGACTTTCCTGGAAGGTTTTCTAAGAAAATGACATGTATTTTGGACATTTGAAACTTGAATGATGAGACAGATCTAGGGAGGATTTAGGAAAAGAGCATTCTGTGCAGAAGCAGTCACAAAAAATCAAGGACTAGGGAAGAGCATATGATTGGTGTATTTGAAGAAAGGGGAAACACTAGTGTGGTTAAACCATGGCAGGTAGGGCAGAGAAAAAGGGACCATTTCTCTTTATCTTGTACAGTTCTCATCAGACTGACCTATAGTCACAGTTTTAAATGAGTTAAGGAACGTCCCTTGTGATTCACCATCATCCTTTCTTTTATTCTTTTTTATTTCTTTGGGGAGACAGATTCACAGGTATCTGGAGTGTTTGATGTCAAAATATAATATTCACGAATTTTAATCCACTGTTATTAAACTGGAAGCAAACCAGTGTTTCAGTTGAGGGATAGTTAAATGACTACTGTTGTAACCACATTTAAAGAAATGTTGAGACAGGAGATCAGAGGTGAGACTTTTAGGGTTAAGAGAGCCATATATGAGACCCACAGGTCTAATCATTTGAGCAATATAGAGGATTTCACAATAGCCCATGATCTTGGATTGCTAAACTGGGTAAAATAGCTCAACCATTAGTAGTTTCAGTGTGGATGCCTAGATGCTCCAAACTCAACAGTTGATGGGATACTGTTGAATGAAAAAAACCTTATCTTATCCTAAAAAATCAACCCAGTTTCTTTTACATAAAATATTGCATAGGTTCTGTATTATGTGGTAATTTTATGAAGCTTTGGAAATAAAACTATTTTAAATCCATTGTTGTTTGGGGTTGTGAAAACACTTATCCAAGAAGAATTGCTTATATCTAAATAATTTGACTCAGAATGAAGTCCTTTGCCTCAATTAAGTAGAATTTGAGGGAATGGTTCTAACTGAATTAAGGCCAGCTCAGGGAAGTTAATTAGAGTGTTTTGCCTTGAAAGACAGTTTTCTAGGCAACGTGTTTGATGAAAATGCTTCAGATGAATGTGAAAGAATTCTGTGTTCTAGTAAGAAGAGACTAAAACACATAAGCACAAGCCTGTTACAACTCCAGATAGCCAGAGGGAAAAGTCATTCTCAATTAATGAAAGGGCACATCGTGGATTTTTAGAAAAATAAAATTGCTTTCAGATATGCTTTCAGATAATGACTAGACCAAGATAATTGGGTGCTGTGTATCTCCATCCTAATAAGTGAATTTAGAGAATACATAAGCCTGACTTACTACTAACATTTTGGTTGATTAAAATAAAATATTTATTCCAAGTTACTTGTCACATCCTTAAAATTATTTTACTTTTATAAACAAGGCTAATAGGCTCAGCAAAACTGATTTTATACCTTAAATTTGCTACATACAGCCATTCTTTATGGATGCCATAAAGGTATGTATTAGCCTAGATTACATTACAAATTCTAAATTTGTGTTCGATTCTGAATTAATAAGTTTTATTGGTTAGAAGCCTAAATGCATCGATGCTAGCATAATATAGGCTTTCCAGAAGTTCGTTTTGTTTTTCATGAAAGTGAAGGTAAGAGGTTATATTTTGTAACACAGGGTATTTTTTTTAACCTTGTCCTAGCACAAGATATTATAGGGATTTAAAAAAATTAAATTTAAGTTAGGATTAATAGATCTACTTTTCATTGGTGTTTTATATGTATATCTAGCATAATACCATATGCCAGGGAGCATTAAAGAAAATTATTTAACAATAAAATAGTATTTGCTTAGTGCCATTTATATTTTTCTTTTTTCTAAGAGGATATAATGTATTCCTTTAAGCATCCTGGATTTCTTCCTGGGAGTTGGCAGCAGCAACTGTTATAAAGGGAACATTTTTGAAATACAATCTTAATCACATCTAGTGCCGTATCCATTGGAGCTTCCATTTTATGTGGCACATTCAACTTCATTATCTGACGACAATGAAATGATGATACTTTAGACATCTATGGAAGTTTTACTGAATATCACCAAATGTTTAGCAAATATTTAAAACATTTCACATATTCTTACAACTAGGAATCACATATTGAAGAGTATTTCCTAGTTTGGGAACTTTAATGTAATGAAAAAGTGAGAAATAGATCTTGCCCTGACATGGGAGTAGAATGAGCTGATAGCTTTATTAACTGGCTTGCTTTTCTTATGGAACAGGATAATAGACATGTTATTTTTCCACTAAACTCGTTGCCAGGCCAAGACCATGCATGAGACTTACTCTTGTGGCTAAAGTTGGCGATAAAACTTAGACTTTTGATTTCCAAACTATAGCATGCAGGTAGCAGAAAGCTGATGAAGCAAGCCACAGTCCTCACTGCAGATGGATGGGACGATAACACATTCATTTCTTTGCAATTTTAGCAGAGTTTTCATGGGCGAATATGAACACTCCTCCATCTCCTGAAAACTCCTCAGGTTTGGAATGCCAGCGCTATCACAATTTACTTTTTCTGATGCTTTTAGTAATATCACACTAAAATAATCTAATTATCATTACATTTTACATTTGATTGTTTTATACATAGTGGAACCATCACTTAAGTAGATAAAATTGCTCTTTCTCATTCTTGGCTTTTGTTCAGGGTCACGTCTAAAAAAATTTTTTTTGCAAGATGTTTGTCTATTTCTTTTGGCCTTAAAATGAGAAAATATATGTATATTAGAAAATTGTTTCTAACTCAAAGGATACTTAGCATTGTATCCTGGATCAAAAATGGTTATCAAGTTTTCCAGCTACTATAATTATACCTGTCAAATTGCTAGTGATGGTGAATTCAAGAAGTCCATGCAAGGTGTTTACACAGCCAACTGTTCTGTTCTGTTCTACTTGCTATGAATGGATGATCCTCCTAGATTCCAGGTTGTTACTACTTAGCTCCTTTATAAAGAGCCAGCCATTCATGAAAAACAGCTGTAAATACACATTATTCAGGTATTTCCTAATTAAACTAACAGCTTATTATAAGATGGCGCATGACACGAGAATTCGCAAGTAGGCTAAATAGGAATGAGGCTGTAACTTAGTCTTTGTTCCTTCTTGCCATTTGCTTTGGACAGGTCCTCTCTGTGTCTTTATGTACAATAGTGGGTCATACCAGCCTTCTTCTTGGTGCAGAAAAAGAGGAGGATGAGAGGATGAATGCATGAGAGCACCCAGATCAAAGGCAGGCACCACTGTAAGCAAAAGGCATCTCCTTAGACGTTTCCCCCCAACTTTGGAAAACGAATGAATCTCAGTTGTGGTTTAAATAATATGTCAAATACTAGGATCAGAGAAAACTGAGTATTCTTATCAGGATCCCCAAGATGCAGTAATTTTGGTTTGTTAGAAGACTTATCTTGTTATGTAGAACTTTGAAAAGGAGCCCATATATCAGTTGTAAAGTGTCGATTCAGTTGAAGCTACACCAGGCACTGTAGAGTTATCTCCAGGTCTGGTCCACATGGAGCTTACAATATAGTTTCACACATGAAACAGCTCCCTGGGGGACAAATAAAAATATTGCCTTTGAAGGTTTGTAACCAAGGGACGAGAAATGGATCTGGGCGCGTTTGACGCCCCACCTCCAGCCCCCTTCTCAGCCCCCATGCTGCAGGAGAGCTGCTCAAACTAGACATGGCTATGTATCTGTTGGTTTCTCCCAAGTTCTTCTATTTCTATTGCTTGGTAAATAAAATGCTTTTTTTTTTTTCCTCCATGCTCTTTAACAAATTCTCTAATTAGTATACCATAAATTGTTTGATGTGCCAAGTTATTTCATTTTTTTGTTTTTGCCTAATGTCTTTCGAATGACCTCTTCCTTCAGGAATTCTTGGAGCTCCAGTCTTGCTAGCTCCCAAGTGTCAGGAAGCCTCCAGGATTCCTCATCTTGTGAAGTTTATAGAACCTTCCTTTCCACAATTGCTTATCACCATTTCCAGAGGGAATCAGTGTGTTTAGCTACTTTTTGGGTGTGGCAAGATGGACATTCCTTAGACTGAGCATTCGGCTTTTTTTTATACTTAATCTAAGAAATTCAAATAATAATTCTTTTCTCTTGCTGCTTATTCTTAGAGTATTTTAATAAGAAAAGCATCAAAGCACCTCGGGCAAGACAGAGAATCTTGGGTCAGGAAAATTTAAAGACATACTTGGAGAGAGCATTTAAAAAGATTCAAAGATCTTGTCTACAGCCATGCCACCCTGAATGAGCCCAATCTCATCTGATCTCAGAAGCGAAGCAGCATCGGGCCTGGTTAGTACTTGGATGGGAGACCACTTTGGAATACCAGGAAAAAAAAAATAGGTTCAAAGATCTTGATCAGCTAGGGTAGAGGAAAACTATTTCAGGTGGTTAGAGTTGTATAGGAAGTGGCCTTCTAAATCTAAAAACTAAATCCAAACTTTTAAAGACCCACTCTGTTCCTGGTACTATGATCAGCAATTTCTGTTCATTTTTTGCGTTTAGTCCTCTCAACAACCCTGCCATTATTATTCCTTTCTGAGGCGAGGAAACCAGTGTGCTCAATATTATTCATCCAATATTTATCGAATATTCATATTTCTAAGTGCTGATAATGTAGCTCTAATGAGGCAGCTTATATTTTAGAGAAGGGACACAGGCAGTTAGTAAGTCAGTAAATAAATAGCATAATTTTTATGGGGCTATATGTTACGAAGAAGGTACAGCATTCCCTGTGAGTGTGGGGATGGGGGGTATGTTAGGGGACTGGTCAGGAAGGCCTCCCGAGGAGGGGCCCATTATGCTGAGACCTGAATGAAGAGAGGTGGCCGCCTTGGGGAGATGTAGGGAGAAGCAGTTCAGGCAGAGGGTCTTGCCAGTGTGAGGGTGGGAACACAGTGAGTATGTTTGCAGGATAGAAAGAAAGCATATGTATGTGGCTGGAGAATGAACAGGGTGTGGGGGCTGGTAAGAAAAGAGACAAGTGCCGGATAAGGTCTGGACAGTTGAGACAAGGAGTTTGGATCTTCTGCTAAAAGCAACAGGGAGCTTTGAGGATGTTTTAAGTAGACGAGAGATGTGATCCAATTTACATACTTTAACGTTCCCTCAAGCTATTGAGTAGTTTGTTCAAGGTGGGACCGGTACATAGAGGAAAGAGGGAGGGGGTAAAATTGCTCACCTGGGACTCAAACCCAGGTCCCTCTGCCTTCAAAACCGGACCCTGTAGAACAAAGCCTATACTGTTTTACTTGAACCAGTATTAAGAGGTTCGAAAGGAAGAATGTAGACAGTAGTAAGAGGAAACCCAGACTGTAAAGCGCTAAAGCCAAAGTTTCCATTATTTTAGGAAGATTAAACAGGTCAGTCAGTGCCAACGCCTGGGAATCTGGGGGCGGATCACCTTTGAGTGACAGGCCTGCGTGTCCTTTACTGTGTTGATCTTTAACCCTGTGACCAGGTCATGTTGAGGAGGCCCCGATCGACACCATCTAAGAGGAGTTTCGTTTCTGAGTCTCGTGCAAAGCTAGCCGGATGGCTCGAATCTGCTGAAACTCTGTTGCTGACTCTTCCTCCTTGCTCATAGCCTGTCTAGTCAGTGCTGCACTCCTGAAGATGGACTAGGTGCAGAGAGCAGCAAGCTTTGGAAGGTCGAAGAACTAGTTGGACATTAAATTATTTACCCCGCCCTGCTAAAGCTAGAAGCACATACAGCATGCGGTGGGGAAAAGAGGGAGAGAACGCTCCTTAAGGATTTGTGTGTGCGTGCGTGTGCTTTGCAGTCTCTCCTCCCCCGCCCTCCCTCCCCCTGCCCCACCCTCAGTCCATCTGTGAAGCCTGAATTCTTATGTTGGCTGTCTCCAGACGGCCCAGCCTTAGTCACGTTCTCTGTATTGTGCATCACTCCCAAGTCTATCCTCTTATGTCAATTGTTTACCAGTTCCCTTTGGCTGTCTGCTCTTTATCATATCATTGATCAGTCAATCCTGGATGGCTCAGGTTGGGAGGGGAGAAAGGACTGGAAAAGGAAAGCAGGAGTAGAGAGAATAGCTGTGGACCATCAGTTAAAATGGTTCCAAAAATAGCTCAGCCAGGATGATGATAGCTGTGCTTGCAGCCGCCCCCAATGGGATTTACGCACTTCGCTAAGATTCTCTGCCGAAATGTATTCCACCAGCTGCTTTTGCAGTTGGTGGTAGCTGGTGGTGGCAGCAGTGGGCCAGCCACACCTTCCAAGAAGGAATTGGAAGCAATGGGTTTGGGGTACAATAGGCTCCCACAAGGAAATGAGACTTGCCAGAGCCTGTTAGAACTCCCCAGGTATGAGGCAACTGTGTTCTTTTTAAGCTATGATCAGGGCACTTGGCATCCAGCTTCCCACCCCCCACAAACCAAAACTTTTTTAATGAGGTGGAGGAATGAGGGATGAAAAATGGTTGTATTATCCACCCACTGTGTGTCCGATGGTTACGTTGCTGTTGCTGTCTATTGTATGCACAGACTTTTTCCTCTATTGCACCTTCTGCTGGGGGATTCAGTTACATAAAGCTCTCAGACTTATAATAATACTTTGGTTTTATCCAGGACCTTAATTTACCAACCTCTACAAAGTTGCTGCATCTAATACTATAGTATAAATAATCACGACTTTTATAAAGGGCTCGGCCCCTTGAATATGCTAAGTAGAAAATTTCATGTAGAAAATGCAGTTTCTTACTTGGAACTGTCTAGTGAGGTGACCCTTTTCAAAATGAAATAATTTCTCACAGACTCTCAGAATTTTGTAACCAAATCCCCTCCAGCCACTGTTCCTCTAATTAAAGGGTTTTTTTTTTTTTTCTTTTCCCATCCTGATTCTCTTCTGAAGCACTGGGGGTGCCCTTATAATTTGCCACATTTGTAGTCTTGCTTTGACACACAGCATACACTGAATCAATCCAAAATTTGTCTACTTCATTCGAAAATCCCAAAGTGTTTAAATTGTAGGTCCTTGAAAAAATTAAGATGTTTAAAATTTTAAGACCAAGGAGACTTAGGAAATGGTCAGGACACAAAAATAAAAAGGAACAGAGAAAAGAGAATGTTACTTATTCTATTATCTGTCATGATGTAGGGATGGGGAAGGGGAAGGGGAAGGAGAAAAACAACTCTCTCCTTATAAATTCTAGCTTCTGCTGCTGCCATGAGTATACATATTGTAATCCAAAAAGGCTTTTGCTTACTTCTTGGTAGACTATTCAATGAAGAACAATTTTATCGCCTAAGTGAGCGGCTGGCTAGAATGCAGTTTCTTCTGCTCCATGCACAGAACATCTCACTCACTAGGTCAGATTGGGGCCAAGAATCTGCATTTTAACATATGCTCTTGCTTAGTAATTCTGATGTAGAGGTTGTTACTCCCCCCCGCCCCCGCCCCCGCCCCCGCCATGCACAAACACACATACAGGGGGTGCTATAATTTGGAACCCCTGAGAAGAAAAGAAATGAGGGGAAGTAAAGTGGTGTCATTACTTGATTTCCTAACGTGTATTGTTGTTTTGTTTCATTTTGTTTTAATTTGTTGCACAGTTACTGCTTTTTGTGGATAATCCATGTCGAGGTGTGGATAGGACAATTTACATTAGCAGAAAGACTTTCAGCATTGGAGAAGAGCAGGGAGAAAATAGACTATGGTGGTGGAAGGTTTCAGCTGAAGTCCTAGTGTGGCAGGGGCAGCCATTTCCTTGTTGCAACCCAGATAAGATCCACACACAGTTCCTTTCTTGATGCAGCAGGGAGCTGTATCATGAGGTGCCATGAGGTGGTCAGCTGCTCCCTCCCCTGAAGTCCTTCTGGATTCTATGAAGTCAGTGTTCAAGTTCACTTAACCTACATCGCCACCTACTGTCCACCCTCCTCCATGACTATGAAGCTTTTGCTTGGTGCTGGGTAGGAGGTGAGGCGTGAGAGGCTACAGCGTTGTGAATACGAACAAGATTGTGAATGCAGGTCTCTGGACCCCTATTCAGGATGCTTGATTTGCAATGGTTTATTCAGAATTATGGCATTTCTATCCGTATTTCTAAGGTCGCCCTTTATCTTAATCCAGAAGCAAATTACCTTTGGATTAGAAATAGCAGCCAAATTCCTATTAAAATGAAAACAAACCACTCTCCACCTTATTATGTCTAAGGCCTTCTTTGTTGTCTTTAAAATTTTTATTGATTTGAAGATTTAATGTTAGCTCCAATTATGAATAACGGTCACTTTGGGCCTTTGAGTGCTCCTCAAAGGCGGGTGTCAAGCTAATTTCTAGAAGGGAATCTGAAAACGCTATGCCCCAATCCTTTGTTTCTTTATTTTGGTGTCTTTCCTCCTCGAGATGTTTGCTACTTAGGTGGATCTGGAAATACTCCAAAATAGCACCCTTCTCTCATTCCGTTAGAGTGAGAAGTGTCCTTGGAGAAATACCAACTGGTGGTGGTTAGCTCCTTGCGCCTGTCTCTGGTGTCTTCAGACCTGGAGACAGAAATCGTCCTACGAGTTTCTCTGGTTGCATTGACCGTTCCCT
Organism: Pteropus vampyrus; assembly: GCF_000151845.1. NCBI lineage: Eukaryota > Metazoa > Chordata > Mammalia > Chiroptera > Pteropodidae > Pteropus > Pteropus vampyrus. The sequence goes on from NW_011888813.1 coordinate 1,944,274, forward strand.
TCCGCATGTTCGTTCTTCATTTAATCTTACATTGAAAAACACCAGTTATCGGAGCTTCTACCTTTAGCGAACACCTGCTTTTGCTTATTGTTATATCACAGAATAGTATTACAGGAAACAGATATTTGCCTAGATGGAAAATCTTGCTTTTATAATTTCTAGTTTTAGGTGAGGCAGCATTATGTCAGGTTGATTTATCAAAACCTAAAACTGAATATCTGTATTAGAA
>NW_011888813.1:1944552-1960258 GCF_000151845.1 Pteropus vampyrus
GAAGAACTAGTTGGACATTAAATTATTTACCCCGCCCTGCTAAAGCTAGAAGCACATACAGCATGCGGTGGGGAAAAGAGGGAGAGAACGCTCCTTAAGGATTTGTGTGTGCGTGCGTGTGCTTTGCAGTCTCTCCTCCCCCGCCCTCCCTCCCCCTGCCCCACCCTCAGTCCATCTGTGAAGCCTGAATTCTTATGTTGGCTGTCTCCAGACGGCCCAGCCTTAGTCACGTTCTCTGTATTGTGCATCACTCCCAAGTCTATCCTCTCATGTCAATTGTTTACCAGTTCCCTTTGGCTGTCTGCTCTTTATCATATCATTGATCAGTCAATCCTGGATGGCTCAGGTTGGGAGGGGAGAAAGGACTGGAAAAGGAAAGCAGGAGTAGAGAGAATAGCTGTGGACCATCAGTTAAAATGGTTCCAAAAATAGCTCAGCCAGGATGATGATAGCTGTGCTTGCAGCCGCCCCCAATGGGATTTACGCACTTCGCTAAGATTCTCTGCCGAAATGTATTCCACCAGCTGCTTTTGCAGTTGGTGGTAGCTGGTGGTGGCAGCAGTGGGCCAGCCACACCTTCCAAGAAGGAATTGGAAGCAATGGGTTTGGGGTACAATAGGCTCCCACAAGGAAATGAGACTTGCCAGAGCCTGTTAGAACTCCCCAGGTATGAGGCAACTGTGTTCTTTTTAAGCTATGATCAGGGCACTTGGCATCCAGCTTCCCACCCCCCACAAACCAAAACTTTTTTAATGAGGTGGAGGAATGAGGGATGAAAAATGGTTGTATTATCCACCCACTGTGTGTCCGATGGTTACGTTGCTGTTGCTGTCTATTGTATGCACAGACTTTTTCCTCTATTGCACCTTCTGCTGGAGGATTCAGTTACATAAAGCTCTCAGACTTATAATAATACTTTGGTTTTATCCAGGACCTTAATTTACCAACCTCTACAAAGTTGCTGCATCTAATACTATAGTATAAATAATCACGACTTTTATAAAGGGCTCGGCCCCTTGAATATGCTAAGTAGAAAATTTCATGTAGAAAATGCAGTTTCTTACTTGGAACTGTCTAGTGAGGTGACCCTTTTCAAAATGAAATAATTTCTCACAGACTCTCAGAATTTTGTAACCAAATCCCCTCCAGCCACTGTTCCTCTAATTAAAGGGTTTTTTTTTTTTTTCTTTTCCCATCCTGATTCTCTTCTGAAGCACTGGGGGTGCCCTTATAATTTGCCACATTTGTAGTCTTGCTTTGACACACAGCATACACTGAATCAATCCAAAATTTGTCTACTTCATTCGAAAATCCCAAAGTGTTTAAATTGTAGGTCCTTGAAAAAATTAAGATGTTTAAAATTTTAAGACCAAGGAGACTTAGGAAATGGTCAGGACACAAAAATAAAAAGGAACAGAGAAAAGAGAATGTTACTTATTCTATTATCTGTCATGATGTAGGGATGGGGAAGGGGAAGGGGAAGGAGAAAAACAACTCTCTCCTTATAAATTCTAGCTTCTGCTGCTGCCATGAGTATACATATTGTAATCCAAAAAGGCTTTTGCTTACTTCTTGGTAGACTATTCAATGAAGAACAATTTTATCGCCTAAGTGAGCGGCTGGCTAGAATGCAGTTTCTTCTGCTCCATGCACAGAACATCTCACTCAGTAGGTCAAATTGGGGCCAAGAATCTGCATTTTAACATATGCTCTTGCTTAGTAATTCTGATGTAGAGGTTGTTACTCCCCGCCCCCCCCGTCCCCGCCCCCGCCCCCGCCATGCACAAACACACATACAGGGGGTGCTATAATTTGGAACCCCTGAGAAGAAAAGAAATGAGGGGAAGTAAAGTGGTGTCATTACTTGATTTCCTAACGTGTATTGTTGTTTTGTTTCATTTTGTTTTAATTTGTTGCACAGTTACTGCTTTTTGTGGATAATCCATGTCGAGGTGTGGATAGGACAATTTACATTAGCAGAAAGACTTTCAGCATTGGAGAAGAGCAGGGAGAAAATAGACTATGGTGGTGGAAGGTTTCAGCTGAAGTCCTAGTGTGGCAGGGGCAGCCATTTCCTTGTTGCAACCCAGATAAGATCCACACACAGTTCCTTTCTTGATGCAGCAGGGAGCTGTATCATGAGGTGCCATGAGGTGGTCAGCTGCTCCCTCCCCTGAAGTCCTTCTGGATTCTATGAAGTCAGTGTTCAAGTTCACTTAACCTACATCGCCACCTACTGTCCACCCTCCTCCATGACTATGAAGCTTTTGCTTGGTGCTGGGTAGGAGGTGAGGCGTGAGAGGCTACAGCGTTGTGAATACGAACAAGATTGTGAATGCAGGTCTCTGGACCCCTATTCAGGATGCTTGATTTGCAATGGTTTATTCAGAATTATGGCATTTCTATCCGTATTTCTAAGGTCGCCCTTTATCTTAATCCAGAAGCAAATTACCTTTGGATTAGAAATAGCAGCCAAATTCCTATTAAAATGAAAACAAACCACTCTCCACCTTATTATGTCTAAGGCCTTCTTTGTTGTCTTTAAAATTTTTATTGATTTGAAGATTTAATGTTAGCTCCAATTATGAATAACGGTCACTTTGGGCCTTTGAGTGCTCCTCAAAGGCGGGTGTCAAGCTAATTTCTAGAAGGGAATCTGAAAACGCTATACCCCAATCCTTTGTTTCTTTATTTTGGTGTCTTTCCTCCTCGAGATGTTTGCTACTTAGGTGGATCTGGAAATACTCCAAAATAGCACCCTTCTCTCATTCCGTTAGAGTGAGAAGTGTCCTTGGAGAAATACCAACTGGTGGTGGTTGGCTCCTTGCGCCTGTCTCTGGTGTCTTCAGACCTGGAGACAGAAATCGTCCTACGAGTTTCTCTGGTTGCATTGACCGTTCCCTTCCGCATGTTCGTTCTTCATTTAATCTTATATTGAAAAACACCAGTTATCGGAGCTTCTACCTTTAGCGAACACCTGCTTTTGCTTATTGTTATATCACAGAATAGTATTACAGGAAACAGATATTTGCCTAGATGGAAAATCTTGCTTTTATAATTTCTAGTTTTAGGTGAGGCAGCATTATGTCAGGTTGATTTATCAAAACCTAAAACTGAATATCTGTATTAGAACCCAGGGAAAGCTAGAGGTTTTATTGAGTGATATTATATATATGGAATGATTTTAGGGATATGGTAGCCGTTAGTGATACACATCGGATATTTGATATTTGGTGTCAGACGTAGAGTGATTACCAACGAGAATGAAATAGAACTAGTACAATCCCTTTCCTCCCCCCACCGCTTTTACCTCTACTATCTGGGGAATACAATGGAGTTTTTATAACCAAGAACGAAGTCGTTAATGCTCTTACCTTTGTTCTGCTAACAAAATTTCTTCCAATAAAAAAAACCCCAACAACTTAGAAAGTCATTAAAGTACCTCTCTATTTTAGCGATTCTTTATAAAGGTTATCTTTAACCATGATGTGCTTTTATATCATAAGATTAATTTTAAAAAATTATAGGCTCACAGCCTCACTTAAAAATATCACTTCATTCTTGTAACATGATTTCTTATTGGCTTCTTTATTGTCTAGGAGAATGTGGATGCATTGCTGTTCCCGATAACTGTATTTATAATATGGAATTGAAGTCTTACATGTTGCATCGGATTCATAATAGCTACCCTTTATTGAGCACTCACTGTCTGCCAGGCCTTTGGCAAACCATTACATGCATTATTTTATTCTCAAAATAACTCTGAGAGGCCACTACTATTCTTTCCACTTTATAGAAGATGGAAATTGAGACACCGAGAGGTCGACTTGGCCTAACGGCTCACATTTAGTAAATGGCAGAAAATGAACTTGAATCTAGAGCCAGCCTCTTTCCAAAGTTCATATTCTTAAACATGTGGCTCAAAACCATTCAGTCCTAAGTCCCTCTCTGGTCCACAATTTTATCTCTGCTCATTTTTGAGAGTTTTCTTGTCGTCGATTCTTTCTTCCTTAGAATTTCCTATAGTTAAATCGCTATTCCAAGATTTCAGTCTTGATTTACATCCCTTTGTTCTTTATCCTGGAAGGACAGAGGACGTGTACCTGTCACAGTGAGCATGAAGGGTGTCGGAGTCGAGGGAAAAGGACCGCTTTCCTGCCCAGTAACCACCTTCACGTCCCCAGTTGTGGCCGCAGTTGGTCCGGTCAGTGTGAGGCGTCGGCCCGTCCCTGCAGGGCGGGGGACGTGCGCTCCTCTGCGCGTTTCTGTCTAGCGCCTCCTGCTTGGTTCCGGAAGGCCTCGCTCTCTGGGGTTAAGAGCATCCAAAATCACAAGGGAGACCCCCCCCCCGCCCCCCGCCACCTGCCGCCCCCGTTCTCAGCACTGCCCTGTGGCGGTGCTCCTCCAAGTGAAGGTCCCGGAAGCCAGAGAGCTCGTTGCTGCTAGAAATCCAAGTGACCTGTACATTGCTCTTCTCTTTCTAAAAAGAGTTATTGCAGTTCTCAAACCTTTGGCCTGACACTTTGAATAGAGGGATTGTGTTTCTTAAAAACATTCCCTAACTCAGTTAAAAAAAAAAAAAATCAAGCTCCCAGACTTGACTCATCATTAAAAACACCTGGAACATTGTTTTTTTGGGGAAAAAAGAGATTCTTAGGATTTAGAGATATTCTTTTTCATAAATGTCTCTGGAGGATTTGACAGTCTGTATTAGGATCGCCCTTCCATCAAATTCCAGTCTTTCTTTGCAGAAGGAGAGTCAAGGAAAAATTTCTGTTGGCTAGGAGGTTAAAGTTTAAATCCTCTCTCTGCTTTTGGGACCTGTTCGCCACATTTCAGTTCCAGGGACAGTTCCTGTTAAGTGGATACTTCCATCTAATGTGCTGTTTAACTGAGATTTTTGGCTAAGAGGTGTCCGTGGGCAGGCAGCAAGATCCAATACTGTGAAAGGCTTTGGAGAAGCAGCTGCTGGTGGGGACAGGGAGGTGGCTTTATCCAGAAGATGTGAAGCGCGTAGGCATCTGTGCTCCAAACCCTCCAGTAACCTCAGTCGTTTAACAGCTGCTTGGTGAGCACTGTATGTTAGGCAGAGCAGTGAGTGCCGGAGACTCAGTGGTGAGTAGACATGGTCTCTTCCTTCATGATGCTTACTAGTTAGTGCTAGAGACAGACACTAAGTAAATAAATATACTAGGGCAAAGTTAAAAACTTAACTACATAAGTGCCATGAAGGGAGATTTCAGTGTGCAAGGGGGTATGACCGGAAGACTTGTTTTACTCTGAGGTGGCTGTGGAGCATCAAGGAAGGCCTTCCCAAGCAGGTGACACTTGAGCTGAACTTAGAATGGTGGGTGGGAGTTCGCTAGGCTAAGAGAATGAGGCATGTGAAGGATCTTTAAAGAACTTAACATGAATGTGGCTGAAGCAAAGAGAGGGATGAATAGAGCAGCAGTGGATGAGGCTGGAGAGGATGGGAAGGGTCAGATAGTGCAGGCCATCGTCACGATAAGGAATTTGCTTTTCATCTTAAAAGCAACCGAGCTTGTGACCTTTCACCTTGATCAACTCAAGTCCTCAGCCTTCTCGCCTTTTCTGCTTGTCATCTGTCCATGCTTTTTACCTGAGCCTTTCCCACTGATCTGTAGTGCCATCTGCCGTGAAGGAAGTGTCGTGACAATCAGTGAGTGCAGATGGGCTGCGCACCCATTTAGGGCTGGCTCTGCAGACCACTCCTTGAGTGAGCACAGGGATGCAAGTGAAAAGCGTGTTCTCTGCAGGCTGGGCTCATCGCCTCACCGCATTGCCTCTCATGCTCGCCACCCTCCCCGCCCACCTTTCTCTTCCCCACTGCACCCTGTCCAAGGCATGCTGACCAGCCTTGTCACTCCGGCCGCTAATTTGCCTAGCTGAAGCAAATAAGATCATGCACTTCAGGATGTGGGAGCGTTCTGCAAGAATGAAGCGAGACCACCACATCCGCATGCGTAGATACTACTTAGACAGCTCCTGCTTCTCTCCGAGATGTGCAAATAGTCTCTAAGTGTTTTTTATGCATCAGTGCTCCAATAAGGAAAATTTGTATAAAGACTAATTATTTTTATACTTCCTTTATAGAACATGAACACGTTTGAGTGTTTTTTTTTTTTTTTCATCTTATTCTGGAGCATTAATGTAAGGCCCAGGAATATCAGCTTTACAGATTTGCTTTTCTATTCTCATAATAGATTTAAAACAGAGACCAAAATGCCTACTTACATGTTTTCTTTAGTGACAGTTTTCAAAACATCTGTCTTCTAAGGGAGCTGTTGAGTAAGAGAGTGGACATTAAGAAATTATAATGCAGATGGTTTTATGATCATTATTGTTGTTGCCGTTGTCCGAGAGGCACTTATTAAGTGCCAAATCCCATTTCGTATTGCTGTAAGTTGTGTTACATAATACAAATTACAAAGTCATCGTCCTTGTCATGGGGAAATTTCAATCTATGAGACAGTTGTGATTTATGAACATTTGAAAAGGGCATAAAGGTAACAAGAACCAAAACAAGAGACTGTAAGGGATTGGACCATTATGGAAGTGGACTTAAGGTATTTATATCACTTATAAGTTAAAAGTCAGAACAAACTGGGGCGCTGTTGTATTAGTCAGGATAGGTTAGGTGGTGCTGTGGAAACAAACTCCATACCTCAGTAGCTTAACACAGTGGAGTTTATTTCTCACTTCATACTTCATATCCATCACAGAATGGCAGGGTGCTCTACTTTGTGACATCATTATTCAGGGACCTACACTGATGGACCCTTTACCATCTGGAATGTTGCTGGTCATGCCAGAAGGAGGAAAGAAATAAGGGAAGTCGTGACTGGCCTTGAAATGTTTCTGCCCAGAAGTGACACTTTGCTTCCGTTTACATTCCATTAGCCCAGGCCAGTCCCATGGGGAGATGTAACTCCAAGGGAACAAGGAATTGCAATCCTACTCTGTGCTCTGAAGGAGGAAAGCTAGATTATTGGTGAAAGAGTGAGAAACTTCTGATTGAATTTAATAATAATTATTCTAGTCACAATAATTGATCGATCTTACCAAATGATAATAACACTACTACTATCAGTAATAGAACACTTGCTACATACCAAATGCTTTGTTAAACAATTCAGATACATTCTTACATTTAATACTTTAGCAACCTATGAGGTGGGTTCGATTTTCTCTCCTTTTTTCCAATGATGAAATTAAAACTGGAAGTCTTTACATATCCAGTCTAAAGTCACACACACAGTTGATATTTAAGAGAGCTATGATTTAAATCTACTTCCTTCTAATTTAAGAATTTAAGCACTTCTTCAAGTTTTCTATCGTGTAATTGAAGTCTGTTGACTAAATTTGCATAGAGCTAGAAAGAACAGACCAGAGCGATTTCTGACCTGGTCAATTAAAATTGCTAAGGAGCATCTCTGGAGGATTTGACAGTCTGTATTAGGATCGCCCTTCCATCAAATTCCAGTCTTTCTTTGCAGAAGGAGAGTCAAGGAAAAATTTCTGTTGGCTAGGAGGTTAAAGTTTAAATCCTCTTTCTGCTTTTGGGACCTGTTCGCCACATTTCAGTTCCAGGGACAGTTCTTGTTAAGTGGATACTTCCATCTAATGTGCTGTTTAACTGAGATTTTTGGCTAAGAGGTGTCCGTGGGCAGGCAGCAAGATCCAATACTGTGAAAGGCTTTGGAGAAGCAGCTGCTGGTGGGGACAGGGAGGTGGCTTTATCCAGAAGATGTGAAGCGTGTAGGCATCTGTGCTCCAAACCCTCCAGTAACCTCAGTCGTTTAACAGCTGCTTGGTGAGCACTGTATGTTAGGCAGAGCAGTGAGTGCCGGAGACTCAGTGGTGAGTAGACATGGTCTCTTCCTTCATGATGCTTACTAGTTAGTGCTAGAGACAGACACTAAGTAAATAAATATACTAGGGCAAAGTTAAAAACTTAACTACATAAGTGCCATGAAGGGAGATTTCAGTGTGCAAGGGGGTATGACCGGAAGACTTGTTTTACTCCGAGGTGGCTGTGGAGCATCAAGGAAGGCCTTCCCAAGCAGGTGACACTTGAGCTGAACTTAGAATGGTGGGTGGGAGTTCGCTAGGCTAAGAGAATGAGGCATGTGAAGGATCTTTAAAGAACTTAACATGAATGTGGCTGAAGCAAAGAGAGGGATGAATAGAGCAGCAGCGGATGAGGCTGGAGAGGATGGGAAGGGTCAGATAGTGCAGGCCATCGTCACGATAAGGAATTTGCTTTTCATCTTAAAAGCAACCGAGCTTGTGACCTTTCACCTTGATCAACTCAAGTCCTCAGGCTTCTCGCCTTTTCTGCTTGTCATCTGTCCATGCTTTTTACCTGAGCCTTTCCCACTGATCTGTAGTGCCATCTGCCGTGAAGGAAGTGTCGTGACAATCAGTGAGTGCAGATGGGCTGCGCACCCATTTAGGGCTGGCTCTGCAGACCACTCCTTGAGTGAGCACAGGGATGCAAGTGAAAAGCGTGTTCTCTGCAGGCTGGACTCATCGCCTCACCGCATTGCCTCTCATGCTCGCCACCCTCCCCGCCCACCTTTCTCTTCCCCACTGCACCCTGTCCAAGGCATGCTGACCAGCCTTGTCACTCCGGCCGCTAATTTGCCTAGCTGAAGCAAATAAGATCATGCACTTCAGGATGTGGGAGCGTTCTGCAAGAATGAAGCGAGACCACCACATCCGCATGCGTAGATACTACTTAGACAGCTCCTGCTTCTCTCCGAGATGTGCAAATAGTCTCTAAGTGTTTTTTATGCATCAGTGCTCCAATAAGGAAAATTTGTATAAAGACTAATTATTTTTATACTTCCTTTATAGAACATGAACACGTTTGAGTGTTTTTTTTTTTTTTTTCATCTTATTCTGGAGCATTAATGTAAGGCCCAGGAATATCAGCTTTACAGATTTGCTTTTCTATTCTCATAATAGATTTAAAACAGAGACCAAAATGCCTACTTACATGTTTTCTTTAGTGACAGTTTTCAAAACATCTGTCTTCTAAGGGAGCTGTTGAGTAAGAGAGTGGACATTAAGAAATTATAATGCAGATGGTTTTATGATCATTACTGTTGTTGCCGTTGTCCGAGAGGCACTTATTAAGTGCCAAATCCCATTTCGTATTGCTGTAAGTTGTGTTACATAATACAGATTACAAAGTCATCGTCCTTGTCATGGGGAAATTTCAATCTATGAGACAGTTGTGATTTATGAACATTTGAAAAGGGCATAAAGGTAACAAGAACCAAAACAAGAGACTGTAAGGGATTGGACCATTATGTAAGTGGACTTAAGGTATTTATATCACTTATAAGTTAAAAGTCAGAACAAACTGGGGCGCTGTTGTATTAGTCAGGATAGGTTAGGTGGTGCTGTGGAAACAAACTCCATACCTCAGTAGCTTAACACAGTGGAGTTTATTTCTCACTTCATACTTCATATCCATCACAGAATGGCAGGGTGCTCTACTTTGTGACATCATTATTCAGGGACCTACACTGATGGACCCTTTACCATCTGGAATGTTGCTGGTCATGCCAGAAGGAGGAAAGAAATAAGGGAAGTCGTGACTGGCCTTGAAATGTTTCTGCCCAGAAGTGACACTTTGCTTCCGTTTACATTCCATTAGCCCAGGCTAGTCCCATGGGGAGATGTAACTCCAAGGGAACAAGGAATTGCAATCCTACTCTGTGCCCTGAAGGAGAAAAGCTAGATTATTGGTGAAAGAGTGAGAAACTTCTGATCGAATTTAATAATAATTATTCTAGTCACAATAATTGATCGATCTTACCAAATGATAATAACACTACTACTAATCAGTGATAGAACACTTGCTACATACCAAATGCTTTGTTAAACAATTCAGATACATTCTTACATTTAATACTTTAGCAACCTATGAGGTGGGTTCGATTTTCTCTCCTTTTTTCCAATGACGAAATTAAAACTGGAAGTCTTTACATATCCAGTCTAAAGTCACACACACAGTTGATATTTAAGAGAGCTATGATTTAAATCTACTTCCTTCTAATTTAAGAATTTAAGCACTTCTTCAAGTTTTCTATCGTGTAATTGAAGTCTGTTGACTAAATTTGCATAGAGCTAGAAAGAACAGACCAGAGCGATTTCTGACCTGGTCAATTAAAATTGCTAAGGAGCATCTCTACTTGCTTAAAAATCATCTCTGGTTTTGTTGGTTTTTGGAACCAAATGAATTATTTTCGTTTGTGTAACCTATTTTCCAGCTATTTTCTGCTTACTCTCTTTTCCCCCTCGTTGTTGGTTAGGTAATTCTTTTACACGAGTTCCTAGAGTTCCTTGAGAATCAACTTTACAGACTCTTTCACATCTTTGTGGCACCACCTCGGATTACTAGGGCTTAGAATATCTTGTGATCATGCCCACTAAAATATTATAGGAAAGCCTTCTAGTTGAGGAATTCTTTAAGAAAACTTAGGCAGTTCTTTTCATATTCACTTATAGTTATGTTTCCTCAAATCACTTTTTTCAAATGTTTTTTTTCCCCCTCTCATTTGTGAATTCTCTTTCCTTTGTTTTAGAACATTTTATTAGTTCATAATTTTTCTTTCCACTATATCTCCAGTGTCTACCAAAATTCCTGTCGTATATTACTTGTACAAATATATCTTTAAAATGAAAGAATAAATCAATAAATCAATAAGGTAGTGGGTTTTGTATTCAGAGTTTAGGTTCTTCAACTACTCTGCCCTGATTATCTCTTTCATCAGTGTTTTGATAAATAATGATGTACTAGCCACTCTGCCTCTTAATCGCTTCATTGCTGACTGGCCATATGATTTTAGTGAGTTTTGTAACCTGTTTTCTCACTTGTAAAATGGGGATAATGATAGATCCTTAACTTTTAGGATTACACCAAGTATTAAATAATTTCATGCTGCAAAATACTTAGAATATTGCCTGACATAAAGGAAGTACTACAGTCTCTTTATCCTTTATCTTGAGAATAAAATTTTTTCTTCAAATTTTACTTTTCAGGTTTGTTTTTATACTGAATTATACCTAAAATTTCATATGCTTCTTGTAAGAATTCATCCCAGGGAGTTTAATTGCATTATTATCATAGAATTAGTTAGTTATTTCTTGAATCTGATCATTAATAATGTGTTCAGGTTATTGTCCTGGAGAGTGATATTTTGGTAAGACATTCATTCTTTCTGTCTTAAATATTTGTTGTTGAAATACAATGAGGCTTGATTACTTTGGCTTCATGCATAGCACCATATTCATTTATTAATTTATTTCTTTTATTCATTCAACAAATATTTATTGAGAGGCAAAGATAATTATACAGATTCTTAGAGCTTGGAAGAATCTTAAAACCTTTTCGGCCAAATCTACTCTCATTTCTACCCCTTTAATACTAAGCATGTAAAAAATCAGCAGTACCAGCTTCCTCGATGTTAAAGTTGACAGTACGAGAGCAGCAGTTGAAGGAATGTTTATTTTCTACTTTATCTTGGGTAACCCCATTCACCCCAGTAAAGAAGGGAGGCACTACTGTGAAATTAAGAGTTTGTGTTCATATAACTTGTCTTTAGTACTAATTCAAACATTTTGAATCAAATATGAAGAAAGCTAATTCATATATAGTCTGAAGAGCCTAGATTTTAAGTCTGTTATGGTTGATTCCAAGTGTCTGTTGACCTAAGGAGAGTCTAGAGTACCAGTTCTAGTTCTGCAGCCAGGCAATCTCACATCAGGAGGCTTGAGAGATGTTGCAGAAAAGATGCCAGAGACCTAGTGTATCAGTTCCTGTGGCTGTCGTGCAAAGTACTACAGACTGGCTGGCCTGCAGCAGACATATTTATTTTTTCACCGTCCTGGGGGCTAGAAATCTGAAGTCTAAGGGCTGACAAAGTCGTGCTCCCTCCAGAGGCTCTTGGGGGGGGGATTCGCTTCCATGTCTCTTCCAGCTTCTGCTGCCAGCATCCTTGTCTTGTGGCTACATCTCTCCAATTTCTGCCTCCATGTTCACAGGACCTTCTGTGCTATGTGTGTTTACTCTTCTTTGTGTCTAACTTGTAAGGATACATGTGGTTGTATTTAGAGCCCTCTTGGCTAATCCAGGATATGTTCCTCTTCTCAAGGTGCTTAACTTAATGAAGTCTTTTGTCATATAAAGTAATATTCACAGGTCTTGGGGAACATGTACCTATATTTGGGGAGGGGTACCATTCAATCCACTATACCTAGGTTCAAGTCCTTGTTCTTTGACTAATCATCCTGATTGGGCAAGTTATCCCATGTCCCTAAAATTCAGGTTTCTCATCTGCAAGATGAGAATAACAGTGCACAATTCAGAGTTATAATGAGAAATAAGAGGTAAAATATATCTGAAGTTACCTAACTCAGTTCTTAGCATAATTAGTTGCCATATATCCAGGCATTCAGAGGGTATAATAGATTTTAAACTAATTTACTTTAAAGAAAAAGATAAGGCTGGCCTATATTTGGTCAAGAATTTGTTAAGGTTTTATGGTTTGGTTGAAAAATATTATTGAGCAACTGCAAAATGGTTTTATATTTAGTTCATCGTTATACATAAAGCAACCACAAAATGGTTCTGTATTCAGATAACCATTACATATTGACCATGCTCTTTTTAATAATAATTTTTTCTGTCTGCTTTCTGCTGCTTCCTACTCACTAGCATCTTTTGTAACTTATTACTATGTATTGTCAAATTCTTTAAATAATAATGGGTGGTACAGTAACAAGCCAGTGACATCTTGGTGTCACAGGCTGGCAAAAAAAAAAAAATCTGTTGATACAGTCTTCTCTGGCTGGATAGAAATAAACAGGCAGTATAGAATTGATCATCTACATTTTATAGAATTCTTATTTGAATTAGATACTTACAGATTCATATTCCGGTCTCTTTCTTACTTGAACTGCAATTTCTACATCCAGAAGTAAAACAGTCATCAAAAAGATACTAGTACAATACAATACCCATGTTTCATGGTAATACATGGTATTGATTTTATTGAATTGTCTGTGATTTGAAATAGCTCTGTCTCTCATGGTTAGGAGACAACTGAAGAAATACTGCTGCATTCACAGGTATGAATAGCGTAATGAAAGTCAAAATTGAACCTTTTAATGTGTTCCTCCCTAAATTATTATTTGTAGTAATTTTAATTTCTGCAGTCATACCTTTTCTGTATCTTCTTGTCTCACTTTCCTTTTTCCTACTTATATACTTTTGCCTCCACTGGTTTCTGCTCCTTCTTTTGTAAAGAACATTGACTTTGAGTATGAGTTATATTCTATTCAGTGAACTATAGTAAAGGCGATGTGTATATAATAGTTAGAATAGGCAGTAGGCAAAGTAATGGGCCATATTGCTGTCCAGGTATCTTCCAGCTCAAACATTCCATGGACTTACATACTGATGAATATTAGCTCCTAAATTTAAGATCATACATATGCTATAGCTGAATTATCTCACTACCTTATATCCCTGCTCTCCAATCTAAAGGAAAAAAAAAATTATTCTTTCGTATCTTTGTTTTCTGGGTTAGATTACCTTGTTAAAAAAAAATAATAAAGACGTTAAGCCTAGATTTTCCAAGAGAGCATGAGCATGTTTGGTGTGATTTTGTGTGTGTGCGTGTGCGTGTGTGTGTGTGTGTGTGTGTGTGTGTGTGTGTGTGTGTGTGTATGTGCATGCATATAAGTGAGATTTTCGTTTTTACTCATTAACTTTTTAGAAGTCTTCAGAGTTTCCAGGTAAGTTTATTTCTTTAAGACATGGCTACTTTCTTTCATGTAGCCATTTTACATCTTCTAAGAAATGGTGACAAGAACATCTGCTTCATAAACATTTTATCTGTTCATCGTTTCCATGCCTTTCAACCTTCCTTCCAAGTCACATCCAAAACGACCAAAAAAAAAAAGAAGAAGAAGAAAGCTAATATGATTTTAGATACCAGTCATGTCCTCTCTATGAATGTTTTCTATATTTGAAATGGCTCGGGAATTATTTTGCCTCTACCCACAATAATTTAGAATGAGGGGAATCGGATAATGGTCGTTTCTTCCACCTCCTGGGATTTCAAAAGCTCTGTTTTCTTTTATACCTATCAGGTCTGCCAGTTGCAAAGCTATACATTGTAGTGGAGAAGTGCATATGGTTAATATGACAATTACAATCAGTTCTTTACAATCTTTGCTGCTGTTATGGGATTTAAATACCATAATATATGTCAAAAGGACAAAATAATGTTTCTGTGTTTTCTGCTTACAGATGTTTTTATGACTGGGTTTTGCTCATAAACAGGTGGTTCTAAGTTACATTCCTTCCATGTATTCATTTATCTTCCCTATATCTTTACCTGAGTTCCCTGATGTGTCATTAAACACAACTGTTGAAATTCCAGCAACTCCAAGGAAATCTCAGGTCCTGGACAGGCTCCCTTGAACATGTGACAATGAAAATGAAACCATCTATGGTCAGTGGAAGTAGATAAAATGAATTTAGTTGATTCTCAAAGACACCCTTGCTATTCTCAGACCTCTGTGGTCTGCCTTCCTACTACTCTCTTCTTCATCTTCTCTCAACTATTTTCTATCCTTGCTTAATGTCTACTTTTCCAGCTTTGCCTCAATGAAATACTGTGCCTAGCTTCTTCTCACCTGTTTGGTCTCAAGTTCAGAGCATGTTGTGAAGACTGTTGCATGTGGAAATGAATTTATGTGCTGTTGATACGCGGTTACGTCCTTTCTAACGTTGTAAGTTGGATCCACACAGTGTACACGTTGCCGCCTCGTTATTGTTGAGCGTAGCTGAAAAATAGGTAAGACCATCTTTTCCTTTCAGCCCACCTTTGTCTCTGCACCTCTCAACTCTGCCTGAAAGGTAGGTATGAAGATGTTCATGGGAAATGAAACCCTGTCTGAGAGCCTTTTTCCCTTGAGTGTATCTTGCTTCAACAACACATTTCTAGTCAGTGACCATCTGGTGAAGCTGACAGCCTTTAGTTCTCCTAATTTTTAACTGTCTGAAAAAATGTGCCCAACCTGCCATGGATTATGACTGAATTATAAACCACGAAGCATAATAAAGTCATTAACTTTCAACATGTCAAATCTGACTTGAATTGCATCTTGCCTGGAATTTGATGGCCTTTTCCTAGCACTTAAGAGAGCAGGCCTATGTCCTGTTCAAAAAGCACTTGGTCATTTCTCAGAGAACCATTAGCTTTGTGTGGCTGTCTGGACACAAGCATCAGCAGGTCTGGGAGAAGAGGACTGTCTAGTGAGGAAGAGAGCACGGAGGAGCAGGTACGAGGTTCACTGGGGAAAGGCAAAGCCATCTCTTCCCAAGAAAGGAGAAAAGAATGATACTCTGCATTTGGATACTGCGCAGTTATCCTGAAAATAGCGATGTGCTTTGCATTGGAATACTTTAGATAAATGCATATGCTTTACAATTCCAATTGCCCTTCCCCCATTGTTCTCCATTATTAAAAATAATCATATTCTGAAAATGTCAGTGGAATGTGGTTAGAGTGAAGTTACATTTTTGGAGAACCAGGTGTCAGCTCTGTCAGATTTCTATGAATAGGCACATTTTCCAAAGAAAGAAAGGTCACTTACCTCC
>NW_011888813.1:1960308-1964507 GCF_000151845.1 Pteropus vampyrus
CTGTCTGAGAGCCTTTTTCCCTTGAGTGTATCTTGCTTCAACAACACATTTCTAGTCAGTGACCATCTGGTGAAGCTGACAGCCTTTAGTTCTCCTAATTTTTAACTGTCTGAAAAAATGTGCCCAACCTGCCATGGATTATGACTGAATTATAAACCACGAAGCATAATAAAGTCATTAACTTTCAACATGTCAAATCTGACTTGAATTGCATCTTGCCTGGAATTTGATGGCCTTTTCCTAGCACTTAAGAGAGCAGGCCTATGTCCTGTTCAAAAAGCACTTGGTCATTTCTCAGAGAACCATTAGCTTTGTGTGGCTGTCTGGACACAAGCATCAGCAGGTCTGGGAGAAGAGGACTGTCTAGTGAGGAAGAGAGCACGGAGGAGCAGGTACGAGGTTCACTGGGGAAAGGCAAAGCCATCTCTTCCCAAGAAAGGAGAAAAGAATGATACTCTGCATTTGGGTACTGCGCAGTTATCCTGAAAATAGCGATGTGCTTTGCATTGGAATACTTTAGATAAATGCATATGCTTTACAATTCCAATTGCCCTTCCCCCATTGTTCTCCATTATTAAAAATAATCATATTCTGAAAATGTCAGTGGAATGTGGTTAGAGTGAAGTTACATTTTTGGAGAACCAGGTGTCAGCTCTGTCAGATTTCTATGAATAGGCACATTTTCCAAAGAAAGAAAGGTCACTTACCTCCCGACTTATAAAACTGTCAGGATTTGGGAAAAAACTATGGTAGGCTGTCTCTTCACATGGGAAAGGAAATCTGGTTTGCAAGATATTTGGGGTATTGTAGTGAATAAGGGATATTAATAGAATTCCACCCACAGCCTCTCTGGCTAAAAACTGATTTGCCTAGAATTTGAGAAGGAAAGGCATCTTAAAGGGTTAGCCATTGCTCGGTCCGTTCGCAACGTGAAGGTGTTACACTGAGTGTGAAGGGAGAAATGTGGGCTTTGGTACATGTTACAAGTTTACTATCTCCTATACTTTCATCCCCATTCTGCCCCCTAGATTCCCGTCTATTTAGTGAGCAGACTTAAGATGGGATGGTGTTTGGGGAGCTTCTCTCTAGAGACTAAGATAATGTTGGGTGTCTTATATTATGGCATGGATGGATGGATGGGTGAAGGAGTGTCACCAAAGAAGGTTTTTTGGAGAGTAGGTTTTCCACATTTCTGAAGGCTCTCCTTCAGGTGCTGGATAGCCTTGAAAAGAAAGGAAAGCAAGCCCTCTGGTGGTCATCATGCAGAAGTGCATCTGCTAAGCCACTGAGATGCATTACAGGCCATGCTATCAAGGAGGGAAGGAAATGTCAACTTTAATTAGTTGGGTGAAGTCTACAGGCATGCCATCCTGAACAAGCCTGATCCCGTCTGATCTCAGAAGCTAAGCACGGTCGGCCCTGGTTAGTACTTGGATGGGAGACCACCTAGGAAGAGCAGGTGCTGTAAAAAATAAAAATAAAGGATTATAAACTGACAAGGTCCTTGCAATCTGTGAGGTCAACCAAGGGTTGCCTCACCTTAAAAAAAAAAAAATTGGGTGAATTTCAGAATAATTTATTTATTCCAGATTATAAATGAGGTTATTGATGGACCTGTCACCTCCAAGCATTTTCAAAGAAGAAAGAAGAGTCTGTAAGGTATCAGAGATCATCTTCTGAAATTGTTCAACCGTTTATCAAACTCCTACTATGGACCAGTTAGGACCAATGGGACACTAATAAAAACTCAAGCTCCCAGTTACTTTGTAGGTGAGATTACAGTAAAACTGAGAACTCAGATATGAAGAATAATTTTTTGCAAGCATGAGTAAGCTTTTTGTTTCTGTTGGCAAAGGAGGTTAGAGAAGGGAGACCGACCTCCTCCTTGCTGAGTTGAGTGGCTGGGAGTCCCTGGAGGTGAAGTCAATCCAGGTCTTAGAGTTAATCCAGGCCTTGATGGGTACGATTAGAATGAATGAGGGAAATGGAGATGAACATTCTCATTATAAGGCCAAGGGAGCACGAATGAGTTTGTTTTGAAGTTAGTATCAAGGAAGTGTGGAGAGTTAATGGTGGTAATGATATACAGAGACAACTTTGTAAAATGGATAAGAAATGAATTATGCAGCTATTTAAAGTAGTTTAATATAAATTGAATCAAGGGGGTATTTTCAGTACTCATTATGAAACTAGACACGGTATAGATTCTGGACTTCAGGGGTGGATCTAGGTTCAAACCCCAGGTCTGACACTTATATGAGTCCTTAAGCAAGTTACTTCATGTCTCTGTGCCCGTTTCCCCCCATCTGTTAAACTGAGATAAGAATAAAATTCATTTTTAGACTTAGAGATATGCAAACATTATCTAGGTCCAAAGACATAAAAGTTGAATGCAAGGACAGTCCAAGTTATCCTAAAACTGCCTCTGACTCTGGTGGTGAGTTTCCTGCTACTAGTATGCACAAGGGGAAACTGAGGGACCTGTTGGCAGGGGCACCATGAAGATTTATGAATCAGACTGCTAATTGGACCAGGTGGCACCTGGGACCTTCCAACCTAGATGGTGATTCTAAAAAGTCCATAATGACCCACAGAAATCTAACTGAGATGTGCAGGTAGTAATGACACCAGTTTACGTTTTGTATTGAAAAAAAAAAAAAAGCTTAAATTTGGTTCAGAATGTTCTGTTCTATGTAAAAAATATCATCATTTAATTAATGCAGCCTATAGTTGAAATGCTTTCTCAAGCTGTTCCTCTTCACCTCATCAAGAGGAGGAGTGAAATGGGAGGGGGTGAGGGGAGCGGAAAGAGGTGGGGGGTCTAGAGCTAATACGTCAGCTCTTTAAAGCTGCTGTAAGAAAAATGAACAAAGATCCCATCCTGAATGTGACAGAAGATGGAAGATTCAGGGAACATGAGACTTTAAGTGAAGTTCACCCAATTCTTATTATTTGAGAAGTGAAGGGTGGGGAAGAAATGTTGACAGCAAAGGTTTTGGGGAGAACAGGCACAGTAATTCCCGGTACTATAGAACCCCACATTTTTATGGACCACATGTGGAGAAGGGAGGTAGAACTTGGAGTTCAGGAAGGGTTTCAGAGGCAAAATGCAATCACTTCCCCTTAATTAACTCAAACAATGCATGGCAGGTTATGTTGGCTTGCCTGTAGCTGAGACAGAGGTGGTAGACCACCTCTGAGACTTTACAGAGAGAGGGATTCCTGATGTGCCAGAGCAGAAAGGGCCTAGAAACCTCAAAGACTAATTGCAGAGCTGAGAGAACAAGCGTAGCACAATTACAGAACTCACCCAAGGTTATGTGGTCTCTCAGTGACAAAGCCGTAACGGTACTGCCTATCCTCAGTATTCTCTCCAAGGCACTGTGTGTGATGGAGTCTGTAGCGGTTTGAGTTAGCCCTAGAGGGTTAAGCTGCTTGTAGTACCTTTGGATACATATAAAGATTTGGTATATTCTTTTAACAAAAGGTTAAAAAAGGAAGGTAAAAATTAGAATGATATCTACCTACATCTATTTCGATCAAGATTTCTTTTAAAGTTGCTTTAGAATATTATTAATACCAGTGGCTATTTCCATGTAGCTGTTTTAATTAAAATGTTATATGACTTTTTATAAATAAAGTGATGAAAATTTCTGGTGATAGCCCTGTAGGAGATTGAGCAAGGAAGCCATCAGAATTGCAGGTGGAGCAGTACTCCATAATTTAGATCACGTGACTGAAATGCTACCACCACTGCGTAAAATCTGCTAAAATTGCAACTTCACATTTTCCAAGGGTGAACAAACCTTTTATCAAAAGAGGAAGCTAAGCATTAAAATTACAAATTCACATAAAATATTACAGGAAGGAATGAGAGAAAGAAAACTAATATTATCCTGTTTTAGTTATTTTGAGGAAAAGAATTTTATGAACAACTTCAGAAGAGTTATTAAATGGTCGTAGATTTTATTTTGCTTTATAATTTGACCATTCTTCAAGGTTTTGTATTCTCTTTTTGAGCTGAGACATGTGGAACTAGACAGATACTGTTTTTAAAAACCATTTGTTTTTCTGATGATTGAGAGAAATAGGAAATAGGAAAATCCTTTGGAATTGTTGAGGATTGGGACAGTGCAATAAATAGTACCCCCTTCTGAGTTCATTATCAATTGATATAAACTCAGGAGTCAGTTTCCCCT
>NW_011888813.1:1964557-1969310 GCF_000151845.1 Pteropus vampyrus
GGGTGAACAAACCTTTTATCAAAAGAGGAAGCTAAGCATTAAAATTACAAATTCACATAAAATATTACAGGAAGGAATGAGAGAAAGAAAACTAATATTATCCTGTTTTAGTTATTTTGAGGAAAAGAATTTTATGAACAACTTCAGAAGAGTTATTAAATGGTTGTAGATTTTATTTTGCTTTATAATTTGACCATTCTTCAAGGTTTTGTATTCTCTTTTTGAGCTGAGACATGTGGAACTAGACAGATACTGTTTTTAAAAACCATTTGTTTTTCTGATGATTGAGAGAAATAGGAAATAGGAAAATCCTTTGGAATTGTTGAGGATTGGGACAGTGCAATAAATAGTACCCCCTTCTGAGTTCATTATCAATTGATATAAACTCAGGAGTCAGTTTCCCCTTGTGCATACTAGATACAGATTAAAATGTCTTCCATTTGGAGGTGTGCAGATAAATGTTTAACATTTGGCGGGGGGAGGGAGCTGATTTTTAGTGTTAATAGATTTCTATGGTATAAATATTCCCACCTTGGTCAAATTCAGGTTACCAATGTGATGTCGTTGAACTCGGAGTTGAGCAGAGTTCAACACATTTGGCTCTTGCAAGCCAGGACACCAATGCTCGAGTCCACCACTTATAGAGTGGGGCTTAGGTCTCATAGCTAAGCAGTCTTATTAGTGCTACACTTGAGAATTAGGCAAACTTAAAATACAGCTTTTTCTTTGGTGGCATGCACTTATGAAACTTTCAAGAAGGAGCAAAAGAGAAAGTATGCTTGCTTTAGGTACATTGGCATCGAGAGTCAATCTTCTCCTAGGCTCTGCCAATCTGGTAAGTCAACAGTCTGAATCAAGCTGGAGAGAGAGGCCAGGAGTGTTGCTTGTGTGAATGGTCTCTCCAAGTGGAGATAATAAAAATAGGAAAAGAGTGTTACCCCTTAGCAGAATCAGAATTCAGAATGATTCTTAGAAAACCTTTGTAGGATTAGTGTCAACAAGGTTGGAAGCAGATTTGAAATCTCTATTATTTTGGTGTATAGATATTCATAGCGAAATTATCTTTGACACTGGGAAATGGCAAGAATTTTGGTTACCAGAAAAAATAGGAGTTGGGGGTGGCATTTAAAAATAGTGACAGTAATATACCCTAATGCTTGCTTTATTTTGTAGGAAGATACAGAAAAATTCTTATTTAGTACCTTGAAATTAAATTATTTTCCCAGCTGGGTGCAACTGAAAGAAGCAGGACAGGCAGAGAACTTTCCTTAGACAACTTTATTGCCTAAGAGCGGATGATGGACTATTTTAGTATTTGAAATGGTATCTGGCAAAAGCAGTGTACTTGATCATCTCACTTCTTTCTAGTTGATGTTCAAGAGTTTCTGCACCCAGATTTATACCTCCTCGCTTACACATTCATCATTGTTAATACCCAATACCCTGGGAAAGTAAGCCTGGAACTGACTGCGTGAGTTAGTTTCTTCCTGGTAGAGGATAGAGTATTATCCTGTCACTGTTGTATTGTTATTTAATGTGTGACAGTTTTAAAATTAACAATAATTATACATGAGCTTACCATTACACCAGCTTGGGCCTAAGTGGCCATGCTGATAGCTTATTTTTGAGTATAAAATGTCTGGTTATAAGTCAAGTGTCTGAAAGAACTTTCGTTGTTACATCAGGCCGTAAGGGGAATCTTCAGTCAGAATCCACCTTCGATTCTCTTGCCTGTGACATCATGTCCAAATGTGTCTGCATTTACTTCTCTTTGTCAGAATGTTTGGCCAGCTGTGGAGATTGGGACCCCGAACTCTGAAGTCAGATAGAGGTGATTTTGGTCCAGGCTCTGTCATTTAACAGACAAGCTAGTGAATTTTTCCAAATCTGAGCTTTCTCAGATATAAAATGACAATGATAATGCATCTACCTCAGAGGGCTCTAGTGAAGATTAAATGTGGTAGTGTATGTAATACATTTTGTACAGGGCCAGGTGCACAATAATTTGTCAAAATAGATTGGCAATTATTATTTAAAAATTTTTATGCTTTTGTAAAATGTGTATAACTTTACAGCGATGCACAGCTACCATTAGTGGATGTTTGAAAATGGACTCATTCTCTAGAATTTTGGCAATACTGTTTCCCAAAGAAACTCCTGCTAATGAAACAATCAGTTTATCTTTCCAACTCACAATTTTTCAGGTTTACATCTATTTCTTTGCTTTGCCACTACCCTGACTTCTTGTCTTTCTAGTTCTCAGGGTCCTCGTTTATTCCCCATTCTTCTCCATGGAAAAGTCTGATCTAGGAAAACGATATAATAAACTCTGTCATAATAAAGACATTATTAGTATTCTTAAGGCATTGCAGCTGAGATATAGTCTAAGAGTATAATTTCAATATTCAGGCCACGGGCGAGAGAGGTGTTTGTTTGGCAATAGATTCCTTTCGACGCCTCTGAAATCACAGTCATATTTGTAACTATCTACTCTGCAGTCCATATGGCAGCCTTTAATTATACCTGTTGGAATAATCCACTTAGCCAAGGTCAAGCATTCTCTGATTACATGTTCTGTTGCTATTTCCTAGTCGTCATACATCCGTGGCAGCTGTCATCAGCCAAATCTGGTCTAATTTTTAGTGGCACTGATCCTGTCCTGAGTTTCCATAACACAGGCTTCAGCCTTGTCAAACATGCTTTGCTTCAGCTGTGTCAGTCTTCAGTTTGTGGACCTTGTCTTGATATGCTAATTGCCACATTCTACTATAGGTAGTCTCTATATGTGGCTTCAGCTCCCTCTGCTAGCTTTACTTTTTCTTCATTTCAAAAAATTCTGTGCAGCATATCAATCAGCAAAAACAGCTGCTAGCTTCCTCTCCAGAATGAGCCATATTTCAATGAGAGGTGAATTTAGTCTAATTCTATCTAACAGTTATGTTTGAAATGCCAAAAATGAATAACTTATCATTTATTGAGCACCTACGGTATTATAGTCTTATAGTCATTTGCTTGCATATTTGATTATATACATTAGCTAATTTAATCCTCTCAACAATTCTGTGAGATATACAATTCTCTTGATCCTTTCAAATGAGATTATTGAGACTCATAGTGGTTAGATATCCTGTTCAAGGTCTATAACTAGTAAATGGCAGAGCAAGAATAAAACTAAAAGGTTTCTGGCTTGAAAGTCTCAGCCTTCTCCCCAAACTAGGATTTTATTAAGAACTAAGTTAGAATGAAAAATATGGAAAAAATACATGATTGCAGCCCCTTGTCTTTACATGGTTTGTGGTTTCACCGGGCAGAGTGATCTTTGTTTTCCTATTGGATGATTCAAAGTTTAGTAGAGACACATGCTTTTGACGTTATTACTTTGGTAAAGATAAGTAGACAAACAAGACAAAAAACCTACCTAAAGATTTGCTCATCTCTTCTGATAAAGGTGCAGTGAGTTATAGGAAAGCATCTGGACATTTTTTAGCTTTACTGTTAGAGTAAAAACTATAATCCTAGTGTCTGTTGTATGTGTCATACCTGTGCATTTCTGAATGATATGTCTGTGGGCCACCTCTTCATACAGTGTTTCATCTAATAAGTTGGCATTTACTGCTGGAAATTGAGATCATGAGAAGGAACAGTTTTAGCACTGAAAAAAAAAGAAAAAGCCTGTTTTCTACCAAATTCTAAGATCCCAGAAGCAATGAATTTGCTGTCAAAAGTAATTTGAATAGAGTGTATAAGATACTTTTTTTCAAATTTAGCAGCAACATAGGTTTTAGTGTGGGCTATTGTTCCACTGGAGATTCATTCACTATTATACATCTTCCTAGAATACACAGATTTTTTCTTACAGCCCTTTCAAGGAGAGCTTGTTATTAAAATGCCACAGAACTTTATAGTCACAGTATTTTATCTGTAATTTTTCTATGGAATAAGGTCTAAAGATAGTCCTATAAAACGGGAAGAGTCAGAGACTATCTTTCTAGTTATGATTCAACCACTAAGCAGCTATTATGACCTTGGTCAAGCCTCTTTACTATTTCTTTGAGTCTTACTTCTTCACTGGTACTCCTAGAGGGTCAGAGTATTTAAACCCTAATGTCTCTTCTTCGTTCCATTCATGTTGTTTTGCACAACCCTAATCCATAGCTTACGACTGCTGCGTTAAACCCTGTAACCACACCGTACCTGCACATGTTCCTTAAGTGATTTTCTAGGTTTTTTATAGTCGCAAAGTAATTTGTCCTTTATGAAAAGTTGGACTTCTATACCACTTTAGTTCAACGTGTTTTTCCTTATGTTGATAACGAGGCTGAGGGCATGAAAAAAGCATAGGTATTCTTTACGATGCCAACCTTAAAAATTTAGAGTATCTATTCAAAATATAATTGCCCCCAAATAAATAACTATTTATGAAGTAACTATAAGTAACCAGACATCAATTGATTTAAATCCTTCTTGAACCTCTGGTAAACTTATATATTTTGAGTACTTGAGAATTTGAAATATTATTTTATGAATTCTTTATCAGAGAACAGCAAGGTAAGATTATTGATGCCTCCTGACTCCCTTTTGTATCTTGTTAACCATTTTGAAGCTATCTTCTGTCAGTTTTTCCAGAGGACGAAGTTCAGTAAAGCAACAAGACTGCAAATGTATCTGTAGACTTGTAGTTTCCAATATTTATTCTATCCTGTAGGGTGTCTATTGGATAAGTAATATTAACTATAAAGGCAATATTCAGCTC
>NW_011888813.1:1970340-1980575 GCF_000151845.1 Pteropus vampyrus
ATTTATTTTTATTGTAGGGCTTCTGCAGATGGGAGATATAATGCTATAAAAAGAAAGTAAGAAAGTAAGCTTATAAAGGAAGGTTTCTGAAAATAAACCAGAAAAGCAGCTTAGTAGTGAACAACTTCTGGTGATAGAGAGTATATACCTCTCTCTGCATAAGGAAGATAGGGAATTCCATCTGCAAAAGGCTTGCAATAGGCCATCGATGCCGGTAAAGTCTGTGCTAAGGCAATGGGAGCGCAGGTGTCAACTCCAAGGCAACCCCTGACTGTGGCCCTGACACCTTTCTGGTGAATTTAAACATTAGTGACAGTCTTCAACCTGCCATGATGGCAGGTTTAAAACTGTCATAGTCTAGAGCTATGACATTGGAATGTTCCCCTTGGTTGGGAGTATAAATGCAGACTTTGAGTTTAGGGGGTGATGGTGGTTGTGTGTGTGTGTATGTGTTTGCGCACGCATGCGTGTGTGTTTTCAGCATGGTGGGCTAGATATTGGAATCATACTCTACCTTCACCAGAGCAGTTGAGTCCCTCCTCTTCTGAAGGGAGAGGTGGAGATGAAGGTTGTCTAGGGAGTAGGTATCTCAATGTTTTCTTTATTAGGACATTTACAATCTTGAGACCAAAAGGATTTTAGTGAAACTAATTAACAAAGGACACAATCAACTTCATTTGGGCCTTATAAATTCTTCAACTACTTCTGAATTCTACTCTACATTATCCTGACATTTGATCTTTGTTTTTCACATCTGGTTTTATACATAGTTAAGTGCTTGATTGCCTCAGGTCTCTAGAGGACTTTTTGTTGTTGTCGTTAACTTCTGATTGAGCCTTTATTCTCCTCTGCATGACTCCTTAGCCTGTACATCTGAAGTGTTTGTTTCCAGGGAAAAGTTAAAGTCAAATATGTGAGCTCATTTTCTCTGTATTAAGGAAGGTCTTCAGAGTTTGGAATTCCAAATAGTCAGTGTTTCATGCCTTTGGTGCTCTGTTAGAAGTCTGTATTTTCGTACATTTTTCACAGACATGGATGATCCAGAGGGTTATATCTGGCTTGTGTAAGTCTGAAATAATGAGCAAGAAAACCAAAAACCTGATAATAATGGTAAGCCACTTCGGTTTTCCCCATCCATGATGTGGCTCTCTAGATTTTACATTCTCATGAAACATAGGGAGCCTACAGTTTACCTACATCTATCTGATATAAGCCCCATTTGGTTGAGCTCCTATAGCCAAGTTGTGGACACCTCTCAGTTGTTGATATTGAACTTAGACCCGAATGAGTAGAAATACCCAGGCATGAGAATATCTATAACAAGATTGTTCAAAGCCAAGGGCACACACATCTAGAGCACACATAGTAAGGTATGGACAAGTTTGGCATATTCGAAGAACAGACTGACCAGGGAAGTTTAAGAATGGGTATTTGCAGACAAAGATTTATTAGTGATGATAGATGTCCACATAGCTTTAGGGGAGCTGTGAATTTAGCTTCAAGTAAGTAAAATGTTCTGTGCCAGCAGTATATCTTTAAGGGTTTCTTTAAGATTGTGGAACTTGGATAAATGGTATATTGGATCACAGGCATGCTGAGTAACTTTTGTTGTATGATTTATTTGATTACATCTCTAATCTGTATTTATATGATGTGACTTTATAACTTACTGATTATTATATTGAATGGTCACCTGTCTCATACTTCATCTATTCAACAACCAGTCACTAGTGTCCTACTATATGCCAAGTAGGTTCTGGGTATACAAAGGTGAATAAGACCCTGCTTTTATAAAAATATATACAAAAATGGAGGCGACATAGTATTCTTAGTATATTTACTGTGAAATACTTTTTTTTTTTCAATTTAAAAATATGAAGAATAGTAAAAGGAACTTTCAGAAGAGAGTGGAATTGATTAATATAGGTGACCACAGCTGAAGTGTAGGAAGTTAAAATTTAATTTTGCAGGTCTAAAAAAGCCTTTTGACATCTACTTATAAAATGGAATTAAGGCCTATATAATGTTATGGTGGGGGAGTTTATACGTTTAAATTAATAAGCATCATTGTTAATGCAGCTCTCTGGCTACACTTGTTCCTTGCATATAAAGCCCCAAACCTAAGATAAACTCCTGCCTAAGATACAAGTCGATACAGCTCTTTACTTGGCTCTGTGGAACTGTTAAAACCATAGGTTTCCAACTCAGAAGATATAACCTCTTCCAGTCTGACAAAGAAATTAACTGATGTCCCGAATTTATATGAACCAATCTTGGTTTAAAATAGATTATGTACTCATAATAGCCAAGAAAAAATTCCCAAAAGAAGACAAAGTCTGGATTAGTCTGAGATTTTGAAATGTCACCAGCTTAGCCCCAAGGAGCTATCCAATGTGCTGAATATCTCCTGGGGACAGCATGCTAAGTCTCAGTGCTTGACCTACTGTCTCCTACCTTTGTCCGCCTATATACTACCTGCCCTGGTTACTCTTTACATGATCTCAGCTACCATATGTGGCAAACTATTATTTTCACTACTGCTTGTTCCACCTTCTAAACTAGTATATTCTTCAACTCATGTTTAACCAGCTACCAAATTTTTACCTATAGCCTCCTATGCACAAGTGCCTTGGATCACAAATCTGTTTGCTGAAACAATGTGATCATTGATTTTATCTTCAATTATAAAGTAATTAAAAATTTTATTAAAGTTTGTAAAAATATAGGCCTAAAAATAGCCTTTAATTTGTTAATTCATTTAATCGTGCATAAAAAATTATCGAAAAAATACACATGGTCTTTCTCCTCTCCCATCTTCCTCCTCCTTCTCCTTCTTCTTCAACGTTGTCTTCATCTCTTCTCCTTTTTCTCTTTCTTCTCAACATCAGCATCATTGTCATGAATGTAACAAGTAAGGATATTTTAACTGGTGAAATATTTATATAAAATGTGGGATCTTGGTAAGATGTAGGTTTTAAAGCAATGTTACAATAGTTTAGGCTTAGTAGTTGAAAATACAAAAAAAAAAAACCCTAAACATAAATAGTTTCCCATAAATATATTATTTTTGAACTAGGTAAAGTAATTTAATTATTCTCATAAACAAAATGAAGACTAGATTCCTCTAGCTTCTTTTAGGAAAGATCTCTTCCTTGCTAACTGGAAAACTCAGAATACACTTAGGGAATTGAGTTGGCTGTTGCTAGTCAATTATTATGACAGGATTTTACACTGTATCCCATCTATACATCATTCTGTAATTTCATCTATTGCAGATTAAGAAGAATGACATGACTAGACTCGTTAAGAATCTGAATTTTGGGATCAAATGGTTTAGATTATTATCTTACATCTGACAGTCCCTATCCAGGTGATTTTGTTTAAATCATCAACTTACGTCAAACTTGAGATGACAAAACATACACTGAAGATTGCTTTCAGGATTATGTGAGATAGTGTAGACTCAGAATTAAGTATAGAAACTGACATCTAGTAGGCATTCAATAAATGTGAATTATCATCATAAATCATTAATGCATCCTTTCTGTTCTTTATCTGACCTGAAACTGTATGGAAAGTTTAAAGTACTGTATTTTCTATGAGTATTTGACATTTGGTGAGAGTAAGTTGTTAGCAGTCCTATACATGGCACCAATTTAATGTCTCTTAAAATGTTGCAAGCTATAAAGAAAGGGAAGGTAGTGGTCACCCATTCATGAACAACCATTCTTAATCCACAGTCAACCAATTGATTACAATTGATCTGTTGTCCATGCTATCATAGTGACATTTGGAATATATTACCATTTCTCTTAACATGGTAGTTAAAAATCAGTAGGCAGATAATGTAATATTGACATAATGAGTAAAATAATGATTGATAGTGAAGTTGTAAAAGTAAGAAGGTTCAATGTGTTTGAAAGTCACAGAGCTTTGAAAAGTGCAAGAGATAAGGAATACTGATGAATGAAATGTGACTACTTGACAGTGGCTTTGAATATAAAAACGAACTGAAGAATTTATTCAGCTAGTCATTCTTAAAGAGTACAGCCTATGGAAATGTAAACATGGCTAATAATAGTACCTTTTAATTTAAATGTTTATCAGAGTGTCTGTTAGAAGAAAACTAGATTTATACTTTATGACTTGTTCAAAACCATTGTATTTCCTAGCATTATCTCCAGTAAAATAGTTCTAGTTTAAAATATATTAAAGTAGATACTTCTAAAATTAGGTTCTTGTGGAAATAAACAAAAGAGACTATGTTTTTGTTTTTTTTTTTCCAGAGACTGCTATAGATGTCACTTTATAATTAGACAGGTAAGATAGTCAATATACAGAGGTTTGGTTTTACGGCCAGAACTAACAGGTATTCAGTCAATGAGAGATGTCAAGTAGAGCAGCACTACTTAGGCAGTGGGGAAATTTCAGAGCCTCTGAACTAGAACAGTAGCGTTATATTATAAGATACGCTATAGTTGTTTTTTTCCAAAATGACCCTCGCTCTTTAATGAGAGTGTGTTTTCTCAAAGGAGAGAAAAGCCAAATGGCAACTAATTCATCGACAGATTTATAGCCAAGTTACCAAAAGATTGGAACTAATCAGGCTTCTTTTTCAAAATGAGTGACGATATTCAGAGCCTCTTTGGTTGTACAGATGTTTAGACTGTGGATATCCCAAGAAGTCTATAGTCTGTGCTGGTTTTAAATTTGAGGTCAGTTTGCTGGTGCCCACGGTAGCATAGCTCTAAGGGGAAGGTGTTCTGGAGAAGTAAAAGAAAAAAGTATTTTTCGTCATCACACTGAGAAAGTCATTGCACTGAAAAAGTGCCAACAAACCCTAAATAATTTTGTGTTGATTATACTAAATTAGAATAGTGATAGCTATAATCATTTGATCCCTGAGGCATTAATGAAAATTCAGCATTATTTTGTGTGGAATATGTATCATTACCCTTGAGCTTAGGAATGATTATTAGTAAGTCTGATTAAATCTGGAAGCAGTGACACAAGCTATCTTTAACCCACTAATGACAGGGCCATATTGTCATTTTATGATGAATGAACACAGTTTAGCATTTTTAGCGCTTGGTGTGGAAAATAAGCCTGCATTCATTTTCTTGATTAGACTGCAAAGTAGTACAGAGAAGCTTAAAAAGAATGCTACTTAATGAAATAGTGTTCCTGCTGATTGATTAACCTATCATAGCTTCCAGAACCCATAGGACTGGTTGACTTTATATGATCATAGATATTATTAAGCAACATGCTAGAGATCACAAATTTCTGAATGCAGGGGTACAAAAAAATAAAATACTACCACTTCGCATGGGTATATTGCCCTTCCCTTTTCAATTATTTTATTGTTTTATGAACGTAGTAACTGATATAATGAGCTAGACTTTTCACCACTTGTTTTCTGAGTAAGAGAGCGGAAGCACAGTACAGTTCAGCTATTTGCCTAAAGTCCCATTGGTCATCAAAAAATTCAGTATTGGAACCCCAGTGTCTTTGCTCTCAGTATAATAATGTATTTTTGCTCTAAATAAAAAATTAATTTGCTTTATAATTACAGTCAAGTTATTTGTTATTATCTTGAATGCTCTCTTTTAAAAAAGATTTATTCTGTATTCATAGACAACATTAGAGATTCTAGCTGATCAAATGGGTCACAGTCCTGATTTAATTTTTAGTATGAGGCAAAGCTGTTCCTAAAATTCCGAGGCAATTGGGACACATTCTGATCTCAGCATAGCATCTGACACTCGGTAGTAGTTTGATAATTTAGCTATTTTTCTTCTAATTCCCATCCCAATACTGTGACTTTCTATGGTCTAAAGAAGGAACTTTTCAGACTCTTAGTTTAACTAAAGACTTTGTTGATGGCCTACATGATCCTATTAAAACTCTATTCACATGTGACTACTCAATAACAAAGCATAAACATTAGGGATAGTAGAGCCAAACCCTGCTTTAAAATTCATGGCCAGAGGGAGTTAGTATTTCCATCAAAGCCACAGTATTTCTACTTGAAACACAGTTTTGCAAATAAATGACGTCTCCAGTTTCTAACATTAACACCACAATGGCATTCTGTTGAATAGCTTGAATTTAGGGCAATCAGAGCCAAAGATTTAAAGTTACTGGAGTCCTACAGGTCCTGCTTTGCATGTTACTGATCAGGTTCTTTGGGGAAGATAAATGGACAAACAAATTGTAATACAGTGAAATAAAAAGAGTTTGGACAAGGAACAATGCTAGTGCCTAGGAGAGAGAACAAACTATCCTAGGAGTAGATATAGGGTGGGGAAAATACTCTGAAACGGACATTTAAATACTGAACTAAACAAAACCAGAAGCCTTGTAATTACCCCTGGCAATTTCTTACAACTTACCGTGCAGATATTCAATCAATTACCAGGTGACTGTCAGTCTTAGCTCCAATCATTTCTCTATACAGTGTCCTCCTCTTCACCCATCACTGACCTACATGGAGTTCTCATCATCTCTATTTAAAATAGGCTGGCTTATTTTGTATTTTCATTTACATGCATATCACCCTCAACACCATCATCCAGACAATTTAAAACCTTAAAACTTAGCACATCTCCCTCTTGATTAAAATTCTTCAAGGGCCTCTTGCTGGGTACAGGATAATGTCTATGGGACTATTCCCTGTGATCCTGCTCTCCCTGCCTCTGCAGCCTTCTCATGATGGTGCTTATGCTGTGGAATTATTTTTTGTTTCAAGAACATTACATTTCATTTCATGCCTTCATGCTTTTTCCTCTTTTTGTAATGCTTTTTCATATCCTTCTCTCATAGGACACATTCTCTGCATCATTCAGTGACTCTCATCCAATGTGATGTTGCTGTTTTTTCCCCATCTCAGATCTCCACTGGATTAGGTGCACTTCTCTGACTTTAGAGCACCTGTGCATAGTGTATCTCATTTATCCCTATATTTCTCAGTAAACACAGTGCTTGGCACTTAATATTTGCTGGACAAATGTTGGTTGATCCAATCATAAGAATAACTTGGATGGATAAGTAAGTAATTGCTGGCACAAGTGTAGAAATGACAAGGAGGTATAAAATCAGATGGCATAGTGTATTAATTTTCTGTTGCTGAGCAACAAATTACCACAAATTTAGTAGCTTAAAACAATATCCATTTATTATCTTACAATTTCTATAGGTCACAGGTCCAAGTGAGCTTTACTGGGTTTTCTCTTCATGGTCTCACTTGATTGTAAGGCTGAAATCAAGGTGTTATTAGACTGAATTTTCATCTAGAGGTTAATAAGGTAATATCTACTTCAAAGCTTCCTTGGGTTGCTGGCAGAATTTATTTCTTTGTCTGTAGAATTCATGACAGCTTGCTTCTTCAAGGCCAACAGTGGAGAGGGAGTGCCTCTACTGCTTCAAGTCTCTACCTTCACAGAAGGCTTAGGCCCTCTTTAAAAGGATAAACTGATTAGGTCTGGCCCATCCAGGATATTCTTGTTTTGATTAACTGAGTTTTTACTTAGAGACTTTAATTACATCTGCAAGATCCTTTTGCCTTTGCCATATGCCAGACATAATAATGGGAATTATATCCTGTCACCTTTGCTATATTCTGCCATCTAGAAGCAAGTCCATGTTCTGCCCACACTCCAGGGGATGCCTCTTACTCATGGATGTAATTACCAGGAGGCAAGATCTTAGGTCCCATCTGAGAATTTTGCTCATTATACACATAGTTTAAAATGACTCAAAAAATAGATTTATGTGGATAAGTTGAGGAACATGGGGCCAGAAGGAAAAGGCAGACTGTGTCAGGAAGTGCCTATGTGACCTTCTAAGAAATGTATATTATCATGTAGGAAGTCATAAGGGATTAAGAAAGATTATAATTTAGAGCATAACTTTTTTTGGTAGGAAATAAGAGAGACTTGGAAAATTGGAGGAGGAAAAAACTGTAAGCATGGCAGCTAAACAGGAAGTATCGAGGTGCCAGATGGAAAGTGGGGGAAGATTAAGAATTGACAGTACTTGATTGCTGATTGATTGAGCAAAGAGTAAGGGGATATTCGGAATCAAAGTTTCCAACTAGCACCACTGGGTGACCAGATTTGGAGTTGATTTTGAATATTCCTGAAAGACACTGAGGTGGTAACTATTTTTAGCATAGACAGTGAATCTCATTTTGTGCTTTTGTTCTCATTCTCGCCGTCCCTCTCACTTTGCCTTTTCTTATTCCGACAAGGATCTCGAATGGCTTACCAGTACGATCCTGCTATATTCATACCAGTTGGCAATGACTTGGCACAATGCCTTCAGGGAGAAGTGTTCTATTTTCAAATGGCTGGTGAACTAGACAGAATTATGCTTCCTCAGGTTATCTGAATCCATGCGGTTGGGAGCAGTTTAAAAGGACAGTGACCCCGCTTTCAGTTCTGAATTCTGATTTGGATCCATTATCTGGCAACGAACTCAGGCTGTTTTAAATCTAGGCCATTTATGTGTCTAACATGATTAGATAAGGATAGGAATACACAGTGTTGGAATACAGGCAGGCAAAAGTATTTTTTGTTTTGTCTTTTTTCCACAGCCTCTAAGTAAATTCTGGACATCCTTTGCAATCTATGTTAATGTTTCTGGAAATATATAATTTATCTTATGTCTCTATCCTTAGATGGGAAAAAATTAATAGACCAAATGATCAAATGTCTCCAAAATATTTGCCTTATATCCAATGAAAATCTTTGGTTAATGTAAGCTTTTAGTTCAGAGATATGAATTTTTACCTGAGGTGCTACTTTGTTGGTTTAAAATGTGTGATATTATTTAATTCAGTAAAATTTATGTGGATTGATGTATGCCCTTTGAATACTTAATATTAGAGAAGTACTTTGGTCTGTAAGACTCATTCAAATAGAGGAATTTTGAAAACTGGGAGTACAAGCTTTCTCTCCATTAGGAATCATGGCTTGGATTTATGGACATCCAGTCTCTGTTTCATCCAGTGATATGCTTCCCTACTTATCCCATCAGACTTTTTTATTGTTAGTTAGGTCTTAAAAGGAAAACTATTTCCTCTATAATACTTCTGATGCCAGGTATGTGAGTTTTTCCATACCAAGTAAATCTCCAGTTCTTGGTGGGCCTTGACTGGGTATCCTGCAGTTTAACTCAATTCTGACACTAACTGCCTGGAGTTAATGCAGACCCCACAGGCTAAGGGTTCAGTCCCATAGGACTATTACTTTACCCCCCCTCCCCCCCACTAACTTCAGATGCTAATAGCAAGTCCCATTTGTCATCTGCACTTCTGACTAAGTGGCTGTTAACCACTGGTTCTCACAATCCCCTCCTCAGGTTTCATAATTTGCAGTAATGGCTCACAGATCTCAGGGAAACATATTTACTCATTTATTATAAAGGATGTAATAAAGGATATAGATGAACAACCAGATGAAGAGGTGCATTGGGAACGGTATGGGGAAGGGGTACTGAGATTCCATACCCTCTGCAGGTGTACCACCACCCCCAGCACCTCTGTGTGTTCACCAACCCAGAAGCTCTCAAAACTCCCTTGTTTAGGGTTCTTTTGGAAGTTCTGTTACTTGGCATGATTAAATCATTGACCATTGGTGATTGGTTCAATCCTCATCATCTTCCACTTCCCAGAGGTCTGGGGATGGGGCTGGAAGTTTCAACCCTGTAATCATGTGATTGGTTTCCCTGGAAACTAGCCCCCATCCTCTGATAGTCACCTCATTAGCATAAAGCCAGGTATGTTTTATAGGGGATAGTTCTGAATAACAAAAGATGCTCCTCTCACCTGTATCACTCGGGAAATTATAAAAATTTTAGAAGCTCTGTGCCAGGAACCTGACACAAAGATCAAATATATATTTCTTATTATATCACAATATCACATATCTGTTCTCTGTGAAATCTGTCTCTTCAAAAGCCACTTTCATTTGCTTACAAACTGTTGACTATACCACCCAAGTTCCGTATTACTGGGTTCCACTTAATCTCTACTGTCTTTTTTTTAAGTTAAAATTTTGTGTTTCTTTTAATCAAATTGCCACAAGTAAATATATGAAAATATTTCTGCAAAGCTTATAATGAAAATAATAAGATGGAAAAATATTTGTCTAACCCCTCCCCATCTCAATCCAGAGAAAACACTTTCAATTCTTTTAGTTGTTTCTTTTGGTTTTATTTTCATATTTATGAAT
>NW_011888813.1:1980966-1983923 GCF_000151845.1 Pteropus vampyrus
TACCCACCTGGATCAAGTCTGGGGTTCGGAATGAGGAGCCTGGGCTTCATGGAGGAGAAATGCCAGAAGGCATTGACGAGTGGCACCACAGAAGGGAATAATGCAGTAGATGCCTGATAGTCTGTCCCCCCAGAACCAAGGCTGAGAGTAAGAATCCACAAATGACACTGTGGGACAGACTTCGAACAGCAGAGACTTGAGCATTGGGGTAGAGAGATTTGGTCATGGAGGCAAATCCCGGTGAATATAATTGGAGAGGTTTTGAAGTGAGTGGGGACAGTTCCTTGGGCATCTATTGAAAACAAGACATACGAATTGAGAATGCTAAATCAGCTTGGATGACATTGTTTTGCTGAAGAGTTTAAATCAGAAGCCAATTGAGATATCTGTTATTACTGACTAATTTAAGAGGTTCTAGATCTGGCAAAACAACTAGGTCTGAGCTAAGTTAAAAGACATAGCATGACCAGCTGGGACTAGAACACAACAAACTTGCTAATTAGTCTGGAGGAAGCCAATTGCCCACATATTTATGGACTGCTAATTGCTAAAGTTAGCAGCTTGCTCTGAAGACAAGAATAACAGCATGCTAGTTTCTTTCGTGTAGTATAAAGTGGTCTCTGGGATACAGGCTACATCAATTTTAAAAATATTCTATAGTTATTAAACTAAAAGCATACACTGCTTTTAATAAAGATGTACTTTAGAAGTCAGGTCTTTTCTTTTTTTAGATTGTAAGATGAGAAATTATCTGATAGAATATATCTGACTCAAGGTTGGACATTTGTGCTAAGAATTTAATTTTAAAGATACAAGTTCTCCATTTGAATATCATTTCCCAGATGTTCTAAAACATATCCCAATAAAAGAGCCACATAAATAATTTAAATGTTTTTTCATTCAAAATACTTTGAAATTTTTTTCCCCAAAAAATGCTTTTTCGACCCAGTTGTTTGTGAAAAGAGAATGTACTTAAAGAAATTTCCTCTACTTTTTGCAACATCGTGGGCATTCAAAAAGTATTTGTAGAAAGAATGAATGTATAAATGAACAGATACGGAAAGCATTGTGTGCATTAAAATGATAGAATTTCACATTTTAAGGTACAATAGAGAACAACTAGTCTCCTTCCATTCTTTCATGGATGAGGAAGACGAGATAAAGAGGTGAAAGAAAGTAGGAGGACTGCTCTGGGGTTCTCCCACTGGTTAGTAGCAGAAACATGCCTGTAACCCATTTCTCAAGTCAATCCATCTAGCACTCTTCATTCTAAGTTAGTTTTCATTCAACATAAGAATGAATTACTTCTGTAGGGCTGATTCTGACCCAAATCACATTATATCAGCAAAGCCTGGCTTTATTAAAGCTCAAATGCCAAATCAGACAGGTAAAGCATCTCTTAAAACAAAAACAAAGCCAAAGTAGTTGGTATATTTGGTTTTATCAAGGAATGAAGTTTTTCAAAGGCAAAGAGGGGGAAAATTGGAAAATCTGTGCTGTAGATTTAATTTGGAAGGCGAATGTCAGACTCGATATTAAAGAGGTAAGCTAGCCCTGAGGAGTTATAACTGCATAATAGGAGAAAGCCAATTTCCTTTTCCAGCGAATCAATAGAAGTTCACGTATCTGCTGATTTATTTATCTCTTGCATTGGTAACCAAAATCCCCTAATTAGCTTGACAGCATACTTAGCTAATGCATAGCAATTATATATGGCAGGACAAATTTGATGAAGATGGAAATAAGTAGATGAATATTTAGACCCAGCAATACCACTAATGGCTCAGATACCAGGTAACATTTCTCCACTAGTAGAATTTATTAAGAAGTGGCTGTGAATTGTTCTTTTTAATTAAAGGTCTGGTTGCATTACCAAAGGGTCGTTGAGAACAATAAATGGCGAAGTCACTTATCAAATGTATGACTCTGCCTAAATTATTAATAATTCTGAGCATAGTGTTTCTCATCTATACAGATAGGTTTATAATGACACCTACCACATGAGGTTGTGAGGATTAAATGAGGTTTTGCATAGCGCATTCCATATAAAAAGCAGTCAATAAATGTTAGCTTTTATTATTTTGTCAGCCACTCCCGGGGAGCCATATTGTACGAAACCATACTTTCATTGCTGCTGCACTGAAGCCTCAGTAAATCATTGTTTTCTCACTGGTCTACTCTACAATTTGTGGATATGTCTGTCTCAAGATCCTCCTCAAGAGGGCAATGCAATTGAAAGGTCTCTCTTCACTTGGGATTCTGAACATTTGGTTCAAATCCGAAGTTCACAGGTACAATTTGTGCTATCTATTCTAGAACTCCCTGGGAGGTGAGGCTCATTTATTTGATCACTTTCTGGCTGAGTGAACTTATCTCTCTTAAATTTTCTTAGGTTATTTTAATAGTCTCTAAAATTGAGGCAATCATGCCCATTCCACTGGGATGCTATGAGGATCTAATGGAGGCATATAGGGAAAGTGTTCATTTGCAAACTCCATATGTTGAATGAATATTGGTTATTGATATTCTCTGAAGGTCCACATTCAATTACTCTGTCATGGCCCAGTGTAAAAGCCCCCTCTTCTCTGATCCCCCCTGAGCTCCCCAACCTCCAGACAGGTGTTAGTTCTCCTTCCTCTGCACTCCCACTGCATTTCAGCTGGTTCTCCCTGGTGCTCAGAGAACATACTGCCTTGTAGAACAGTAATATTTTATTCCTGCTACTGCCCTTTCAGAAGAAAGCATCCATATATAATTGCCCTCCTTGTTCCTCATAGTACATAGCACAGTATCTTGCTTATAGTAAGTGCTTAACAAATATTTGATTAATGAATAAACAAGCTTTCATGAACCCATATGCAATGCTAAGATCTGTGAGTTATATAGAAATAGTAAAAGTAAATAAAGACTTAATTACAATTTTATCTCTTCAATGAGATGATCAAATACTTTAGGAT
>NW_011888813.1:1983973-1989068 GCF_000151845.1 Pteropus vampyrus
AAGGCGAATGTCAGACTCGATATTAAAGAGGTAAGCTAGCCCTGAGGAGTTATAACTGCATAATAGGAGAAAGCCAATTTCCTTTTCCAGCGAATCAATAGAAGTTCACGTATCTGCTGATTTATTTATCTCTTGCATTGGTAACCAAAATCCCCTAATTAGCTTGACAGCATACTTAGCTAATGCATAGCAATTATATATGGCAGGACAAATTTGATGAAGATGGAAATAAGTAGATGAATATTTAGACCCAGCAATACCACTAATGGCTCAGATACCAGGTAACATTTCTCCACTAGTAGAATTTATTAAGAAGTGGCTGTGAATTGTTCTTTTTAATTAAAGGTCTGGTTGCATTACCAAAGGGTCGTTGAGAACAATAAATGGCGAAGTCACTTATCAAATGTATGACTCTGCCTAAATTATTAATAATTCTGAGCATAGTGTTTCTCATCTATACAGATAGGTTTATAATGACACCTACCACATGAGGTTGTGAGGATTAAATGAGGTTTTGCATAGCGCATTCCATATAAAAAGCAGTCAATAAATGTTAGCTTTTATTATTTTGTCAGCCACTCCCGGGGAGCCATATTGTACGAAACCATACTTTCATTGCTGCTGCACTGAAGCCTCAGTAAATCATTGTTTTCTCACTGGTCTACTCTACAATTTGTGGATATGTCTGTCTCAAGATCCTCCTCAAGAGGGCAATGCAATTGAAAGGTCTCTCTTCACTTGGGATTCTGAACATTTGGTTCAAATCCGAAGTTCACAGGTACAATTTGTGCTATCTATTCTAGAACTCCCTGGGAGGTGAGGCTCATTTATTTGATCACTTTCTGGCTGAGTGAACTTATCTCTCTTAAATTTTCTTAGGTTATTTTAATAGTCTCTAAAATTGAGGCAATCATGCCCATTCCACTGGGATGCTATGAGGATCTAATGGAGGCATATAGGGAAAGTGTTCATTTGCAAACTCCATATGTTGAATGAATATTGGTTATTGATATTCTCTGAAGGTCCACATTCAATTACTCTGTCATGGCCCAGTGTAAAAGCCCCCTCTTCTCTGATCCCCCCTGAGCTCCCCAACCTCCAGACAGGTGTTAGTTCTCCTTCCTCTGCACTCCCACTGCATTTCAGCTGGTTCTCCCTGGTGCTCAGAGAACATACTGCCTTGTAGAACAGTAATATTTTATTCCTGCTACTGCCCTTTCAGAAGAAAGCATCCATATATAATTGCCCTCCTTGTTCCTCATAGTACATAGCACAGTATCTTGCTTATAGTAAGTGCTTAACAAATATTTGATTAATGAATAAACAAGCTTTCATGAACCCATATGCAATGCTAAGATCTGTGAGTTATATAGAAATAGTAAAAGTAAATAAAGACTTAATTACAATTTTATCTCTTCAATGAGATGATCAAATACTTTAGGATCTGAAATAAATTAGAAATTAACTCATCCTTTATTCATTCATCCTGTTATTTAATAAACATATGTTGAACATATTTCAGGTGCCCAGATGCAGTGACGGGCACTAGGAATGCGATTTTACAAAAATGAATTGTTTCATCCCATAGAGCTTACTAGTACTAAGAAATCATAAGGAAAAATAGCACAACTTGCTTAATCAAACTAAATATTTAGACTTTTCTTTTTAAAAAGAGATCAGTAAAGAATTCTTAACTGCCTTTCTTGTTCATTATTAATTCTAACAACTTGGTCACTGTTCATTAGGAAGATTAAATTTGGCTACTTTGAGTAGGCCAGGCAGATCGTGTTTTTCTGGTTAAACAAATATAAACAAACAGAAAAACTCCTATAGCTGCTGGGTAAAATTTGCTTTGAATTATTTTTCATATTCACAAGTAATTGGGCATGTCCTCTTCAGTTAAAAATAAATATACGAAAGTACATTGATCTACTTTTCTTGACAGCAAGTTTTGAAAACCATAGCTATGTTACTTAACCATGTTTTCTTCACTTATTTAAAAGTCCAGAAGGCACAAGTAACCTTCAGAGAGTATTTCCACATAACAAGACAAAATTATTGAATGAAATTAAATTTTTTTAATTGAAATATCATAAACAATTCTGCATTGCCATTGAACCAGTCAATATCATACAAAATGAATTTCTCAGTTATTGTACTATCTGGTAGGCAATTTGAGTTTAAGAAAAGCTTTCTTCAGTTGTACAAGCTAAGGCTATTTATTATTAATGCCTCCAAAGCAGCAGAAGCCACTGGAGTGTCACATTTTAAAGACGAGGAATGGATCTTCTTAACAATAAATGCTACTTCCTCATCCCTCAATCCACCCTTCTACCCCCATACACTCACCAAGACCACCTCTAGACTTCTATTTTTCCATGGCTCTAGGGGCTTATGATCAAAGCAGAGGAGGCTTAGAGTGCTTATATGCCACCGTTTTCCACATTAGGTCAAAGAATTCATGAATGGAAAACACTCAAACTGATTCCCCTTTTGTGTCCTTTTGGGTCCTGGTAAGAAAATTGGTAACACACTCAAATAATATGAGAGAATTGACCTATTTATAATCACGTGAGCAGAACAAGTCTGTGGTCTGAGAAACTGATAAAGTATGACAAAGCACCCAGCTGCTACCATTGATAAACCTCAAGGAGGAAGAGGAGGGAATAGTTACCGGAACCAAGAGAGAGAGAGCAGTGGCTCTTAACTAGGAGAGCGCTTCCCAGCAGGGCCTGCAAATTTCAGTAGAGAAATGCAAGTGCCACCAACCTTGAGGACTGGCTGGGAGAAAACTAGGAGTATTAATATCTCATTCTCACTTTTCCCACTCACCAGCTTTCTGCTAATACCTCCTATTTGATTCAGCCCAGACAGATGAGTTCCCAGAGAGTAGGTAGGGTGGAGAGTGAGTCCAAAGGGCCAAATAGAATATCAAGTACACTAAAGAGTGTACTTGATAATAAAGGACATATACCCTTTATGTAATAAGGGTTGTTGTTGTGTGTGTGTGTGTGTGTGTACTGTGCATCTGGTACATGTACTCACAGCAGAAAGCTTGCTTTCCTTCAAGAGAGTTAACAGACGTTATTCATTTAATATTCATAAAACCCTTCTGAAGTCAAGCATTTATATTCTCATGTGACGTACCAAGATGATATTAATGTAGATGTTCACAGATACCTTCCTTATTGCGTCTCAACAGCCTCATAACCTCTCTTCTCATCTTTTCTAAGGAGGAGGGATTCTTTTTTAAAAAAAAAAAAAATTAAATTAGCTTCAACTATGCAGTACATCAGTTAGACATCTATATAGTTCATAAAACAACCACCCTAATTGCTCCCTCCTTCCAGTGGCCCTCCACTTTGCCATCATATTAATGCTAACTACATTCCCTATGCCATGCTCCCCATCCCCATGACCATCCATCAGCTACTAATTTGTACTTCTTGCTGGAAGAGAGACTAAGTTAATCCAAACAGTGAGTAAGTGAGAGTGAATTAGTGAAGTGGGAAGGAGCAAAAAGCACACAGGCTGGATATGGAATAGGAGTTTCTCAGCAGTTTTAAGAGCTAAAGCACCATAGCAGTTTAAAAGTATGAGGAAAGTAAAGAAAGGATGGAAAAACAGACACAAACTAGTGTTCATTTAGAATGTTCGTTGGGTTACTTTTATTGACCCTCAAGAAACTTGAGGGAAGAGTGTAATTTTAACATTTCTATTGGTTATTATACTGCACTTTTGAGTGAGACACAGCTCAAAGACTGAACCACATGGTTTCTGCATTTCTTGGAGTTATACTGACTTCACATTCATTTAAACTGAGAATTAAAGAGGTTAAGTGTCCTTGCCTCTGATCACACACTCAGAGAGGACAGAGTTATTACTCCAGCCCTGGTTCGTTGGTTCCTCATCCATTAGTCTCAATTCAGCTTTGGCCGAATTTACCTTTGCTGGATTTGTTGACCTTTCTCAGGAAAGGATTTCTTTTAATACACGTTAAGTATATGGTACACCCTTAAGAGTTGGAGAGATTAGTGCTTTATACTCCTTGTGTAAAGAGGCTAGAATAGTAATGCTCAAGTGTCATTGAATCATTCAGG
The DNA here is from genome assembly GCF_000151845.1 of Pteropus vampyrus. Lineage (NCBI taxonomy): Eukaryota > Metazoa > Chordata > Mammalia > Chiroptera > Pteropodidae > Pteropus > Pteropus vampyrus. Next base: position 1,988,074 of record NW_011888813.1, read on the forward strand.
TGAGTAGTTCCATGCTTAAATCATGCTTGTTTTATCTTTTGTATAATGTCAATGCATTTTTTAAAGTAAGAACTGGACTTCTTTTTTTCTTCAATCCATTTATTTATGACATTATTATTTTAAGAATATTGTTCTGATTTCTAATTGCTCTTAAAGCCTTGTTTGAATCCTAGTACAAATTTCTATTACATATCACCCGTGACCCACCTCTACTTTCCTACATTCACTGCCTTTCATAATCAGAAAGCATTTATCAATCAGATATTTTTTTACATATTTAGAATAAATCACATTGCGTTTTGTTCCTGGGAGATGAAAGATAGATTCAAGAAAACACCAGTGTGGGGAGGTAGGAACTGCCAACAGCAGAATATCTTGTACATATATGACCTGTGAACTTTTTTTACACTCCTGCCCCCATGAGCTCCTAGTATCCCTTCAGACTTTCTGCCTGTGGACAAAATCACAGACATTTCCATAGCTGCTCACCTTTCTGATTCTAATGGGTTGGCTGTATATTCTATTTAGATTTCCTGTTAAGACTATATACCTATCCAACTTGAATCTGTGGAGCTATATTTTCCTATTCTAGATTCAGTAATTTAAAAAACATTGTGGTTACATGATGACAAATAACTCTCTTCACACCCTGCATCATTCTAAAACAAAAATGAGTTTATGGCCCTTTGGTTATTAGTGAAATGCTAAAGAAAACAGACTTTAAAGCCAAACAGCCTGTATCTGAATTCTGGCTCAATTACTGATTTGCTATGTGACTTTAGACAAGTCACTGGAACTATCTGAGCCTCAGTTTTCTCATCCTGTAAAAGGGGCAATGATGGTATCTATTTCTTAGCCTTCTTATGAAGATTTATTTACAAATTAATAAATAAATAGTAGTTAGGAGAGTGCCTCACACATAGCAAACATTCAGTAAATGTTGGCTATTATTGAATACTGACCTAACATGATGATGTAAGCTTCATATTATTTTC
>NW_011888813.1:1989118-1996814 GCF_000151845.1 Pteropus vampyrus
GACCCTCAAGAAACTTGAGGGAAGAGTGTAATTTTAACATTTCTATTGGTTATTATACTGCACTTTTGAGTGAGACACAGCTCAAAGACTGAACCACATGGTTTCTGCATTTCTTGGAGTTATACTGACTTCACATTCATTTAAACTGAGAATTAAAGAGGTTAAGTGTCCTTGCCTCTGATCACACACTCAGAGAGGACAGAGTTATTACTCCAGCCCTGGTTCGTTGGTTCCTCATCCATTAGTCTCAATTCAGCTTTGGCCGAATTTACCTTTGCTGGATTTGTTGACCTTTCTCAGGAAAGGATTTCTTTTAATACACGTTAAGTATATGGTACACCCTTAAGAGTTGGAGAGATTAGTGCTTTATACTCCTTGTGTAAAGAGGCTAGAATAGTAATGCTCAAGTGTCATTGAATCATTCAGGTGAGTAGTTCCATGCTTAAATCATGCTTGTTTTATCTTTTGTATAATGTCAATGCATTTTTTAAAGTAAGAACTGGACTTCTTTTTTTCTTCAATCCATTTATTTATGACATTATTATTTTAAGAATATTGTTCTGATTTCTAATTGCTCTTAAAGCCTTGTTTGAATCCTAGTACAAATTTCTATTACATATCACCCGTGACCCACCTCTACTTTCCTACATTCACTGCCTTTCATAATCAGAAAGCATTTATCAATCAGATATTTTTTTACATATTTAGAATAAATCACATTGCGTTTTGTTCCTGGGAGATGAAAGATAGATTCAAGAAAACACCAGTGTGGGGAGGTAGGAACTGCCAACAGCAGAATATCTTGTACATATATGACCTGTGAACTTTTTTTACACTCCTGCCCCCATGAGCTCCTAGTATCCCTTCAGACTTTCTGCCTGTGGACAAAATCACAGACATTTCCATAGCTGCTCACCTTTCTGATTCTAATGGGTTGGCTGTATATTCTATTTAGATTTCCTGTTAAGACTATATACCTATCCAACTTGAATCTGTGGAGCTATATTTTCCTATTCTAGATTCAGTAATTTAAAAAACATTGTGGTTACATGATGACAAATAACTCTCTTCACACCCTGCATCATTCTAAAACAAAAATGAGTTTATGGCCCTTTGGTTATTAGTGAAATGCTAAAGAAAACAGACTTTAAAGCCAAACAGCCTGTATCTGAATTCTGGCTTAATTACTGATTTGCTATGTGACTTTAGACAAGTCACTGGAACTATCTGAGCCTCAGTTTTCTCATCCTGTAAAAGGGGCAATGATGGTATCTATTTCTTAGCCTTCTTATGAAGATTTATTTACAAATTAATAAATAAATAGTAGTTAGGAGAGTGCCTCACACATAGCAAACATTCAGTAAATGTTGGCTATTATTGAATACTGACCTAACATGATGATGTAAGCTTCATATTATTTTCAGTTAAGATTTATTCTCACTTGAGATTTCAGTTAAGATTTACCTGGCTCAGTGAAACTGTCTTGTACTTTAGTGTCATACACACCTAGTTCAAATTCCAGCTCCTTCCTTTACTAGGTATACACACTTAGTCAGGTTATTTGACTTTTATTAACACCAATTTTCATATTCATAAAGCAGGGTGGTTCTATGTATGTATATATATCTTAGAGAGTTGACGTATGATATAATATGAAGTTTGGCATATGTAAATTATATAAATATAAAAAATATATATGAAAAGATTTTGATTCATAGAAAACATTAATTAAATGTGACTTGTTTTTAGAAAACGTGATTATAAGTAATGCTATCAGTAATTAGACAAGGCAAAAAAAATGTTAACGGCAAGAGTTTCATGTTTTATAAAAGGGGTGTTGATTCAAAAGTCTTTGATTCAAATCTGCAAACGAGGCTAAATCAAGGTGTTTTGAAATTCTTACCCACTAAACAAATTGCATTAATACATAACAATTGTTTTATTTGCCCATTTAAATAATTATTGTTAGATTGATGATTCCTACTTTGACCGTCCTGTGTGTAGTTGCAGTAACAGTCCACCATTTGTGTCTCCAAATTTCTACGATGTCATTGGCAGTTTAATAGAGCATCAGATCAGCATATGCTGAAGAGCATTACTGTGCTGACTTGGCATAATTCTAAGACAAAAGCAAAGAATCTTGACAGTTCAGACAGTTAGTTTGGTCTTATTAATGCACATAGATATATCTCAGGCTATCTGAAAATTGAAGTTAGATTTCTAACTTCTATTAACTAGAATAAACATTAACTATATGAACAGACTCCCAAATCTCAGCAAACTAATCTCAGCAAGCTAACTCAAAAGAAGAGTCTTGCTTTATTATTAGTTTTGCTCACTCAGATGTAGTTTGAGCAGCTAGGATCAGGGGAAGGGAAGTGAGATTCTGTTATACACAGTCTCACAGGACCCAAGTTAACAGAGGTTCTGCCACCTTCAACATAGGACTTTCAAGGTGGTTCAGAGTGTCAAAATTCAGCTGGGAGACATACCTGGAAGTGGCAAAGATCACTTCTGGTCACAGGTCCCACTTAGTTGCAAAGGGAGCCGGGAAATGTCTCTAGCTGAATAAGTCTGCAACCACAATACAAATATTGCCTTATTTGAGCAACTCAACCCTGTGAAAGGGAAGCACAAGCATTTGGTGGACGCTGAATGATCTCTGCCATACCCCGATTACAATAGAGTCATGGCAATAGAGTTATTCCCATTTTTCTCTCTCTCATTTCTTAATTCTTATTAAAGAAACAAATAAAAAGAAAGAAAAACACTGAATTGTATGTGTTTATTTAGAATACAAACCTTATTTCATCTATCATTGTACCTCTGGTGCCTGACACAGAACTTAGCATATATTAGGTATTCAGTAAGTATTCCTTGAGTTATAGAATGAACACACTCCTTACCTTCTTTCCTCATCCTTCCTTTCCTTCTCCTTTTCTCCCTTCCCTTGTATTTCCTTTTCTTTTTTCCTGATCCCAGATAATTTCAGAGGCTTTATTTTCTTCTAGACACTGTAATAAGTGATGGGGAGTCAAAGACAAATTTAATCTTGGGGGGAAAGGCATATCGAAACAAGAATAAAGAAAAGACATTCCTGTAAAGTATTAGGAAACATTTCAGAATTGTTGGTTTCATTAAAATGTTTAACAGTCTTAAGAAGGTCTAAAAAATCTTGAGTTCATCTTTCAAACACAGATATGCCTCTCGAGAGTTTAGACTCAGCTCCATCTTTAACCTGTGCTAGTGAGACCCGGCTCTTAACAGAATGCTGCCCTCAGGGTCCAGACTGTGGGATCCTGCACAGGTGAACTACTTCCATTCTGTGGTGAAAGCCCTCTTATGCTTTGCTGTGAACTGTAATATAACCTAAGACCTAGGTCGTGGTAAACTGGGCATTATATTTCATTGGTGGTAGGGATTATCTAGTTTTGTTCTGTATTTCATAGTGTTGAAGGAGTTTTCCTATAAGGTTCTTGATGTCTTCATGGAATTTAAAATGCTCCAATTCTACCTGCATCCCAACTGTGTTCTTTTTGATGGTGACGGTTATGGTGATGATGGCACCAGCCACTTAATCAACATCAGCAACTATGTGCTTGACACGGCACCAGTCACATTATAGACATTATTTCGTTTACTCCTCACATCAGCCATATTAGATGTGTCTCATTGTATATATTTAGACCTCTGGGAAATTGTGTTCAGATAGATTTGTAAACTAAGTCAATGATCTTAGAAAAGAACAGAGCTAGAATTCAAATACAGATTTACTTGACCCTGAAGCCTGTGCACTCAACCATTCTAGCTGATGGTCATTTGTTTTAGGCTATTGAGGGTGAAAGATTATTTTATCCTCTCTTTGTAGAAATATTTCCACAGACCTTATAGTAAGTTTTTTAAAATGTAGAATGAGGCTTGACTAAAATACAGATATCTGGGTGCCTGCTTTTTTGCCCAGGGTTCAAGAACCCTAGGATGTTTCTGAATGTACTGTAGGAATTTCAAGGATCTCTTAAATTTGGGATATTATTATGAAAATTAGGTCCATATATTTTCTCAAATTTTCAAGGCCTGTGACCTCAAGGTTAAATACAATTGCATTCTGTTATATGGTCTCTTTTCCTGAACATGCAGAGAGGTGCTTGTTTGATTAAAGACATTCTCTAATTCCAAAGGTACAATAAAAACAGATCCCCCCCCCATGAATGAGTCATTATAGAAATTACACAGACTCATAGAATATGAATAAAGTTATTTAGAAGCAAAGTTTACAGGGAACTCATGGTCTTTATGGAGCCTGGAAAGAAGAAAGAGATGACCTCTAAAAAAGAGGAGAGGAGTTACAGCTTTTGCTGAATCAAGCTCATTGGAGGAGGCAGTTGTACGGGTGGTGATAGCAGGATTGTTTCCTATTTACATGTCCTAGGGAACTGGGAACAGATTCTCACTGAGGTGGCTGTGAGCTCTGCCTTGAGTCTCAGGCTGTGTGCCCTGTGGCCCCTGGGATTGGATGCATCTCCTGTTGCCCTCAGCTTCCCAGGAAGATGTGGCCCCTGGGCCCTTCTTATTCAGGAGGTCAGCTGGATTTGGTCCTGGCTTTCATATCTTGGCATTCAGAAGTGGACAGACCAGGGCCGAGTTGCCAGTAGGTCTTTCAAAGGGTGCTTCTAAAAGCCAGTTATGCACTGACATTTCAGCAACAGTGTTTATGCCTAAATTCCAAGCGCTAAGTTATAGTCATCATTCAGCTTTCTTTATTCAAGGCCTTCGATTCATTTAGGGGACAAAGGGATTGTGGTTCACCACAAACTGGCAGATGCTGGGGAGCCCTTGTCTCCAAAAGGAGATTTTCTGGGGACCCCTAACAATCAAGAGAATCTGTTTTGTTTCTAAGTTGATAATGAGTTATTGAATTCTGAGTATCTAGCAGTAGTTTTCAGGGTAGGATGGGTGAAATGCGACCATTAACTGTTTCCTCATATAAGATGTAATTTCTGCCCTTTAAAAACTTATAGTTGATCAGTATAGGCGGTACCAATCGGTAACAATATAAGACAGATTGCTAACAAATGCTAAATGGTATTTTGCTTTAGTATAATTCAAAGTAACAGGTTTTTAAAATAACATTTTTCCTACTTCCAGAAAAAGTGAGTTTTCCATTTCGAAAGCATGGAGAAGTTCTAAGCAACACATTACTTTTTTACTCTTCACTTCCTCCCCAATCCATGTGTAATTTTCTTCATATTGCTCTTTATTGGAACCCACAAAGTTTTTCCAAGGTTATTCTCAGGCATAGTTTTGAAAAGTAAATTAAATCTATATGAATCAGATTTTAAAAATATGTTATAATGGAACTATACAACCACACATAAAAAAGTACCTAAGAGAATCACCGATACAGGAGTCAGATCTCTTCGGAAGCCCGCAATTTATTGTGGAGGGGAATCAATATCTCTCTCTCTCTCTCTCTCTCACACACACACACACACACACCAGAAAAACAGCATTCAAGTGGGTGTCTGCCTGTTTCCACTTGTGTGACTTTGAACAAGTCACTTAATTTCTCAACATGTATTTTCTCATACAAGACAAGGAGATATCTGATTTCATAAGGTTATTATTATGTCAGATGGAATCACACTTAAGAAAACACCCTAAAAATTGTAAAGTGTAATGAAAATGTTAGTTTTCATTATCTAAATCATGTAGAGATTCAGGAGGACTCATTGATTTATTTTCATTTTTAGAATCTAATTTTTTCATAACCAATTTCATTCTTTATGATATTTAATCTAACTAACAAAAGATCTTGTTCAAAGGGGAGAGATAAATAAGATTAACTTTCTGTAAATCCTTTAAAAGTTTTATTATCCATCTCTTCACTGGGTAAATGTGTGAACGCATTTTCTTTTGTGAAGCCCTCTTTCTATAAATGTCCTGTGAACTGCTGAGAGCAGTGTGCTCTCAAGGAAACATTGTGCATGGTGTGGTTTTTGAATCTGGGATCGTGATTTTATTGCCTTTCTAATCTATTGGTTTACTTCACCAGCTGCATCTTGGCTCCTGATATAGTCAGTGGGACCCTTTTGATGCTTTTTAGAATGGCTGTCCCTCCACTTCTGGATATTTTCCCAAAATTTTGCTGTTATAATGTAGTAGTTGCAATGGTGTTCTAAAATTATATGGTCATTCATTCATTCAACACACATTTCAAGAACACCTGATAGGAGCTGGTACTCTGTGTACTGAGCATAGAGTACCTGTTAGAATCACCGATGGAGAAAACAGATCCTTTACTTCAAGGAGTAGGGAGATGAAGCGCTCTCACCCCTGTACTGCAAGTGTAAGGAGTTGAATGGGGGGCAAAGATATGTCCTCCAGAACCCATGAATATGACTTTGCTTGTAATAAAGATCTTTGCAAGTCTAATTAAGTTAGAACTTTAAGTTGAGATCACCCTGAATTATCCAGGTGGTCCCTAAAGTCAATGAAAAATGATCTTATATGAGACAGAAGAGGCCTCTTTCACCTTCTGATGTCTGTGGAGAGTCCCCTAGAGCCTTCAGAGGGACGTGTGGCCCTGTTGACATTTTGATTTGAGGGTTCTGGCCTCCAAAACTGTGAGAGAATAAATTTCTGTATTTTTGAGCCACCAAATTTGTGATAATTTACTATGGCAGCCCTAGGAGTCTAATACGATAAGGAACAGGATAATCGACACAATCCATAAAATTACATAAGAGGACCAAGGTTCTGTGGAAGTTTAGTGTGAAAGTTCGCTTCTTAATAGAAGTATGTTCTTTACTGTATAATTAGTCTAGAAGCATTGAATCATGAAAATATTGCCTGGTGAATATCAGTTATATTTACAATAATAAAATTGCAAATAACAAGCTAAGCACAAATCATTTCCTGTAATTTTAGTTTTATGCCAGCATCCTATGTTAAGGTTTAATTTTTAATTGCCATTTCATGAAACAAATGCCAGTTTCTCATGGAACTATGTTCTTTAAACAGAAGTGTAGCTCCCTGTCCATAGCAATTTGTGATATAAGTAAAATCACAAACAGAAATGAGCTCTGGATTTTCACAGTCTCTTCTTAGCTTGTTAGGCAATAAATATTTATAAATTTGACGGAGTTCATGTGGACACAGATCTAACACTACTGAAACCTTACAGAAGGGCAAGCTCTTTTCTATAAATCCCACCAATGACATTAGAGAGAGTAGGTCAGGAAATTTGGATGAAGCAGTATCTAGTCTCATGGACTGAAAAGCCAAAAGTATCTTTAGGCACTCATAATTTTAGTTTCATGGGTTAAAGTGTTTTAGAGCAAAATTAGTATTGTTTGTTGGAGTTGGCAAGGGGATTTGAATGTAATTATTTAATCGATATCCCCTAATCAAAATGCTGTCACCATTCCCTTCCGTTCTCAAAATGGCTAAAAGTAAGGTACTGTCATTAATGTGTAGAATAGGTAATTTCTATGTTTAAAATATTAACATTTTCATTTCTGAGTTTTGTCCGGCTTAGTAGATGATAACTGGATGAAATAAGACTTTTGGCCCCAGAAGATACAGGTCAGTGGGAGCTTCCTGGGAGGTCACCATGTCTGTATTAATATTAATACAACAGCATTGACAGCAACTTCCAGGTTGTGCCAGGTAAACGTTTTCTATGTATTTACCACTT
>NW_011888813.1:1999474-2004151 GCF_000151845.1 Pteropus vampyrus
TTGTGTATTTATCATGCTCGTAGTTAGGCCATCCATGCTGGGTCTGCTTTTGAGTGTGGAAGGTGAGAGCCCACTGATAGAATAGCTGTGATTCATGACGTTTAAACGGAAGAGGGACTGAGTCACGGAGGCCAGAAGTCCTGATTATCACTCACCTCTTTTGCTGAGAGGCCCTTTTAGATCCTAATGGAATGATTCCATCTATCCTCCCCACATTTCTAATGGAATTGTAGGATTTGATGGCAGCATTTTTTGAGTTGTTTTGGGCACATCTCATCTAACACTGCAGGACCTTTGTGACACACATTTGCTTTCCTCAATTTTGGACTTTTCGATGATGTGAATTTACTTAGTCCAGGAGTTTAAAAGTCAATTTATCCAGTCTAGTTTTAAGTGATCCAGCTACTAGATTTCTATATTTCGAGGAGACTTTTACAGTACAGCTAATTGCATGGTACTATCTGGTAATCTCATTGTTAACTAATATGAGATTACATAAGGTCTCAAAAGGATGTTTGGTGTCCACTAGAGACATCAAGTATTTTGTCTCGGCACAGTACACTTCTCTCTTTCATCCAGTAAAGTAATACTACTGCTCTCTCTGCCGCTACTACTACCAGAAGCAGCTAAATATGATGATTAATTATTACAGCATTTTATAATTCTAATAATTTAAGCAAAGCCATTACCTTACATGTTCTCTAATTTATTCAGTTCAGCATCTATGCCCAGGGTTCTGTGTTGGATTCTGTGAAGTTAATGAATGTGAATGGGATATGGTGACTAGCTTCCAGGGCTTGAGAACTGAGGGAGAAAGAGACATGAACAGAATATATGTATATTTAAAAATCTAAAGAAGCTACCTAGAGGAAATATGAACAATCGATGATATTGATCAGTAGAGAAGAGAAAAAAGGTCATTCTAGACAGAGTAAAAGGCATAGAAATGGAAGAGTATCTCCCACAGGAATGGGAGAGCATTTGTGAGTTCTACTCAGTTCGGAAGGCCTAGAGCCTATGAGAAGCGGTAGAATATAGTTTGGAAAGGTAGACTGGGGAAGGAAAGGTGACAAAGTATTTAATTTGGTGAGCAGTGGGGAACCATTAATGATTTTGAGCAGAGGTTGGAAAACTATGGCCCACCGTCCAAATCCAGCCCACTACCTATTTTTGTAAATAAAGTTTTATTTGAACACGGCCGTACTCATTTGCTTTCACATTTATTGTCTACGGCTGCTTTCATGCTGCAATGGCAGATTTGAATAGCTGTGACAGAGACCATCTGGACATAGAGCTGAAAATATTTGCCATCCGGCTCTTTATAGAAATTTTTCTGACCCCTGGTACGCTGCCATAAAGTACAACGTTCTTTTGTGCTAGGATGGGCAATCCATAATCGTAATAGACAGTCATGAAAACATAGATATTTCTAGAGCAGCATTTTGCACGTAGAGACTCAAATATTTGAATGGACGAATAAATGAGTGAGTGAAAACGTATTTCTGTTAAGGTATCATGGCAACAGTCATAACAATGTGTGATATTGCTTCCCCCCCACCCCGCCCCGCCCCACCCTGACCAAAGGCCACTGTGAGGGTAGTCAGAGAACAATGTCCCTCTTGAGCCACATTTTGTTTTTCTAGGGAGAGGCATCTGAAAACTTCTGGGCAAGTTTGTCATCAGAAGGAACTCACAAGAGGATGAAGCTACAGTTTTGAGAAAGGCCACTTTGCAGAAACGTTGCATGAAATACCCAGTGAGATGCAGAATTGAGGGACGGTGGGAATGAATTGCGATGGACGATGGCCATGGCACTTCTCAAACAGTCGAGACAGTCCTACCTCTATCTGCATTAACTTCTCACCTTCTCTCTGCTCTAGCCAGAACCCAGGTCTCAAACATTACACATTTCTTACAAACCGTGTACGGAGAGCTTCTTTCCTTGTACCTAGCAATTATTTACTAGTTACAGATGGGGGCGCATGGAGGAGGACTTAATTAATCCAGGGTTATTTCGCACATAAAAATTCCTTGTTTGATTTTATTTCATCATCAACAACTTCCTTGGCTCTCAGTGGATGGCATATAATTTATTAGCTTATACTTAGTGATCTTTTAAAAATAATTTCTGCATGGTTAACTCACTTGAAGGTTATGGCATTTAGCTCACATCATCAATAGCTTTGTCAATTTTCAGTGGCAGAGAATATATTCTGCCTTTCTGGTATGCAGCAGTGTGCCCCAGAGGTCCCATATAAAGCCTGTACCTTCCTAATGTGTGCTAGGCTGGAAATGAGCACCTGTCCTCCCTCCCGCCATCACTCCCTGCCTCCTTTTTAATCAATGTAATACTTACAGCTGGAATAACTGTGGAGTTTCTTAATGGGCCAGCATGGCACAGTAAAAAGATGGGGACATATTTATGATTAAGGACTTAGAAGTTAAACTTCTAGAGGGTTCCCAAGCTAATTGGTACCCGTTGATCAAAACCGGAGACTCTCAGTGGAAGGAATTCGGTGGATGTTCCGGTATCTATATAAGTGCATCGAAAATCTAGCCTTTATTTCAAACAAGGCCTCGAAGAATGTTGCAAACATGGCTCGATTTCCCAGGGAACCTGCAACTATGGGTAGTATTTGAGCAGTGTTGGAGGAAAAGTAGATTTTGGCTGATAGAAATGGGTAAGAAGGAGAACAAAGTCAAAGAGAAGAGCATGAGTCAAGATTAGCTTGTTTGGGTCAGAGTGCAGGCTGCCTATGGCTTGAAAGCCAAGGTTGAGGTCAGGCAGTGGAAGCCCTGAATGACATACATGTGAACTTACGCACCATTTGGAAAGCATTGGGGGTTCATTGGTGGTTTCTAAGTGGGGGCAGAAGTGTAATCAAAGCTACTTTTATTTTTTGTTTTTTCTTTTTTTTTCTTTCTTTCTTCTTCCTCTTTTTTTTTTTTTTTTTGGTACCCATTGAATATAATTCGGCAGATGTGCTGAGCTAATAGAACTTCACAGTCTTAAATCAATCTTTTTTCCCCTCATTAAGAACACTGAAACATTAAGAATTATTTGTATGTCTTGGCCGGGACCATATTAGTCTCTGTTCTTTCTTGACTACTGTGACACAAGCAACTTGATTTCAGTAACTCAGCGATGCCCAAGTCACCCCTTTCTGTGTGTGTGTGTGTGTGTGTGTGTGTGTGTGTGCGTGCGCGCGCGCGCGCGCGCACTGTTTGGTTATAGTGAGTCGAACAGCTGCTTTTGAATTCAGCTGGGCTTTAGGAAGCTGCATAAAGACAAAGAAAAATGTTGCTGGCTGCTTGTGCTTTCTTTGTTATCTGGCAATTGGAAGGCTGACTGTGCTCTGAAGTGGTGCAGGTGGCCTCTCCCAAATACTCATTCCAGCGTCTCTACCAGTTCAGCATCATAAGAGAGTTCTCTGGAAGGGAAATAATTCTGTCCCTATTCCTGATTAGTTCTATTTGTCCAGTGATGTGGGCACCTGCTTGGCCGCCCACCTTCCTTTTCTTCGTTTCCCGCTTGCGTCATCTGTCTCTTCCTGGGGTCAGCCTGTGTATTTCAGTCCATCCACACCCTGGATGAGCTCATTCATTCACTGGCTTTCTCCTTGCAGTTCTCATTGTGCCTTCTTTTGTTGGCATAATTGATCCTCTGCTTTGCAGGAGCAGGTGGATGAATTGGTTTATTGCTTTAAAAAAAAATCTTCCCTCTTCTCTCTTTTATTGCACCAGACTTTAGTCAATCTTTGGTTCGGCCAGATCGTTCTCCCTCTATTGACTAATCTCTTTGTGTATTTATCATGCTCGTAGTTAGGCCATCCATGCTGGGTCTGCTTTTGAGTGTGGAAGGTGAGAGCCCACTGATAGAATAGCTGTGATTCATGACGTTTAAACGGAAGAGGGACTGAGTCACGGAGGCCAGAAGTCCTGATTATCACTCACCTCTTTTGCTGAGAGGCCCTTTTAGATCCTAATGGAATGATTCCATCTATCCTCCCCACATTTCTAATGGAATTGTAGGATTTGATGGCAGCATTTTTGAGTTGTTTTGGGCACATCTCATCTAACACTGCAGGACCTTTGTGACACACATTTGCTTTCCTCAATTTTGGACTTTTCGATGATGTGAATTTACTTAGTCCAGGAGTTTAAAAGTCAATTTATCCAGTCTAGTTTGAAGTGATCCAGCTACTAGATTTCTATATTTCGAGGAGACTTTTACAGTACAGCTAATTGCATGGTACTATCTGGTAATCTCATTGTTAACTAATATGAGATTACATAAGGTCTCAAAAGGATGTTTGGTGTCCACTAGAGACATCAAGTATTTTGTCTCGGCACAGTACACTTCTCTCTTTCATCCAGTAAAGTAATACTACTGCTCTCACTGCCGCTACTACTACCAGAAGCAGCTAAATATGATGATTAATTATTACAGCATTTTATAATTCTAATAATTTAAGCAAAGCCATTACCTTACATGTTCTCTAATTTATTCAGTTCAGCATCTATGCCCAAGGTTCTGTGTTGGATTCTGTGAAGTTAATGAATGTGAATGGGATATGGTGACTAGCTTCCAGGGCTTGAGAACTGAGGGAGAAAGAGACATGAACAGAATATATGTATATTTAAAAATCTAAAGAAGCTACCTAGAGGAAATATGAA
>NW_011888813.1:2006841-2011790 GCF_000151845.1 Pteropus vampyrus
GAGACAGCAGGTTATTATACTTTGTAGGTACCCGTCACTTTATGGTAATATACAATCTTTATAGATTTGATGCAGCATGTTCACATTTATGAGAAAAAAAGGAAATTGTAGCTGATACAGTTACATTTTGCATGTCCTATAAATGCAGACTGTTCAGTATAATCACTTTTGTGAAACTGAAGTAAAATAATCTCTGACATGCTCCTATCCAATTTCTGATTCTCTAAGTTCTATTTTGAAAAGAAAATAACTCAAGTTCTTTTCTACCTTTATTTAGAGCTATAGACTTTTGATTTTCTTTTTCATTAATGAAGTGTTATCAGTCCTTCGAATGAGACAAGGTAGGATTTTTGTCTGTAATTTTTTCTTGGCCTTTAAGGAGCTATGGGAAACCAACCTAGAAATATTGTTCCTTCAATAATTGTAATGATCTATTTTCACTTCGATTTCCTCCAACTTAATTGATGAAGTACTTTGTCTTCCTCCATCTAAAACCAACTGCAGGTTTTGTTTTGATAGAATACGAACTGATAAGAACATTTCTGGACACTCAGTCTGTGCCACCTTCTGCTCTTCTCTAAATGTTCTAACATTTAACATCACAACGACACCTGGAGTGAGTCCTCTCATTGTTCCCATTTTGCAGATGAGACTTAAAGTAGGTACTTAGCTTGTGGCTAAGATCTCAGGAGCCTGAATGCCTGGGTTTAAAGCCCCTGGGAATTTTGCCTCAGGAGGCCTTTGCCTACTTCTGAGTCCAGTGGGCTCATGGCTTCAGCCCCACCTTCTGCTTTGGGTGTCTGCCTTCCTTCTCACTTATGAAGATGTTTAGCTTCCTTTGAAGGTGGCATGCACTTTCTTTGTTTTTCTCTTCAATAACTATCATTACTATGTGTCTGGTACAGAGTTGGGGCCTCTAACGATGAACTTAAAAAACTACTTTGCCTGCAAATCTTTTCCTCTTTCTTATTCTGCAGAACATCCGTAAAACCCGGGACACGGATGGAGGCATGCAATATTGTTAAGAACTTCATAAATCTGTAAAAAAAATAAAATGATATCTCTGTTTCCATACTTTATGGATACCCTTTAAAGAAAATTTTCCTGGGACTTAAGGATAAACATACCATCTTCTCAAGTTTGGGTTGGCCCAGGGAGAAGGGAGAAAGGCAGAGAAATGGAAGGATGAGAGTATCTACTATGGATATTATTATGATAAATTAATTAAACGGCGCTGTTATTGAGTGCCTGCTCTTGCTAGGTCCTCTTCATACGTTAGTTATCACTTTATTCCTCAAAACAGCTCCAGCTCAGTTGATGAGATAAGCCCCATTTTGCAGATGTACAAGTGCAAGGAGATCAAGTGACTTGCCCAAGGTCACTGGGGCACTGGGCTGGGTGGGGTTTCCTGTCAGGTCAGGTCTGAAGCCCTAGTTCCTTCCCTCACACATGGTCACATTGCTGCCCTCAGTTAATATTCTGTCTCTTCTCTCATCCACCTGTCAGACCCACCTCAAAAAGAATGGCAAAGATATTCTTTTCCATCTGCTAATCATGCTTTTTAAAATAATTTCTCCTTCATTGCATGGCCCATCTCAAGCCCTGGTAACTCTTTCAGGAGATGATTTGTCTCTGATCTCCTCTGTCTTCCCCGTTTCCTATTAGGTGTCACCTCTAGGGGCTCAACCTGGAGGTTTCTTTTCTTGACCATTTAAATTCTCTTTTATTCTTACTATTTTCTAGGCCATGTATGTTGGCCCTAAGTCACATGCTATTCTTTTGTATTTCTATTTAAATATTTTGCATATCTGTATTTTATCATCCCAACTTGACAGTTGGTGTTTTTAAAGGAGAAACTATGAATTTTTCTTTTTCTTTCTTTTTTTTTTTTTTACTCCAGGGCCTGATTTATAGTTTATGAAATGAAAGTCTAACTGTGGTAAAATGTAAACCTTTTGAAAGTTAGTGAAATCATTTCCACCAAAGCTGTTGTTAACTTCAGTTCATCTGCTGTTATTTTTGTATTTAATGATAAACAATTCATAGTCCCACATCCTCTTCAGCCGCAAACGCCAAACTAGAGATGGGTGTGGGGCCCTGGAGAGCTCCTTGTCGCCCTCCCCTCCTTGTTTCAGGCCCAGATCTCAGGTGGGCAAGGTGGTGGGGGCCGGAACCCCATGATCTCCCCACCCTAGATGCAAATCGCTCTGAGCTGCCCTTGACTGTCCAGGGTGCCTCCTTACCGCTTGTAAATTTCTGGTTTTAAAAGTCTGGGCTAAGAATTTTCCTTTTCCTAGTTTGTTACTTCTTCTTTTTCTTTTCTTTTCCCCATAGTCCCCTGAAATATTCAAGGGTGGAGGCTGAGCCAGCAATCCATCTTACTAGAAGCCTATTTGAAGGTTGTCTTGTGTATACAGGGGCTAGAAATAGAGACTGAGAGTTTGATTCCAGCATGAAGGCCAGGCATCAGTAATGATCCACCTTGTAGTGTGTTAAATAGACTCTGGCATCAACTAAATTATTTCTGCAAGACTGGAGCATTTTGATCAAAATAGACAAGCAGACAAAGAGATTTGCAAAAGCATTTTGTTTCCTGGCCCACGGACGTGCTAGCGAATAGGCGGTCTTGTGCAGAATCCTACACTCGAGCTCCCTCTTGTGGCAACACACAGACACGCCACGCTGTGTGGTCAAGTTATGCCATGAAAGGAAAAGTATCTTATCTGACCTCAAGACCTTATTTCCAACTCACGTTTTAACCTAGAATGTGTTTGGTCACCCCTTCTGTATTTATTTGTTTTTATGTTCATTTAATTTTGCATTGTCTGTGGTACAGTGGTAAGTTTTTGCATGCATTTTAAAAATACGATATTTAAAAATGCCATTAAATGTTTTCTTGGAGACACTTAAAATAGTAGGAGTAAGGAAAGAGGAGGAGGAACGGGATTTGTCCTAATACTAAAACAAATCTGAATTAGCACCTAATTCTAAAATATCATTTCTTAAACTACACGGGCCCTTATATTGTGTTGGTCATTTTCTTTTTCCTTTCTACACCTGTGTTCCGAGGGCAGAAACCAGGAAGTTCCATCTTTCTAGTCTAACGTAGCACAATATCTGGCACAGGGGTCTAAAACATATGTCTTAACCAGCACCCTTTCTGCTTTCTGAAATGCTGAGCTAACAAAAGTTAAAGTTAAAATCTTTTTCATGTGATGCTGGAATTTCTAACTCCACTGAAAAGTGACCTTTTTTTATGACTTGGCCTTTTAAATCATCATACACGTTAGTCTCTCCCCTTAAACAAAAACATCACCGTTGTTAACATCACAGAAGTAACCCCGTGACTAATGTGTAAAACAACATGTAATAGCAAAAGCCATTTGTCCAGTGGCTCAGTTTTATATTATGCCATGAATGAAGTGCTGTTTGAAGAAAAACATGTATTTGCTGCCTTGCTAGTAGTTACCTGGCCCGTCTTCATGCCTGACTATATGGGGAATGAGCTCAGAGACACCCAGGCGGGGTGGTTGATGCCTGCATTTATACAGCACGGTGACATCTCCCATTTGGTGCACACTCACTCGATGCCAGGCACTTGGCCTGCATCATCACAATATATCTTCACCACCAACAATATGATGTAGGGTCAATTATGATACATGTCTGCTTGCAGATGAAAGTGGCTCAGAGAGATTAAGTGACATATCAAGATTGTCCAAATAGTAAAAGGCAGAGTAGGACTCAAAATCAGGCACTCTGGTTATATAGACTGGCCACTCTTTAGGGCAGTGGTTCTCACCTGGGGGCGATTGTGCATCCCAGGGATATTGGACAATGTCTAGGGTGTCATTGATTGTCACAGTGGGGGAGGGGATGTGACTGGCATCTAGTGGTAGTGACCAGGAATGCTGCAGGACACGTCAGAATGCACAGGATAGTCACTGCAACAAAGAATTATCCAGCCTAACATATCAGTAGTGCCCAGGTTGAGAAAGCCTGTCTTATGGGAATAAACCAGGTAGAAATTCACGGCAACTGAGTTTATAGGCTAACCAAACTTGACCTATGCTGTTTTTGTCCTATTACCTTTCTTTAAGGATCATTTAAAATCAAATCCTAACCTTTCCGGAGGCCATTTTTATTTGTGCGATTTTCTCAGAGTTCCAGTCTTGAATCTGTGAATCCAAAGTACCTTCAGAGTCACTCCTTACTTTTCCCTTTGTGGCTTCCTCCTTCGAATCACAGGTACTGTTTTCTTCTCCCTGGCCAGGCATGGAACTTGGTTTCATTTTCTCTTTCCACGTCCCCCCTCCCTGCATTCCCTCCATCAGTAACTAAATACCGATGACCTTTCCCTACGCTGATCCTCAGAACTCATTGCTGTTTCTTCCACCACAACTTTGACCAAGGTCTTCTTCATGTCTCGTGACATTACTATAATAGCCTTCCAGCTGACCTCCCTGACTCCATCATTTTCCACTTTCACCATCACCTTGCACGAGCATCGCATTAATTCCCTAAACGATTTTTTTTTTCCGTATGTGCGTTGGTGGAGCCCTTCTGCCATTGGAATAGTCTGATTGCATCTCGTGTTTGAGATGCCTCAGGATCTGATCCACATATGGCTTTCTAGCCCTGTCATCTTCATCTGAAGTAACTCCTCACCCCCTCTTGAATATCCCATGCTCATCCCTGCCTCCTTACCTTTGCCCGTCTGTGGTCTCCAGGTGACGAGTCCCAGCTCCTCTCCACCTCTACGAAGATTTCACACCCTGATGACCCGATCATGATCACTTCGTTCACTTCTCTGTACCACTTATGTTGGTTCTAAATCACATGCTCTCCCTTTATGACTTAATTTAAATATTTTATATGTCCGTGTTTTATTGCTCCACCTGGACAGTTTTTTTCAAAGGAGAACCTATGAACTTTTCATTTTCTTTCCC
>NW_011888813.1:2011840-2020541 GCF_000151845.1 Pteropus vampyrus
TGAATCTGTGAATCCAAAGTACCTTCAGAGTCACTCCTTACTTTTCCCTTTGTGGCTTCCTCCTTCGAATCACAGGTACTGTTTTCTTCTCCCTGGCCAGGCATGGAACTTGGTTTCGTTTTCTCTTTCCACGTCCCCCCTCCCTGCATTCCCTCCATCAGTAACTAAATACCGATGACCTTTCCCTACGCTGATCCTCAGAACTCATTGCTGTTTCTTCCACCACAACTTTGACCAAGGTCTTCTTCATGTCTCGTGACATTACTATAATAGCCTTCCAGCTGACCTCCCTGACTCCATCATTTTCCACTTTCACCATCACCTTGCACGAGCATCGCATTAATTCCCTAAACGATTTTTTTTTTCCGTATGTGCGTTGGTGGAGCCCTTCTGCCATTGGAATAGTCTGATTGCATCTCGTGTTTGAGATGCCTCAGGATCTGATCCACATATGGCTTTCTAGCCCTGTCATCTTCATCTGAAGTAACTCCTCACCCCCTCTTGAATATCCCATGCTCATCCCTGCCTCCTTACCTTTGCCCGTCCGTGGTCTCCAGGTGACGAGTCCCAGCTCCTCTCCACCTCTACGAAGATTTCACACCCTGATGACCCGATCATGATCACTTCGTTCACTTCTCTGTACCACTTATGTTGGTTCTAAATCACATGCTCTCCCTTTATGACTTAATTTAAATATTTTATATGTCCGTGTTTTATTGCTCCACCTGGACAGTTTTTTTCAAAGGAGAACCTATGAATTTTTCATTTTCTTTCCCAGCACCTGATGTCATAGTTTATCGAATACATATCTAACAATGGGATCTGAGTATAATGTAATCATTTTGAGAGTTTATCATCTAAAAATGATAAAAATGACTTAATATATGTCTTTTATAAAGCCTATTAATATTCTTCCAACTTGAAATATAATTCACAATCTGTAAGTAAAGTTTATAGAAAGTACTTGAAAATAATGAAACTCAAGTGGATAGAGTTTGTATGACCGTTATATTCAAAATCAATATGTTAGGGAATTTCCGTAATTGTTACTTAAGCCAACATAGGTTAAAAAAAAAAAGATTCGGTAGAGTGGAAAATTGTAAATGTTAAGGGTGATGCGGAAAAATGAGATTATTCATGTTCTATAAAGGGAATGGATAGTTAAAATTAAAAAGTTACATTTCTTAGCATCTACGATAGTAAATTAAGTCATTTAGAAATCAAGCCACTGATTTTATCAGTGCATTTGCCATTAATTTGACTAATTTTTAAACTTGATTATGGCGCAGTTCTCGCTATTAGAAGATAAAACATCTGTGATAGTAAAGATAGCAGGGATCTCTCTGCGAACGTCGGGTAATTATAACTTCACGGAATCAAATTTAAATTCATCAAAGGCTCTTTACATTCTGATCTCCTCTGATTTTCCAGTTTTATTTCTTAACATGTCTGTTTACTCTGCGTCCCGCCCACCAATCAAACCGGACGCCAAGTACATTCTCCTGGCATTTTCCCATCACCACCTACCTCTAGTGTTTCTTCCATCCGGAACGCTCTTCCCAAGGGTTTTCCCCAAGGCAAATCCCTTCTCGATACCACTCAAATATCACCTACACCTTCAACTCACTCTTCTTGATCCCTAGAAATAAGCAGACCTTTCTCTGAACTTCCTTACCCATTTCTTACTTTTGTGTGTATGCCACTCATCTTTTTATTATGTCCGGTCATGTGAATGGGCATGGTATAACTTTTCTAAAAAACAGCAGAAGTGGAACTGGCCTCTATGCCTAGATTCAGAGACTTCAGTCTAGTTTCGGGACCCATTCATTTATATTCTTCGTCCCCTCTTCTTCTTTTTGCATTTTGGTTTCTTTCTTTCACACTTGGTATCCCTGCTGGAGCTGTGGCCTTGGCAGATATAGGCTTATCTACTCGGCTCTGTGACTAAGAGGAAAGAAAAGTTTTTTATGCCAATTCCACTAAGAAAGACAGGGAAGGCCTTTGATAACCTTGGCTCAGAGCATGTGCTCATCCCTGGCTCAATAAACATGGCCAACATGACATGATGCGATGATTGACCTGGTCCAGGGCACAGGTCCTTCTCACAGGCATGAAGCCATGTCTGTTAGAAGTAAGGACAGGAGTGCTGGGGGGACAAAGCCCATGTCCCCCAAAAGTAGAAGGAAGAAGAAGAAACTGTTCATAGTCTCAACACACAAAGACAGATATCAATAACAGTTTGGCATTTTCTTTAAGCCTTTTTTTTATATTCACAGTTGAAATTGGACTAAATATGTATTTTTGTATCTTATTTTCTTATTACTATAAAGTCAACATTATTTTTGCAAACTCTTCATAAACATATGGGGTGCTTTGGGGTAGCATTTTATGAACATGCCAGAGACGTCACCGAGGAGCACATCTGACTTTATGTCACATAACTAGTTTTCTGTCTCTATTACACCATAGTTTTTGAGCTGCTCAGATAGAGATTTAAGGGAAAACAGTAGTGTGTGGACTTTAAACTACGTGATTATAACCAGCATTTTCTTAGGCTACATTTTCCCT
The DNA here is from genome assembly GCF_000151845.1 of Pteropus vampyrus. Taxonomy (NCBI): domain Eukaryota; kingdom Metazoa; phylum Chordata; class Mammalia; order Chiroptera; family Pteropodidae; genus Pteropus; species Pteropus vampyrus. The sequence goes on from NW_011888813.1 coordinate 2,014,409, forward strand.
AGTGGATTTTGTTCATAGGCTTTTCAACTTGTACGTACATGTCCCATTACCATGTAGACTTCAAAATGGGGTTACTTAAAGATTGCAGTTAAATTAGCATATTCAAGATGAAAAGCATATCTTACATGTCTTCAGAATATTAGCCATGTCCACATAACATAAAATACATACTTTGATGAGAAATAACCTAATACAGCTGACATCCTCATTCATAACCTTTCTGGCTAAATCCAAGGCTCTTATAGCCTTTCCATTACAGATCCAAGGAGTGCAGAGTTGTAGGGGACCCTACAAAATGTCAAGTCCAATGTTTCAACTTTATAAATGTCCCTTCTGCAGACACTTAATAGCCAGTCATGTTTCCTTAGTTTAATTATGTCCAGTTACAGGTTGTGGGGAGCACGCCGCCTCACCAGTTTGCTGCTTCCATAGTTGGGTAGTTCTATTTCTAGGTTACTGGGACTCCTTCCTCCCATCAACCTTGGTCAGAATCAGCTGTCGTACACTGGTCTTATATTGATCATAATTTTTCTTTTAGAATTATATAAAAAAATCTTTTTACATATCTATCCACCTACTAATCATTTATGTATCTATAAAAACATTTCTTCATGTAAAGAAAATTATTACATCTTCCCCTTACCTCTCTCTCCACATTGCTAACTATACTCAGATGTTTTGGTCATTCCTGGTGAGGTGGTTTTCTTAATGCTGGCTATTCCTGTTCCATTTTCTCTATGTTCAAATTTTTTTTAAAAAACATGCCTCCAAAGTAAGCTATTCCTGCCACAGGAGAGAGTCCATGAGGCCTTTCCTTGCTGTGATACGGACTTTTGCTTACATTCTGAATATGGCAGAAATAGTCCAGCGATCAGAGCCTGAGTGCTTAGTCACCCACTCTAGCTCCACCTCTTTCTGGCAGTGTGACGTTGGACAAGCCACATGCTCTCTGCACATAGATGTTCTCACCTGCTGGGTGCAGACATCGGTGGTAGCTACTCTGTTGGTTGTGAAGAGGATCATATCCTTGGCCAACAGTGAGCTTTCTGCTGTAAATATTTTCTTCTGTATTGTAGTCTAACCTTCAGTGCTATTTTAACAGCCAAATCATGACCCTTTGTTACCACTTCTGGGCCTTTAAACCTGTGTTTTCCCTTGTCTAGAGCATTCTTCCCCAGGGTAGTCATTGGGCTGGCTCCTTCTCATCTCTTGGCATCTTGAGAATCATTCCTCAGCCAAGCCTTTCTGACTGCTGGTTCAAATGGTTTGCTCCTACCCTGGTCGCTCTCTGTCCCTGTTCTCTATTTTATTTTCTTCACTGATCTGATCACTGTCTGCCATTGTTTTCTTCATTAATCTGCTTGATTTTTAGCTCTTTTTTTCTCTCTCCACTGGAATGTAAGAGACATGAGGCCAGAAACTGGCTTTGGCTCAATCATTGACGTTAGAGCACCTGGCACATGGTAAGCACACAGCAAACTGTTAAGTAAAAGCTTCCAGATACTTTTCAGATGACTTTTTTCTAAGATAGATCTCCTCTATCCCACAGTAATGTAACGGATATTTAAAACTTAAATCCTGACGCCATATTGATCCTTACTAAATTTGACTTCTCACTTTCCATCCAGAGTTCCACTATTCCCATGTTATTTTGAATTTGATGCTGGAATAGTAATTATGATTATTTTATGATAACAGCAACCTTATGCATATGTCGAGTGCTTATTATATATGAGGCAGTCACAGATCTTAACATAATTGTCTCATTTAATACTTAAAACAACCGTACAAGGTAAATACAATTTTATTCTCATTTTGAAAACAAGAAAGCCAACAAACAAGGCTAGTAACTCCTCAACGTCCCACAGCTAGTAAATCATAGGGCTGAGATTTGAACCAGGCAGTCTAACTTCATAGGCCACATATTTACTCGTTGTATATAAGCAACACATTCAAGTATTGCCCAAGCCAATACTAAGCCTTTGTGACACGCCAGTATTTTTCATCCTGCTTAATACTGAGCCAGTAATCAATACATTCTGGTCATGTTGTCAACCAGCTCAGTATCCAGAAGGTTGAACACATGTAAAGTGTCTATGGAGAAGTTGGTAAATGCTTAATAAAAGGCAGAGCACACTATATGACATTTCTATGAAATATTAACTATTCTAGCAGAAATATAGCTTTACCAAACCTATTTTACTATAGTTTGAAAAGCATATCTTTTCTCCATGTTCACATTTCATTTTATTTCCCAGAGGCTTTACAGCAACATGCCACAGTTATACATACTAAAATAATGGAATGGCATGATGTAAGTAAGAATAAAAAATCAGACCTAGAGAAAACTAAGAATAAAAGACAGGAGACTCTGGGGTGGAGGACGGCTGAGAGAGAGAAAAATATTCAATTCTTAAGGGATCACACAGTTGCCTTGGTCGAACCTCAGTTTGTGTGTTTTTTAAAAAGCTCCCTGATAGCCCATTAAAAAATGAAGACATGATCAGTTTTTACTGTCAGTGAGGAAAACCTATACCAGTTATTCAAGGAAAACCCAATTTTCCCATTACCTAGCTTGATAATACATTTCAACATGGATCTTTTTGTAAGTTTGTTCAGTGATCGGATGGACAGTGTCTTTCGCAGCACATCTACCATGAACTTCTTGGTTTCGTGTGGCTATGTCTTATATTAGCCCTTAGTAAAAGCTGAGACCATGGCACTGAGATTCAAGGCAGGCGAATCTGGAAAGGATGGAGCCCCCAGATAGATGGTGAAGGAACAGACAGAACTTAGGGGGCTGCCGATTTTTCTAACAATCCTCCACTGATGTTCACCTTACCTGAGATTTCAAATAAATTTGGGCAGCAGACTTCTCAAAGTAGGATTCCCTGGAGGAGTATTTGAAATTTTCTGAGTGGTTTACTGTTATATCCATGTATTTTAAGAAATGCGTGAGAAAATATAGAGGACCACAGCCTTTTGTGGAAATTAAGGACCTCACCAAGTTTCTTTCTTTTTTTTTTTTTTTTTAATTAAAGGGCCCTTTCCATTACTGTATATGAGAGAGAAATTAACTTTACCTATTGTTACCAATATTTGAGTATTCATCCCTTTTCCGTTCATTCACACTTTCAACAAATTTTTGTCGAGCGCCTACTATGCCTTAGACACCTGGGTTATAGCAGTGTATAAGACAGGTGTGGTCCCTCTCCTGAGACTATACATCCTCGTGGGTAAAGCAAACATTAAACAAGGTACTACTTAATTATTTCATTGACTTTTAATAAGATCTACTAAAGACAAGTTCAGGGTGAAAAATAAGTATATAAAGGAGAGATCGAGCACTCTGTGACCCTTCTGGTTTGATGATATTATCCCAGCATTATGGAAGTTGTTGCCTTGAAGCTGTTCACAGCCTTCTAATCACAAACGGCCTCTGCTCTAATCCTTACAGCAGCATGTTCAGCAGTGTGGTGTCCTGTGATGATTTTCAAAGTCTTCGTTTCTCAGGAGTGTGAATCTTTTGCTAGAAAAGTGAAATTTATTTGGAGTTCATCCATAGAAAACAGACAAAATCTGAACTGCTGTCATTTGAGGTGGGTTTATAGGGAGGTGGGAGCTCTGGCTTGGCGTCCTCTATGCTTGGCAGTCACCTCTTCATGGTCCTTGTGCGGCACTAGTTTGAAAACCACTATCCTGGAAGGAGCCACACTATCTAGCATTTCTTTACTTATTGGCTCTCTGCTAGCCCCACAGACAGCGCCTGTACTGCATAATCCTAGGGCTATTCCCAGTTCTTTACTGGACTCTCTCAACACCTCTCGTACCCAATCCAAGGAACAAACTCTGGCATCTTCTTTGGATTTGTGCAACCAAAACTGGACCTTCTTCTACTGCTGCGGTTTCCCACCAATGATCATTGCTCATGCCCTACTTCCTACTTAGGTTTGTTACCACCACCTCACTTACTATCCCAGCTGCCATGCGTGTGTGGAATGGTGAAGGAGGTCAGAGAGAAAGGACAATAATTGTATTCATCAATCCAGTCAGTAAGTTTTGAGCTCCAAATATTGGGCTAAGCATTGTCCAAGGAGGTTAGGATACAACGATGAGCAACAACATACCCCAATCCCTGCCCTCTTGGAGGTTACATCCTAGTGGAGACTACAGACAATAAACAAATATATAAGAAAATAATATTGTATGACACGTGGTGATAAATTCTTTGGAGAGAAATGAGGAAAGCAGAAGGATGGAGTTGTTGGGGTGAGGAGGGTGAAGGTTTACTGTTTCAAAGAATGAGGCCGAAGAGCACGTCGCTGAGAAGGGGACATTCGAGTAAAGACCAAGAAAGAGTGAGTGAGTGACACAGCTGTCCGGGACAAGAACATTCCTAACAGGGCAAACGGTAGTTGTAAAAGTACTTAGCCAGGGGCCTGCGAATATGTGAAACAACGCAGGGGCCAGCGTGGCTGAAGCTCAATGAGCAAGAGATGAGGTCAGAAGAGCAGCAGAGAGCCAGATCATGAATGATCTGCCAGGCCATTGTTGGGACTCTGGTCTCTACGCTGAGAGAGGACTGCCTAGGAGCGATGTGATCTGACCTTGTAGAAGGAGCACCCTAGCTGCTGTGCAGAAAATGGAATGAAGGACGGAAGAGCAGGTGCAGGGACATCATTCGGAAATGATTGTCACAAGACAGGGGAGATAAAGAGTGTGGAGGGGACATAATTTGCTCAACCAGGTTTCTCCCTCTGTTCCAATTAATAAAAGCACTCTTAGCACTTAGCCGAAAGGGGGCTAACAGAAGAAAAGTACAAAGTCAGAACTGGCTGAGATAATAAATGGGTGATGATTTAATTGATGGAAAAAGAAATATTGGAAAGAGATGTTTGTCTAAGAGGAGGATATGGAAGATGATCCTGAGACTCAACAAATATTTTTCTGTTGTCAATGGGATATAAAAGTATAAAGATGTCAGAATAAAAATAGAGGAAAAAGTCAAGGGTAGAGTTTTCAATCTGAGAGTTTCAGATATATAGAATGTTATATAGTTTATAAAATAGTTATTTAATGTATTTTATGAACACTTGAATTATTAAGCCACTTTTTCCTTCCTCTTTCCCCAAATCTTACTATATGTGGAATGAAAAAGACTATGGGTTTAAGAGAGTTAGATCATATTTATTTTTCCATTTAGTGAATGCCCAGAATATTATGAGAAATATTCTAGATACCAGAGATACAGTGAAACAAAATGTGTGTCTTTAAGAAGCCCCTAGTCTAATGGAAAATATGTAGAAATGAATAAATTGTACTGTAGAGTGATACACTGAAGGGGACTGCCTAACTCTCATTGAAGGATTAATTGAATCAGAGTCTTCCTCTGTGCAGTGTCTTGAAGAACAAATAAAGTTAGCGATTGTGAGTGGGAGGGAGGGGAGGATTCCAGTCAGAAGAAACTTTACGTGCCAAGGTGCAGAGGGCAGTGTCACGTGACCTGTTTAGTATTTGAAAGCAGAGATGCACGGAACTCGGGGAGTGTCTTGTCACGGGAGCCAAAGTATGATATCTAATGTACAAAACAGCTCAAATCATCGACTTCAAGATGTATTTTACACCATTTATTGTCCAAACCAGGACAGTTTTGACAATGAAAATGGGTGCTGTTAATAATTTTATTGGAGGGGGTAGGAGAGAGGGAGAAAGCCTGTAGACTGGAATAGTGTGAGTAAATATCATGAGGGCAAAACGGAAGAGGTGACTTTTGAGAAAGGTTTAGCTATAGGTGAAGGAATCCTGAGAATCCAGGTGGAAGCTAGACTGGGAGTATGTCCTTTTCTTCTTTTCTGTGAAGCAGTCCTCAGCCAAACGTGCTCACTTAATATAAGATGCATCTCTCAATGGCATCGGTACCTGAGTCCTATTTCCAGTCTAAGGGGCAAATCTACTTCATTGACCATTTGCAAAGGCTAAGTGATTAATGGTTCAGTCTTAGTCCAGTGTTTGAACTGAGTCTTCTTGGCTCTGTTGATCCCCAGCACCCACTGCTCCACAGTGTCAAGGCTGTCTGTAGATAGTGAACAGCAAAGATTCTGGACAATTTTTGTTTCACAGGAAAAAAAAAAAA
>NW_011888813.1:2020591-2023022 GCF_000151845.1 Pteropus vampyrus
TAAATTGTACTGTAGAGTGATACACTGAAGGGGACTGCCTAACTCTCATTGAAGGATTAATTGAATCAGAGTCTTCCTCTGTGCAGTGTCTTGAAGAACAAATAAAGTTAGCGATTGTGAGTGGGAGGGAGGGGAGGATTCCAGGCAGAAGAAACTTTACGTGCCAAGGTGCAGAGGGCAGTGTCACGTGACCTGTTTAGTATTTGAAAGCAGAGATGCACAGAACTCGGGGAGTGTCTTGTCACGGGAGCCAAAGTATGATATCTAATGTACAAAACAGCCCAAATCATCGACTTCAAGATGTATTTTACACCATTTATTGTCCAAACCAGGACAGTTTTGACAATGAAAATGGGTGCTGTTAATAATTTTATTGGAGGGGGTAGGAGAGAGGGAGAAAGCCTGTAGACTGGAATAGTGTGAGTAAATATCATGAGGGCAAAACGGAAGAGGTGACTTTTGAGAAAGGTTTAGCTATAGGTGAAGGAATCCTGAGAATCCAGGTGGAAGCTAGACTGGGAGTATGTCCTTTTCTTCTTTTCTGTGAAGCAGTCCTCAGCCAAACGTGCTCACTTAATATAAGATGCATCTCTCAATGGCATCGGTACCTGAGTCCTATTTCCAGTCTAAGGGGCAAATCTACTTCATTGACCATTTGCAAAGGCTAAGTGATTAATGGCTCAGTCTTAGTCCAGTGTTTGAACTGAGTCTTCTTGGCTCTGTTGATCCCCAGCACCCACTGCTCCACAGTGTCAAGGCTGTCTGTAGATAGTGAACAGCAAAGATTCTGGACAATTTTTGTTTCACAGGGAAAGAAAAAAAAAAAGATTAGTATAAGATTGGGAACACGAATAACAGACTGGCTACTAGTTTTTCCTTATTAGAAAATTCTCTATTAAAATTTTTGGCCTATGGGGAATTGAAATAGATGGCCTCTAAATGTCCATCCAGTGCTAATATCCATGATTCTGTGTATTACTGATGATTGGCCAGTTTCCTGGGTGCAGGGTTACTTTTTTTCAATTTATAACAACATAGACATTTGGGAATACAGTTGTTGAAATCTGACACCAAAACACTAAGTTATCTTATGTAGACCATGTGTCAGTTTACCTTAATGTTGGCAGTTAGTTTTCATATCTATTTCCCAAGGAAGGAAATGAGTCAATATTATCAAATTAGACAAGTGCATTGAGTGCCCACCTGCAAGCAACTACAAAACACAGCAAAATGTCAAGATGTCCTGGAAAAAAGTAGGATTGCTCAACTCTTCTGAACCTGAAGCTGCAATTTTAAATCTAAAAGGGCATAGATTTGATTTTACTTACTTAATAATTCATTCAATCATTTGTCTAAAAATAAGTATTGAACACTTTTTTTCTGACAAAACTAATTTTCTATTTCTCTGACACCAACTGGGTGTCCAACAATTCTGAATAGAATTGAATAATTCTGATGATACCTGCAGTCAGTGGAGACCCCACAGGTTAAGGGTTCAGTCCTTCAAGACAGCCCCCCCCCACTTCAAATACCAGCTGCAAATGGGGTGCCCAGGCTACCCACACTTTTGCCTAATCAACTGCAAATGGAAGATTTTCATGATCCCTCCTTGGAGTCAGTAGTTTGCTAGACTGAGTCACAGAACTCAAGCAGGCACTTCGCTTATGATTTCTGGTTTATGATTAAAAATGTAACTCGGGAACAGCCACATGAAAGAGATGCAGAGGGCAAGGTGTGGGGAGAGGGAGGGTGCAGAGCACCCATTCTCTCTCTGGGCATGCCATCCTCTCAGGACGTCGGCATGTTCACCTGTCTGGAAGCTTCTCAAACCCCGTCATGTAGGGGTTTTATCAAGGTTTCATTATGTCGGCATAATGGATCACATTATTGGCCATTTGTTGTTGAACTCAGTCTCTAGCTCCTCCCCCTACCCTGGAGGTTGGAGGTTGGACTGAGAGTTCTAATAGTTTTCCTGAGAAAAAGACCACATATTTATTTTTTATTATACACTCCCATGCAAGCTGGGTGCGGGGCACTGGGAATGCAGTAATGCATGGAGGAGGTAGTTCCTGTCCTCATGGAACTTCACGTCAGGCAAACTCACTGAAGGGGAGATCAGCCTAGAGAAGTCAGTGAAAGTTGAAACATAAATAAAACAACCCCCATTCTCATAAGCATTTGCCTCTGCGTGTGAGTGAGGTCAAGGAGTAAACTGGGAGCAGGAAGGAGGTGCTGGATGTGGGGTGGAGATGAAAACTGGAGAAGTTAACATTGAATTTCTGATAACCTGAATCACTTTTATCTCAACTCTTTGATGCAGTCTGAGGTTGGCACACTTTTTTTTTTTTTTTTAATCAAAGCACAGGACAAGTGCTTGATGGAAGGGCCAGGAGAGCATAGCCAAACAGAGAAGATGCTTTTAAATTCTTTC
>NW_011888813.1:2024501-2035546 GCF_000151845.1 Pteropus vampyrus
GTGTGTGTGTGTGTGTGCGCGTGTGTGTGTGTGTGTGTGTGCATGTGTGTGTGTGTGTGTGTGTATGTGTGTGGTGTCAGGGGGTCTCCAGGTTTACTAGTGTCACTAGCATTTAGTTAGCGAATGAGATGAAGATGTTCTCTCAGTGAGTGGTTGCAAGTAAAGGTTACCACAGCTCCTTCCTTAAGCCAGGTGTTAATTGGGAAAGGGGAAAAGAAAAAAACTCTCCATGAAATCTTCATTTCTTATGAAAACAAACACACAACCAAACAGACAAAAACAGTTCCCCCCACCCACCAAGGGTGGGCAGTTGGTTGTGGCTGGGTAGCTTCTGCCTCCACCTGGCTGTGGGAGGCGTCTGTGTCCATGGCAGTTTATTGGTGGGTCTGTGTGGGTCTCAGGCATAATTTTCAGATGTCGGAAAAGTTCTTACCTTCCTGCTAAATGCTTTTTTGTTGTACAGCTCTCACTGCTCCCAGACTAGCGACAGAAAGAAAACAAAAAGAGATGTAAGATATTTTTATATTTCCTGTTCTTGATGTTGAGTGTGGCAGTCTATTTTCTGAACAGCTCTTTTTAAGGTTGGAGTTTGAGTACGTTAAGATACTCTGAAGGCAGCAGCGTAGACGTGGAAAGGGACACTGGCGCCCTGCGCCCCGATTTCAGTCCTTTTACCTTTCGGTGGCAGCTGCAGAAGCTAAGATTTCACCTAGAGAGAAAGGCTTTGATGTGCTGTTTTGTACATACTGCACAGTTTCTTTAAGATGGCATTCTTTAGTCAGTGTTCCTGTCCCCAAGGAGAGAAGGGAGCCGAGGGATTAAAAAATGCCAGGAGGTAGGAGGATATCCAGTCTTTGGTGGAGTTTTGCTTTGCCACATTTTCCAACTTTGAGTTATTTGATTTGTGAATTCACCTGGTAGTAGCTTATGTTTATTAAGCATTTATGCTACTTAATGCTCATAGCAGCCTCATTGGGGAGGTGCTGTTAGGGTAGAAACACTGCTGTGACCTTCTGACAAGGTCGACATCGATGGGTTAACTAACTCCTTTTGGCTTTTCTTCTTCAGCCCACTGATAATCTATAATTGTCCCAAATTTATGCAAGGACATTCTAAGGTATATTTTCAGATGCCTTATTAAAATCTTTAATGCATGTCGGTATGATAGCTAGCAATTAGTATGGGGTTAACATGTGCAAGTTTTTATGCTAATTTATATGCAAATCTTATGTAACCTGAGACGAACATAAAAATTGAATTTTATCAGCCTTTTTCAAAACAATGATGAAAAGAGGATAAGGGACATTCTCAGAGATTAGACACCAGGATTTAGCCAGGTCCATCTGTCTCCAGAGTCCAAGGTTTTAACCCCTGCTTTGCTAGCTTCCTTCATGGCCCATTGTCAGAATAGAAAGAATATTTCTAGTTGAACCCAAGCTGTGCTCAAGTGCTTATTGTTTCATCTTAATGATAAAATATTTCCTATGCAATTTGCTCAAAATTTTTGGCCCATTAATTTTGTTAATTTTTAAAAATAAAGCAATAAAATGCCCTTTTATGGAATCAAAAGATTTGAATTTAAAACAATTTTCAGGCAGGAAAATAGAACTTAATGTAAGGTCTATAAATGAAATAACGCCTGTTAAAATTAGATGCTACTAATATGCTATCTAAAAGTGATTGTCGAGGTCCTAGGAACTTAAACTAAAATGAATCTCAGAAATTCTTAGGGAATTTCTTAGGAGCTGAGAAGTTGATTAAAACATTTTCTAGAGAAGAGATTCCTGGCAGGAAGGTGCTGCCTGTTTGAGGTACCAGACCGGCACTGGTGCTGTGTGACGTAGAGCACAGTGTTAACTAGTTTGCCCACTAAAACCCTGTTGCCAAAATTTTCAGTGAAGGTTATTAGGCATTTTAAAATACCTTTAATTTTAAAACATGCTAGTGGGATAAAAGAAATCTCTTACTAAATTTAGATTTTCAGTAATCTATACTAATAAGCATCTATTTTTTTTGTAATTATTTAATGTACAATAACAATAATAAATTATATAGCAAGTAATTTGCAGTCTAACTTTCAAGGCTGAATTGTGTGTGTGAGTGAGTGTGTGTATGTGTGTGTGTGGTGTAACTCTTTATATTCATGTCCATAGTGACTTCTGGAAAATTTTAGTGTTTTCTCTCAATTTCTGATAAACTGAAACCATAACAGCCTTTTGTGGGTTTTCCAACTCACACTACATTCAGGAATCTGTAATGCTTCTGGTGACATTTTCAAGGTAGATTTTACTCACTGCAGAGACACAGCCTCTTTGTTATCAGGTGAATGTCTCAGTCCTGCTGACTCGGCACACCTTCTGGTTTCTCTTGTCAACTTATTGCAGTAAAGCGGAAGCACCAGCTCAAAAAGCCACAGAGCTGAGTGTGGGCATTCACAAAGAGGAACCCTTGGCGAGGCTTTAAGTTTTTAATTCAAACAGCAGTCATCAGCAAACAAGAAGACTGGGTGTTTTTAACTTCAGATTTCAGTAGGTAGAGAGGTTAAGTTTATTTATAATTTGTGCATATTGGCAAGTTCTGGGTAATTTCTGTAACTCTTGGGTTTGTCTTTTAAATGAGGAAAAACTCCAGCAAACTGAGATAACATCCCTACAAGTTGTAAAAGTCTGTCTAGAAATCAATTGTTAAACTACTGATAGAATTTAAAAGCAGGAAATCTATAAAATGAGGTCAGTTTCTATAGTGGGAGTAAATGGGTGCCCAGAGGCACATTGAGCCATTGAGAACATTTATTATGTATTTCTTGTATGCACACTGCTATACAAAGGAAACAAAACTCCGCTTTAGCTTGGTAGAAACTTGCTTGCCACAGAAAGATGACTTACATGTGAGCAAAACTGGAAAAAAAAATGTGGAAATGTAGTAGTTAACTGTGATGGTTCAGCTCTTTTAGTTCTGTCAAGGACCATCGTTTTTGCCAAGCAATGTGGACACAGGTCGTCGTCTCTGAAAAGAGCATGGCATGCTGGTTATCATTGAGGAAGGGACTTGGTGGAATCTTGAGAGGTGATCTTAAGTTGACCTTTAGTATTCAGATATCCTCACTGGAAGTGGCTATACTAACTAGATGACTCAGGGCTTCCATCTTGATATGCTAAGTACAAGGCTGGCCCTAAGAGTTGTCAGCACAGACTTCTTCATTTACTTACAGTGGTATATATGCCATCCATCTCAGTTTATGTATCTCTGAAAAGGGCATAAGTTGTTGAGAGGATTGATAGGCTAATTAAATTATGTGGAACTCATTGAAAAGTTTACATAGGGAGTGTTCAATAACTATTCACATTATAATTATTACCGTTATTACAATTCTCCTTTACAGCCAAGGAAACTCAGGCTCAAGAAGGTTAAGTGGCTTTCCCAGGATCACAGAGTTAGTAAGTGGAAAAGCAGGAGTTCGAATCCCAATCTTTCTGACTGTAAGTCGAATGCTTTTTCTAATATGTCATCATTTGTATTTGTCGAAAACGTCTTTTCCAAGTTCTGACTGTACAAGTACTCTGTGGAGTGCTGATCAGTCAGGCTCAGTCCTTTTCCTCCTGGAGCCACATGCCAGCTGCCTCTAAAAGCACTTGTCCCCATGCCATGCAGTCGCTGGTGTTCAGGACCGACACTCCCGAGTCTCCACCAAGCTCTAGCCCCTTCTCTAACAGTGGAAAGAGTGAGACCGCCTTGGGCTGACATCAGGCAGAAGCGGGGAGGTTTTCCTAAGAGCAGAAATGACCAGACATCTCTAATACAGTTTGAGAGAGCAGTGACAGTGACAACCGCAACGGCCAAGTGGAGCCCTGGGGTTGAGGGGGATGGTGTGGCGTGCTGGCCACAGCCGAAATCGCTCTGGCAGCCTCAAGACGTACTACATAAGTCTTACACAGTCTTCACCTTTACTTAGAATGGTATTAAGAGTTTGGACTCTCACACGGCACCTCTGGGTTTGTATCTTACCTCTGCTGCTTAGAAATGGTATGATTTTGTGTGGGTTACTTAAGTTCTCTGTGCCTTGGTTTCCTCATCTCCAAGGTCAGGATCACAATAGTACTGATTTCATAGGAACTGTATAGCTGGGACTGCTTAGCACACAGATGGTGTTCAATAATGTTAGTTAACATTAATATATCATATCATTTAATGATCACATCATGCCTGGAGAATAGACATTTATTTATTTTTGGTAATTTTTTATTTTTCAATTATAGTTGACATACAGTATGAGTTTCAAGTATACAACATAGTGATAGACATTTATATAATTAATGAAGTGATTATCCCAGTAGATCTAGTACCTACCTACCTGATACCATACATAGTTATTACAATATTATTGACTATATGAATGGATAAAGATGAGGTGGTACATATACACAATGGAATATTACTCAGCCATAAAAAAGGATGAAATCTTGCCATCTGCCACAACATGGACCTAGAGGGTATTGTATTGAGGGGAAACAATCAGAGAAAGATAAATGCCATATGATTTCACTTATATGTGGAATCTAAAGAACAAAATAAATCAACAAACAAAACAGAAGCAAGCTCATACAGAGAATATTTGACAGTTGCCAGGTGGGGGATAGGGGGATGGGTGAAAAAGGGGGAGGGATTAAGAAGTACAAATTGGTAGTTAAAAATAGTCATGGGTATGCATAGTACAGCATGAGGAAATAGACATTTATTAATATCTCTGCTGAACAGATGAAGAATCAAGTTTACACAGCTAATAAGTGCCAAAAATAAAGTCGAATAAAAACCATCTGACTCTCCAACCTGTGCTTTATGCTCTGTGCTGAACCGCCTCCTGAGTAACTGGAGGAGAACTGGGTTCAGTATTTAGAAGACAGAAATAGAATTCAGACAGCTTCTAGGTCCAAACGATTTCGACGAGGGTTTTAAGTGTTCTGTAAGAGATATGTAATTCAAGTGTCTTAGGGCATGGGTTGGGAGCAGGGAGTGTCCAAACATCGCTGTTTGTGGATTGGGAATTGAATTAAATATATTGGCATCTGAGTTGTAAGATAGACGGTGGGAAGTTGATGTTTTTTAGATTCAGTTAGACATGGGAAAGAATTCCTACTCAGCACATACCACTCAGCTTTACCATTTTGTGTGACCTGGTCACAGCTGATGAATATATTATTTAACCTCTCTGAGCATCAGTATCCTAAACTAGGGGTGGGAGGAGGGATTGTAATGTCTGATTTCTGTTGAAATTAGGCACTGTGTGATGTTTGCTTGGTACAACATCAGGCCTCATGCCAGTGACAGTTTCCATCTCCTTTCCAATGGATGACAGAGAAATCCACCTCCATTTGACAGAAAAAAGCAATCTAGATGGTGGGAACATCAGCAGCAGAAGTACACAGCTAGAAATCATAGAGGTGTTGGGAAAATTACAAATGGGATAAACCTGTGCAAGTACATGTCGCACAATTTATGTTCAGGGAAGAGGTGTAAGGTGAGAATGGAAAGGAAGATGGTTTACCTACATGGAATGATCTTTTTAAAAAGTTTATTACCTACAGAATCCACTGACATTTTTTGAGTGAGAAATAACAAGACAGGCACTGGGTTTAAGAGAGGAAATTGTCTTCAGTTTCTAGGGCAGATTGATGTAGACATCAACAGAAAGGCAGAAGTTGCTGGAAATAAAGATATCTATTAGAATAGTGTGATCAAGGTTCAATCAAAGCAATGTCTTTTGCAATGAAAAGAAATAAAGCATTTAGAAGAATAGCATATGGTCATATTAACTAGCTATTGTTGAGAAGAACGAACCTTCAAAACAATGTAACTTTATGATTCAGAAGTTTGAAAGTTCTCTTCTAGAGCTTTTCTATACTACAGCCATGTCTTTAAGAATTTGGCCAAGGAGAACATGTTCATTTGACTGGAGAAATGGTACAGTATACTTATACGGTGGCAAATATTTCAAAATAAACAAGTAAAGACAGATAGACAGACAGGAGAGAGGAGAGAGAGAGAGAGAGCATGCCAGAGCCACAGTACATGAGCTAGCATGCACACACACTAGAGTTCAAATCAAGGGCCATACTGAGAAATGAAAGAAGTTTCTTTCAGTAGTTAGGCTACTCTCTGTGTGTTGGGCCTACATGGAGTAATATTTAATAGTGTAGATGGCCAGTCAGATGCCTCTTACTTTTCATTGAGATGGTCAAGTGAAGAACCTGTAAACATTTTCTAATTAGCACAACTGACTACATTTGTACTTTTAAGGAGTTCTTAAAGAGTATAATTTGTTTCCCAAAATGGAAATTGTTGCTCCTGATGCTAGAAACTTAGAAACTAGATTTCACTCTAATGGTTGTAAATTTCAAACCCATTTTATTGGTCTCCAGAAGCATAACTTTCTCTACTCTGAAACATTTCTTTGCCTTCTGCTGAAAGGTTAGCATCTGTGGAAAGGAATATATATTGGAGGGAGAATATTGCCTGGACAGCCCGTGCCTCACACATTTGTCTGGCATAAGCTTCACTCTTCGTGTCTTTTCTGTACAAAATGAAAAATAAACAAATGTTATCTCCATGTGATTCCTCAATATTGGCTCCACACCTCACAGCATGAAGGCGCTGGAAAGATGGTCTCCAAGTACATTTTCTCCAGTGAGGTGATTTATTTAGCAGCACCCCAGATTCTGCTGGGGACTCATTTATTCTAACAGTGGGATTGATTTGAGGTCCCAGCAGAGGGTTTAAGCATGGGGGTTTTTATTGCACCTCATGCAAAGTTTCATTATCAACACCGTTTAAGCAAGAGACTGGGTAATCCATAAGCATTTCTATTTGGCTTTTCAATGCATTTTTGTATTTATAATTCAGTATTAGTGACTAAAGGAAATAACATATTGACAGTAGGTGTTCTGTAAAGTTCAGGAGAGTTTGAATATGGTAGGGATGGATTATCTGGCATCGAGTGATTACGTCCGTCATCTTGCAAACAGACGCTATTATCAGGGAGATCTGTGGTGACAGCACTTGAGAGATGCCAGAATTCTCTGTGCTTGTGTTCTGGTTCTTTTCTTCCTCCTGACCATACTGTAGAGAGAAACTGAGTTATTTCTTTGGGGTATGCAAACTTCAGCTTGGGTAGGGTTAAGCTTGCACTGGCTCATCGGTGTGCCTTTTCCTCTCCACAGCATAGTGTAGTGGTTAAGGACTCCTTAGCTGAAGCTGTTGGTGTTCTGCCCACCTGTGTTCCCTCAGCCTGTCTCCAGGTTACATGTGGACAGTTTGCAAACCAATGGCTGCCTGCATCTATCTAAGGGTGTTTTCTGGCTATGGGAGCCTGCTTGATTATACTCAAGACAGTGCCAAGCAGGTGGACAGAATTGAATCGGTCAATAAATTAGGTCTGGAATTTGTAGATAAATATTCTGGCTTCCTTGTCACTCAGAGATGATTCTAAGGTGCGCTCCACACACTCTCTCATGGGCTCCCTGGTGAGACCAAATCCCAGTTGTCCATAGTAGTAACCTGGTCATTAACTGGATTTCTTCTCTTCCATTTCTCACTGACCCACTTCCTCACCTTGCTTCCTAAGATACTCTCTCAAACTACCTGCGCTCAAATTCTTGTTTCAAGATGTGCTTTTAGGTGCAACCCTATGTGAGGTTAGGTACAGATTTTAGAGCAGGATTACCTCATGGCAAATTCTGGCTCTATTACTATAGTTCTTAACTTGAGAAAATGATCAGGCATCTTTTTTTACTCCAGTTTCCTCATCTCTAGAAAAGGTATATGATAATAATTATACAATTTTTTTTGTGAAGCTTAACTGAAATAATACATATCAAGTGCCCAGCATAATGTCTGCTACATTGTAAGTTTTCCATACACATTAACTTTCATCATCATTATCATTAATGTTGGTATATGTAAAATCATCTCTAAGTAGATGGCAGTTATCTGTAGATAACTACAAGATTTCTCACACCCGTGTAAACTCTTAGAGCTTAAAGTTCTTCCAGTTCCTTCTGGTCTGTTACTTATATACCAACATCAGTGGAGGAGACGTGAAGACTTTAAGAAAGGACTAAGCTAGTGGAGTGAGCAGCCAGGCTTCCCATGCTTCAGTGAACAGTCTGATGTGGACACTGAGAGCATCATGAGGTAGAAGTGAAATGAATTGACATTTGAGATTCATGTTCCTGGCACATTAAGATGATAGAGAGATGATTTTCTAGAGCTTTTGCTAAAATTTGCTAAAATTCACTCAGCAGTGCCTCTGCCTAAGTCTAACATGGTCTGTTAAGAAGCAGTATTCTAACAAGCACTTGCTGAGTGCCTAGCATGTCCCAGCCATTCCGTTTGATATCCAGTGATTAGGACAAATATGACTGGTCCCTGCTCTCAAGTCTTGTTGGGGAGATGGACAAGGAAACAGATCAATTCCAGCACAAAAGGCCATGGCTAGACTGAGAAAGGCAAAACATTTATTTAAGGTAAGGCAGGGAAAAAGGAAGAAAGGGAATTTTCATCTACTTTGATGTGCACCGGAAGTAGCTTTGTGGAAGCTTGAAGAAGGCATGTAAGATAAATAAGGCGTCATGCTGCTAACTGGGGAGCTAACATCTGAACCATCCAAAGCTCTTAATCTCCCGCTAGGCTGTAGTGGTGACGGTAGAAAGGCACAGTGGATTGCATGTCAGGTGTATCCTACCTCCAGACTGCAAGAAATCCTAGTGGTTCTCTAGGTATACAGTCGTAATGCTCTAGGGCATGTGACGCTTTGAATTTTTGTTGTTCCTTACACAGAAAATAATATGAAACTGTGGTAATTCATACATCTGAAATTTGAGTTGAGTGAGAAAAGAAGGCTGAGGCATCTGAATGACCCGCTATTTAAACTTGTAATAAAAGGAAGATTTTGTTCCCCTAAGCGAGAATGAGGGCATCAGGTGAAGGGGCTGAGATCAAGAATAATGTACACAGAGCCTTGCCTTTGCCTTCTCCTTGATTCACAACTTGAAGTCGTGTACCCGCCTATCCCCCCTCTCCCCACTTTAGGTGACTTCCACTATAAGGTAGAATTAACCAACCCCTGTAATTTATCAGATTGTTTGGATATAGAACTAAAGAGTTTTTCGTTTGTTTGTTTGTTTTGTTTTTTCCCCCAAGACAGCCAAGACCTCCAGGTTGTAAGGCAGGATTTCAGGAGCAGGCTGGTTGATGGGGGTCGTGAGGTAAAGAATCAATAGCATCTTGTATCTAAAATACTAAGTAGTGTCCTGCCACAAATAAGTAATGGTTTCTGCCCTTAGAAGATTAAATAAGAGATAAGAACACAAGAAACAAAAATAAAAACCGGGCTATAATCAGTTTATATTCAATAATCATAGTACTAGTTGATATTAGATAAGAAAATGGGTGGGATTAATCAGAGAGGGAGTGAGGAAAAGACACCATCATTTATTGAACACTCAGTGCTGTGGGTGTCAGTAGTCCCATTCCGCAGATGGGGATACTGAGCATGAGATAGTGTTAGACGCGGTGCCTGAAAGGGGCGGAAGTGAACTAGAGCCCAAGTTCAGTGCTCAACTCTGAGAAAACTGTTCTCTCCACGGTGTTGTCCAGCATCCCAAAGGAGCTGGCGTTGGGTTACAGTTCCAAGGGCGGGGAGAGATGCGATGTTGCCATTAGGCGCTGGGAGATGATCTCAAGAACGCGGAAGTTTACAAGCAAATTCTTGGAAGCAGAAGGAGATTGTGATCTTGGAAGCCAAGGAAACCATTTGGCGAGAAGGAGAATGTGAGCTTGGGAACTAGGTAGAAATGGGCGAATCAGGCTCCACGGCACTGGCTGGTGGAAAAGTTTGCAATAAGCATTTGACTCAAGTCGAATTCCATAATATTTTTGAAGTCTTATTTTTTGTTTTCCAGAGTCAGGCGCTAGAGAACAAACGTGATAAGGCTAGCCTCCAGCCTCAGAGAGATAACAGTTTAGCCCCTTAGATGTTAGCCCTGGGCTATATTGAAAAGTGGTCTGATTTTGCGTTTGATCTGGAAAAGGATGACATAGAAAAATGGCTTTTTGAAGTAGTAGATATGGAATCATAGTCTGATTGCAGTGGATAAAATATCCCAAGGTATTTTATCATAGCTAAAGTAATGCTATGATAATGTAGATGTAACCAGACAGGAGGCAGACAAGGCTCTTGTGGATAGTAAAAAAGGGGAGGACGCATCTGTGAAATGTGGCTGGGACATGGTGCTTGGACTTAGCAACTTTGATGTGATGTGAGACCGCAACAGGTAACACAGAGCACAGGCTGTTAATTCGTAGCCTTGATTTCTATCTTCCCAGTAATTAGGAGAATGGAGGAGTGTTTGTTGTTGTTGTTTTCCACGTAGTTCTTCCAGCCTTTTATTTTCTTATTTTTTAAATGAGGTAGAAACCAATATAGAGAAGAGTTCAGTTCAGTGAACCTGGGTACATTCTATGTGCCAGTCAGACTTCTTGGAGTTTTTGGATTGTACGAATATGAGATAACATACCTTGTAAGGACTCAAAAACTTTGCATGGGGTAAGACAGATAGGCCACAAGCAGTTCTAATGCTTTTTAGTCTGTGACATAAATTATTTCTTATTTGAATTATCTGTTTCTCCCTTGCGATCCAAAGATGCCCAGTAAATATCTATTATAGCAGGTTTCACTCTGTACTAAAATGGTGGAGTTACTTTTATGTCTCTATCATTAGATTTTGTGTTTCCTAAGAGCAAGAACTGTATCTTTTTTTTTTTTTTTGACTGATTTCCAGGCATTTAAAATGGAATGTGGTATTTAGAGGTCAATAAATTTTTGAATGAAGAAATGCCCTCTGAAGTAAAAGGCAAACTCTTCCTTTATACTTACTGTTGTAGTTTATAAAGGAGGCACACATTTAATTCAAGCTAAAGAAGTGATTCGACAATTCTCTATAAATTCGCTGTAATAGAATATGCCAAGAAGACTCAATAGACTTCTTTAT